>NW_020951694.1:635143-961935 GCF_900497805.2 Vombatus ursinus
CTTAAAAAGTAAGGACTCTTCATTTGGAACAAGTATGGCTAAAAGGGCATGAGAGTTGAAGTTTATAAAGTTTGAAAGGAATGAGTGAGTTAGAGATGATGGAATTTTGGAATCTGATAATGTTCTAAAGAATGGGTGTGACCTCAACTCCAGCTGTTATGGAGCTGGCAGCTCTTGATACTTTGGGTTTCCTGTCCAGGAAGAAAATCTAGCAATGACCTAGGAATTTGGAGGCCTGGATATTAGTCCCAACACTTCCTTTGACTAGTTGTACGGCCTTGGATAAGGCACTTTATTCTCATCATCTTCATGAGAGAGTTGGACTAAATTATCTCTATAGTCTCTCCTAACTCAAATTTAATAAACTGTGACAGATTTTCCCCACCCACTTCCTGGGTTTGCCCTGGCAGCAAATCTAGTCCCTTTCAGCTGCTCTTCTTCCAGACCTGCTGGGGTCTGTCCCTGTGTGTGCAGGTGTCTGTATCTCAGGTTCTGTAGAAATTGGATGTCAGGTGGTTGCCAGGGAGTTGTTCAGAAGCCATTTGGTGTGTTGCAAAGAGCACTCGACTTAAGAGTTGGGAAACCAGAGGTCAGATCCTAGTTAGCTTCAAAAATTATTACTGTGTACATAGGAAAGCCACTTTATTTCTCTGGGCCTCAGTTTACTAATACGTAAAATGAGAAAGCTGGACTAAATGACCAGGGTGGGGGTGCAGAGATGGGTGGAGAGAAGGGCTTCTGACTCCAGATCTGGGATCCTGGGACCACTAATTTCAAATTTCCTTCTATTGGGTTGAATGCAACATCCAACCATTGTTTCTAGTCCTGTAGCAAAGCAGGAATCTGATCCTATCAGGTTCTTGCCTAAATTTTCCCATTTCCAGACTAAATAATTCTCAGTTTCAGCTGATTCTCAAGTGTCACCAACTCTTACTTTGTCAGTATCCATAAAAAGTGGTGCCTAGAAAAGAACCTAAATCCTCTGGGTATGTGCCTTCACCTGGGCCAAGTAAGAGACTGCCATAACCCTCTTTGTATTGGATTGTATAATGGTTGTGTTTGTGTGTGTGTGTGTGTGTGTGTGTGTACTTGTTTTGCCACACTGTCGACTTAAGAGTTTGCTGAAAAGGTCTTTTTCACACATAGGTCTTTGCCTATCCCGACCTCCTCTATATTGTCTCGGTGCAGTTGAGGGTTTCTGGGGTTTTTTTTTTAGACATAAGTGTAGAACTTTACATTTATCCCTATTAAATTTCATCTTATTGTATTTGGCCCCATTGTTCTGGCTAGATCAAGTTTTGAAAATCCTGACTTCCTTATCTAATGTGCTAAGTATCCCTCTCAGCTTTCATCATCTACAAATTTGATTAGTAGCCATGTGTCTCTTCATTTGGGTAAAAATGTTAAAACAGTGAAGGGTAGATCCTTGAACACTCTGCTAGAGATTTTACAGATTAAATAACTAATAGTAAATAATAAATTTCCAAATTAAATAACTACTCTGTCATCCAGCCCTTGTCACTCTGTGTTGCCTAGTAGGGTAGCATGAGAATGCCTTGTGGACTTCAGCTGGGCTTGGGTGCCCCCCCAGCATACCAGACTCCAAGCCTTAGCACTCACTCCACCGGGAAT
Organism: Vombatus ursinus; assembly: GCF_900497805.2. Lineage (NCBI taxonomy): Eukaryota > Metazoa > Chordata > Mammalia > Diprotodontia > Vombatidae > Vombatus > Vombatus ursinus. The sequence goes on from NW_020951694.1 coordinate 636,776, forward strand.
GTCCTCCCCTCTCCTTACACAGTCTGTGTCTCTCAAGACCCATTTCAGTTCCCACATGTATCATATAGCTTTCCCAGATCCTTCCATTCCACAGCACTCTTGGTCTTGTGGTACTTCCTGCCTGTGTCCTTTGGTTTGGCACTTACATCACAGGCCCAGTGTCTTATCTTTTCATGTCATAGAGTCCCTGAATAGAGTTGGAAGGGACTTCAGAATTGGACCATCTAGTTCAGCCTTATGGAAGAGGAAATTAAGGCCCAGAAAAGTGAAGTCCTTTGCCTGAGATTGCACAGAACAAAACTTTTCTTGGCTACAGTTTGGTGCTTTTTCCTTCTGTAACATCTTGCCTCCTCAATAAGACTAACCTACTGGACAGTTGTTTGTTTTTGCATTCCAGTGGCCTTGAGGAAGAGACTTCCATCCCAGATGAGGGGCACCAGACAGGGGAGTTGAGATAGAGGCATAAAATGAATGAACGTGCAAACTGGAGAGGAGAGGTGTGGGACAGAAGTAAATGATCTGAAACTAGGCAGAATCAGTGGATATGGCAATGAAGAAAGTTAAGTCCTGTCAACAGATCCTGCTTTATCCTGTTTTCCCAGAGCACAGAACTGGAAACATTAAAGCCAGAATGAAAATTGGATCCTTTTCCTTCAGAAAGTCCTTTCAGGCTAACTGAGAATAGCTTGTAGGAAGGTAGAAAGAGGGCTGTGAGTCCCATGGTAGCATTATTTGAATGCTTATCTGTGTTTCTATAGTATTTTATACTGTTAATAACAAATTACATAGCCATTGACAATTTTTCAAAGACCATAACTTGGTTCAAGATTGAGAGAGTCAAAGTTAGCTCATGGAAAAAGATTTCCTGGTTTTACTTCAGGACAAGGGCCAAGCCAATTAGAATAATTTGGGTATTTTCGGATAATATCTCGGAGCCTGCCCACTTTTGATCTGGAGAAAGAATTAATAAGGGAATGAGCTGATGCAGAGGGGTTGGGGTTGGTGTGGTTGTTCAGTGCACCTAACTCAAAGGCTACACTAAGAAAAAATTTTGAATGTGTAAGGAACATGTAGTGAGAGAAATGTCTTTATGTACTATGGGAAGGTCATGTTCTTTAGCTCCCCCCCCCCCAGGGAAACTTTAGAGATCAAACTTCAGAGTGCATAGACACGAAGGTCTGCAGTTCTCTTTCTCCAGATTCAGAGGCAGTCCAGCATTTATAGGCATCTCTTGCTATCCTCACCACTTCTGCCTCCAAGCTCTTCCTCCAGTTTCTCAGCTGTTAACAACTTTATACTTCCATCCTCAGAAAAGTCTCTAGTTCCTGATAGTGGCTTAGGACAGTTGTCTTCTGCTTTTGAACCTCCTAAAATGGTCTTCCACCCCCGACTGCAGATTTCCAGGAAAAATAAAAATACTTGTTCACATTTTAGGGTCCTCACAACAGATCTTTTTATCAGTTTTACAGGTGAGGAATTTTTCTGCTTGGGGCAAATGGCTCCAAATTCACCCTTAGCTGAAGGAGAGAATTAGATCACTGAGAAAACAGAGAATGAGGACATCCATGAAAATCAGGTGGTAAAGCTTGCCTGGAAAGCAGATGGATAGGTAGAGAGTAGTGCAATGCAGAAAAGGAACTTGCCTGGTTACCTTTCGATATTAACTAATTATTCTTACTAACTAGGTGTTGCAGGGAGCAGCATGTCATAGTGGATAGAGAAATGATCTAGAGTCAGTACTACTTGGCTTCAAGTCCTGCCTTTAACACATTGGCTTTGTGACTCTAGGAGAGTCACAGCCTTTCAGTATTCCAGCCCACTGTAAAAGGCTGTGGTAGACAATTTCCCCATCAGTGCTGATGAAATCATGGGTTTGGAAACAAACAGACCCAAAAAACAGCCCCAAACTAGGTGGCAAGTTATTTCTAGGCTCCTGAAGTACTGTAAGAACTATCGATGCCCTCTAAATTCAGGACCCTGGTTGCCTTGCCCCAAGCCACTCCCACAAACTAAGAGGCAGGCAGCTAGCTCTTCTCCTGAAATTCCTCCCCAGACTGGAGAGTTCTCCAGTGTAGGGACAGGGAGCACAAAAGAGCTTAACTGGGGTCCCTAGGCTGAGATCACTTCTCCCTCAACCATTCTGGTGAGATGAGGTAGCCAGTTCAGAGTTCAGATCCCACAAAATTCCCTCCTACCCCAATGTCTATCTGCAAGGACCCATGAGATGAAATCACTGCCCACTACTGCCAGGAATCAGGAGTTTCTTCTTCAAGGACTGGGCCCTGGGGTCACTGACTTCCACTGTCACCCCTTCCTTTCTCCATAAGAGAACAAGCTGAAATATACTCACACATACCACCTGTCCAGTCTTCTTCACTATAACTAGATGAATTCCCCACAGATTAGCCTCATACAGTTGTTTCCTCTCTCTTAGTATTTAGCATGTTAGTATAGCTTCTTTTCAATACCAATCCAATCCAAAGTTTTTTCCTTTGAAACTTTTCAGGACACTACGAAAGATAAAATTGCACTCTTCACAATTAGTTAGACGCCATGTTGGTACCTTCCCTAGGTTTTGTGCACAGACTTTTCCTCCATTAAGTCACTCCATTTCTGCACCATATCCCATGACCTGGTTCTAAGGGAGGTGCCCCCTGAATTTCTGTTGCTTTCAGTCTTTCACAATAGCCTATTAAAGACCTTTTTATCTCTTTCCAATCTAATGCTTTTGTGTGCTTTCTCAATCTAGTTTCTCTACCCCAAACTTTTTTTTTCTCCCAAAAGTTCAACTGCACCCTCACCCCTGTCATCTTCTAGTTTTACCAGCCCACACAGATACCACAGACTTTGGTCCTATTCCCAGCTTTCCCTTTTTTTTCCCCCAGGCAAATCTTAGAGTTTTGGGGGGTTTTTTGGTTTTTGTTTTTAGTTTGACTTGTGATTTCATTAGAGAACTTTGGATGAGTAAACTCTACTAATGCAGATTAGCATTTTACAGTCTAAAACAGTAGCCTGAGAAACTGAGTGTCAGATTTGTGGCAGGATTTGAACCCATATCTTCTTGACTATGAGGTCAGCCCTTATAGCCACACTAGACCATGTTTCTTATCTAAAGCAAAGGCATTACCATATCTAACAACCAATACTTTTTTGTGACTCTACGTCCTCAGACTGGGATTACTGTCCGTCCATGTGTTGAAGGTGCAGGGTTCTTTTTTGGTGACATTTTTGCCCTCTACTTCCACCCCCATAGCAGAGATCCAGTCCATGCCCTCAAGTTCATGCTTTCTAATTGAAGGGATGACAGAGATGCTAAATTGTCCAGGAATAAAGGAGGGAAAAAAAAAAACACAAAACAGCATTAAGGAAGGGACCTTCAGAGAAAAAAGACCGGCTGAGATCACAGCTTTGTCTCTAATCGTCTTAGCCCCTTCCAGTGCTGTTTTTCAGTAGAAGTGCTGTCCACTCTTCATGGTCATCTTTGGGTGAACCTAGGCTATTGTGTGTGTCACACTACACACAATAATGTATCTCCTACAGATGAACAACCACTCTGACTCAGACCAATGTCTTAATCCCTTTAGGTAACTAGACTTATTCCTCTTCCTGACTCTAGGGCTGGTCTTCAATATCTCTGGACTCTGGGGTTTCAGATGTGCCAGCTTTTCTTGGCTTCAGAATAGGGTGCCCGTGTCTCCCTCTTCACACTTCAGTTTTCTGCCACAGAGGCTGGGCCCAGTGCAACTTCATGTGACTCTAGTCTTAGGAGCCAGGCTTTATGCTTCTTAGGGAGAAATTCTCATCTTGTTTTCTCTCTTCTCTCTTTTCTTTGTCTCCCTCACTCTCTTCTCTGTTCTCCCCATCATACCATACTCCTTTGTATCCTCTCTCTAGTCGCTCTTGACTGTCTCTTTTCTCTTCTCTGGTTCTCCCCTAATTTTCCTTTCTCTTATGACATTTATCACGAAGGCCTGGGTGGGCCTTTGTCTAACAGGGATTTTTAGATAGATCTGGAATGTCCCACCCCACTTCTGTGATGGATTAGATTTCTGCCTTTGTGGACAGACAATGATAATGGCTGTGACTGGACTCCACTCTCCTACCTTCAACAGGGGAGCTGGCTAGAATCATATCTACCGCATATCAGATATTTGCGGTTGAAGGGTATGATTGTTTTGTTTGGGTTCAAGATAAAAGTACTTTCCCTCGATAAGGGTTAAAGGGGAAGAGGGAGAGGGCATTTGGGGGTGAAGTAGGGAGGAGGAGAAGGGAATTAGTTCTTCCCAGACCTGAAGGGGAACAGCTTAATCTCTAATAATTGGGTTTCCTCCATATTACCATATGCTTATTACACAAATTATAGCTACAAATATCAAGCACACATATCAAAGTAAGCAAGTGAAACAGTAATCATGAAAGCTATAGATTAGGTAACAGAATACACTGGAGTCGAGGGGACCCTGCAACCCAGGAGTGAGATGAAAGAAAGCTCGAATGGGGAAAGAATGATTTCATCCTAGAAATCTGCTCCTGGCAGTCCCTGAGGATTTTATGCATTGGAAATGAATGTACATGTTGATATGCTGGCTTTTTCTCCCATGACTGTGACTTTAGAGGTCTGCCACTCACCATTCATAATCCCAGCCCTCTCTCCTTTTCCAGAAGTCTCTCCACCAATCAGGAGTAACATCTTCCTACAGGCCTGTCCTTCAGGAGATAAACAAACCCATCTTGTTGGAGTCGGGCTACACTCTTGAGGCATGCATACATAGGCTTCCCCAACTAGATGGGGAGACAGACAAGGCACTCTGAGTCAGTATCCACTGAGAACCACTTGTATGTTTTTCTGCGTAGCCAGGGGACACAATTAGTTCAAAGCACAAATATTGAATAGATAGTAAGAATAGTCAGAAAATATTTCCCACATAAAACCAAGGCACATTCTCTGACAAATATGTAGGCCTTCAGAAGAAGAGTGGACATACGTAGACAACACATATAGTCAGAGCCTAGATGTAGAGGGAAGCCATAGTTGTGAAAGTTCCTGTAATATGGCAGATCACAATCTATCCCTGCCCTACCAGAGATTGGATCTACCTAACATGATGGGACCCTTACTTTCATTTCCCTGACATAATGGAGCACTCTGGCTGTCCCCCTGCCTGATCCCATCTTCTCTTCCCATCCTACAAGTCCTTGATTACATCTTCTACACTAGCTTTTCTTTGTCCTCCGTATATGTTGCTATCAGCTCACATCCACCCTGCACTTCTCCTATCATGTGATATTTTTAATTCTTCAAACACTTAGTTCTGTACTATGCTATCATATCAGCAACACCAGTGGAAGGTTGTTATTTAAAAAAAAAAAGATGGGCTTTTATGAGAAGCTTGAGGTCATTAACAGAGCTTTGCAATTTCCCAAAGGCAATCCATTATTGCAACCCATATCTTCCTCTTTTTCAACCCTGGGCTCAATTTACTGTCTCAGTTATACTTACTGAAGGATAGGTTCTATGGGTTGTCCATTCCAAATACATGTTGTAGTTTGAGCAATAGACATTTCTCTCCACTTTTTTTTCCTATGTAGATTGTCAGGCCAAATGCCCTGGAGGGATCTATTCTCGGAGTCTGCAATATTCTTTGGGTACATACATACATCTCCCTCTTTTATGCCTCACCTGATGTTTATGATTTGAGGGTTGATAAATAACAGGGTGGTTACTATTGTTACGTGGTCCAGGGAATTCTGAATGATTTTGATGAATTCTTAATGATTTTGATGCATGAATGGAGAAGTACCTTGTAAAAGAGCATGGCAAGGTAGTGTTTTTGTTCTACCCAAACGCTTTTTCATAACCAACAAATAACATTGGGCTCTTCTAGTCTACATCTTTTGGTTAATTATGAAATGTAAAGAGGTGAAAGTTCTTGTTTCCTCATTAAAGATGCCCTTAGTTCAATGACTCTTTCTCTTTTTTTGGAAATTGGGGTTAAATGACTTGACCAGGGTCACACAGCTAGTAAGTGTCAAGTGTTTGGTCTGAGGCCGGATTTGAACTCAGGTCCTCCTGACTTCAGGGTCAGTGCTCTATCCACTGCGCAACCTAGCTGCCCCCAAGTTCAATGACTCTAAAAGGATTGTATATGGATGGCGTGTAGACACATAGGTCTATAGATAATGATGCTCTTGACTACATCTTTTTAGTATTAAGGCCTAAGACTTTTTCTATGCCTTTGGTATGTTCCCTCTCAGTCAGCCACCTTGTATATCAGTCCCAGAACATTTGGTACAATACAACTGGTTTTTCTTTGTCCACTTCTGGGACTGTGATGTTAGGGAAGAGTGGGGGAGAAAGGAACAAGCATTTATTAAGCACACATTGTGTACCTGGCACTGTGCTAAGTGCTTTATATCTCATTTATCTCATTTGATCCTCACAACAACTCTGGGAGGAAAGTGCTATTATTATTATTTTACAGCTGAGGAAACTGAGTTTGCCCAAGGTCATACCGCTAGTAAGTGTCTGAACTCAGGTCTTCCTGACTCCAAGCCCAGTGCTCTATCCAGGTCATCTTAGCTGCCTCTAGGGATCCAATAGGGATGGGGCCATTAGCCTTGATGGAGAAAATAGTTTATTATAATGAGTTTTGCAAACATTTCCCATTTTCTTCTGTCTGTTGTCCTTCTGTTTTCATTTTTTTTACAAAAGTTTTTCCTTATGAACTAGGAAACTATCAACAAATATGAACATTTTCCTATAAGACAAGGCCAGAAAAAGGTCGTATTAAATGGTTAAACTATTACGTATGCTTGTTTTTAAAAATACTTATTAACATTCACAGGGTGGCACCAACATTGCCCTGCTTATTTTTGTTCCTTTCTGAACTTCTTTCTTTTGTACATTTTGAAATAGTTCTTTGATGCTTTTTTCTTTGTTTTTAATAAGTATTAGTATATCCTGCTATCCCCCCCAACTCTCCCACCAGCAAATAAAAGCCCTCCCTTATTATACATAAATATAGTCAAGGAAAACAAATTTGTGCTTTGTTGGTTGAATCTAAAAATGTATGACTTCCCCTTCATCATCACTACCCCAAGAGGAAAGGAGACATGCTTCATCATTAGCCTTGTGGAGAACTGTTGTAGAGAACTGATTAATCACTGCATCGGTCAGTTTTTATTTATACACACACATATACATATAGATGTACATATATACATACACATATTTTTATTTTTCTCCTCAGTTACATGTTAAAACAATTTTTTAACATTTGGGTTTTTTTAAAGTTTTAAGTTCCAGATTCTATCCCTTCTTCCCCTCCTAGAAATGTAAGCAATCAGATATAGGATATACATGTGAAATTATGTAAAATATTTCCATATTAGTCATTTTGTACAAGAATACTCAAATGAAAAAAAATGGAAGACAGAAAGTGGAAAATTACATGCTTCAGTGTGTATTTAAACAATATCAGGGGCAGCTAGGTGGCACAGTGGATAGATCACAGCCCCTGGATTCAGGAGGACCTGAGTTCAAATCCGGCCTCAGACATATAACACTTACTAGCTGTGTGACCCTGGGCAAGTCACTTAACCCCACTGCCTAACCCAAAAGCAAAAAACAAAAAAACAATATCAGTTCTTTCTCTGGAGGTGGATGGCATACTTCAGCCGTAGTCTTTTCGGATTGTTTTGCTGAGAATAGTTAAGTCATTCACAGTTCATCATAAAATACTGCTGTTACTGTGTATAACATTCTCTTCATTTTGCATCAGTTCATGTAAGTCTTTCCAGGTTTTTCTGATATCATCCTGCTTGTCATTTCTTATAGCACAATAATATTCCATTACATTCATATACCACAACTTGTTCATACATTCTCCAGTTGATGGACATTCCTTTGATTTCCAGTTCTTTGCCACCACAAAAAGAGCTGCTATAAATATTTTTGTACATGTAAGTCCTTTTCCTTTTTTTTTTTTTCTTTAGGATATAGACCTAGCAATGGTATTGTGGAATCAGAGTATGCACAGTTTTACAATCCTTTGGGCATAGTTATTGGTCAGAGTTCTTAAGTATTTCAAATAGTTTTTCTGGTTCTGATCACTCATCATGTTTTACAGGTTTTTCTAAACCTGTCATTTTTGTCATTTCTTATGGGGCAATAATATTCCATTATATTCCTGTACCATAATTTGTTCAACTATTCCCCAGTTCATGAGTACCCATTTTGTTTCCAAGATCTTTGCTACAACGACAAAGAAGTATTGCTACAAATATTTTTGTGCACCTGAGTCTCTCTGTCTTTGATCTCTTTGACTTATATGCATAGTATCCCTAGATACCATAGAAGTATCCCTAGATACCATAGAAGTATCCCTAGATACCATAGAAGTATGCCTAGGTCAAATGGCATACAAAGTTTAGTGACTGGTTATAGTCCCAAGTTGATTTCCAGGATGGTTAAACCATTGTGCAAGTCTACCAACAGTGCATTAGTATATCTTTCCTCCTACAGCCCCCCAACAATTGTCATTTTTCTTTTTTATCACCTTTGCAAATTAGCAAAGTGTGAGACAGAACTTCGGAGTTGTATTTGTTTACATTTATCTTATATTTTTAGTAGTTGGAGCATTTATTCAAAACATGGTTGTTGATAGTTTGAAAGCCAGGTGGTACATTGGCTAGAGTGATATGCCTAGAGTCAGGAAGACCTAACTTCAGCCTCAGACACTTCCTTGCTGTGTTGGCAAGCCACTTAATATCTGCTGCTTCAGTTTCTCCAGCTGTAAAATGGGAATACTAACAGCACCTATCTTCTAGGGTTCTGGTGAGGATCAAATAAGACATTATTTGTAAAGTTCTTACCACAGCATCTGGTACATGGTAGGTGCTTAATTTAATATATGCTTGTTATCTTCCCTGCCCTGCTTCCCTTAAAAACTGCCTGCTTATGTCCTTTGAGCATTTATCTACTTGGGAATAGTTCTTGTTCTCATATATTCATATCAGTTCCTACATAATCTTGGTTATAGTACCTTGATTAGAGAAATTTGCTGAAAAGATTTTTTCCTTGTCTCCCTTCTAATTCTAACTGCATTGTTTTCTTCATGCAAAACCTTTTCAGTTTTATGTTATTAAAATTGTCCATTTTGTCTCCCATGATCATATCTATCATATGTTTGGTCAATAACTTTCTCCCCATTCATAAATATAAACAATATTTCCTTCCCATTTTCTGGAATTTATTTATGACATGATCCTTTACATCTATGTCATATATCCATTAGGTGTTTATTGTGGCAAATGGCGTTAGATGTCGATTTATGCCTAATTTCTCTCAAACTGCTTTTCAGGTTTTCCAGCAGTTTTTGTAGAATGATATGAGTCTTTACCCCAGTAGTTTGTGTCCTTGGGTTTGCTGAACACTATGCTGCTGTGTTCTTCTCAGTCTTGTGTTCTTGACCTGTTCTGATGAACTATTTACATTTTTAACTAGTGCCAAATTGTTTTGATGATTTCTGCCATGCAGTATAGTTTGAGATTTATTACTGCTAGCATATCTCCTTTTCTTGATCTTTTGTTCCTTCAGACAGATTTTGTTATAATTTTATTTAGTTCTGTAAAGTAATCCTTTGGTAGTTTTATCTGAATCTATAAATTAATTTAGGCAGTATTATAATTTTTGTTATAATAGCAAAGCCCAATTATGATCAATTAATTCTTCTCCAACTATTTTAGTCATCGTTTCTGCAAAGAATGTTTTGTAATTTTATTTATATAATTCCTATGTGTGTATTCATAGGTGGACTCCCAGTTTTAAAACTTTTTCAATGACTTTGAATGAAATTTCTTTTTCTCTCTGTTGAATTTTGTTGGTAATGAACAAAAAGACTGATGATTGAGGGAGTATTTTTTTCCTGTTACTTTACTAAAGTAATTGTGTCTATTAATTTTTAGATGAATTTCTAGGATTAGAGAGGAGAGATATATTGCTTGGTTGAAAACACTGCTCTTTTTTTTTTTTTAAATTTTTTTTAATTTAAATTTAAAAATTTAAACCATTTTTTTAAAATGGTTTTGGTCTTGAAGGTGCCAAGAAGATACCTGAAGTAATTGGTACTTCTGGGAAAATGTCTGTGAATGTTAGAGCTTGATTAAAAAACCAGATCAGTATCATGGTCTTCTATCTCCAGTATAATTAAGGAGTGTACACCTCCTTTCCCAAAGAAGAGTCAGGAAGCCAGATGCTAAGGAGAGGACACTAGAGTGATTTTGCAGGAGCTGTTATGAGCAATACTGCTCAGCCATACTTCCTATAGACCACAGGGAGAGGTAAAAATATGTTTTATGTATGTGTGTGTGTGTGTGTGTGTGTGTGTAAAATTTATCTGATTATCTCTCAGACACACAGGTCTTAAAGCATAAAGATGTGTTTATTGCTTCACGAAAATTAAAGAAATTATTCATATTTAATGAAATTACAGGGTAACCAGCCATTGGCTGGCCCAAGGATAAGCCATGACCCTACTGGCCTTTGACAAACAATTCAACGTCATTCAAAGCTTGAGGCACCTCTGAGGAGTCTTGAGTTCTGGCAGTTGAGAAGAGAACCAGCTATGGAAGAAGAACCTAGTTTTTGAAAAGGAATCACTCATTGACCCTTGGGAGGAAGGTAGAAGAGATTTCTCTTTTCTTCTCCTCCCTATACCATTGACCACAGCATTTTTAAGCAGAGATACTTGTCCAGTAGAAGACAGTGCTTTTAGAAGGGAGCAGGCTCAAGTAACCTAGCAGAATGGCATGTCCAGCATAGTTGCTTTGCCTAGAGGGAATAAGTGAGGACACCATGACAAATGGAAGGGCACCAGGGTCCCGAAGCATGAATGGTCATGGCCACATATGTTTCATAAGATTGTGCCTCTCTATGCATGCCCTCTTTTCCCACAGATACTGTATTTTGTGGGAGAGTGGACTCCATTTTCATGGGGAAAATTTTTATGGCTACTGTTCTCTCTTTTTTTTTTTTTGTTTAGGTAATGGGATTAAGTGACTTGCCCAGGGTCACACAGCTAGTGTTATGTGTCTGAAGCCAAATTTGAACTCAGGTCCTCCTGAATCCAAGGGCCGGTGCTCTATCCACTGCACCACCTAGCTGCCCCTTATGGCTACTGTTCTTACAATGCCACTCTAGTAAATGCTTTTGCTTTAAGCTAATTGTGTCCTCTGGCTGGTTATTAAGGGTAAAAACACTGCTAGGGGATTGTGCATTATAGTTTTCAGAGTGTGAAACCACAGAGTACCTTGAACCTGGGGACCCAACCAGCTAGTAACCCCTTGGGGACCCATCTTCCAAGTGTGAGTTGAGGGGAAGGGAATAGCCAGATTCTACACTTGGAGTTCCACAGTTCCTGGCATAGAGGAAAGCAGTGATGCTCTTCCAAGAAGAAAAGCTTCAGATATTCTTTCCAGAATTGAGGGAACTTTTCAGCATGTAATATTGCATACAGTGGCAAGCTCAATTGATGTGTTGATTGATTTTGCTGAAATCCTTTTTTTTCTCCTCTTAAAAATTAAAACTTGTAATGAGGGGTAGCTCACTGAGTAGGGAAAAAGGAAAGGAGAAGGGGGATATGTTTAGGAATGCAGGAGATATTTAAAAAGAGCAATAAAAAGATTTTATTTTTTTTTTTGCTTTTTGTTGAGGCAGTCAAGGTTAAGTGACTTGCCCAGGATCACACAGCTAGTAAGTGTCCACAATAAAAATATTTTAAAACTGCAAATAAGACTTAGATCCCTTAATCCAAAAAGGGCAGTTATTAGCCCAACTTTCAATTACCTAATTCTTTTTATAAAAAGTTATTTATTTTATTCTGAAGAAATAAAATAAGCATTTCCATAACAAAGTGGAATGCTGTTCCTTTCAAATATACAACAAAGGTAGCATGTAACTTTCTTTTATTTTTTAAAAAACATGATTTTTTTTAACACCAATAACACTTCCCAGTGACTCCATCCTCACTTAGAACTCTCCATGGTAACAAAACAGATCTATCCACTGGTCCTGTCTGATGATGTATACCTCATTCTTCATGTATATAGTCCAAACCCTCTCTTTTGAGAAGTAGATCATCAGTCCTCTGAAGGCACAGAAGTCTTTTCCAAGTTTCTCTGAAATTTTCTGTCACCTTCAACCCAGGGGACTCCCATGAAGACACCAGCTTCACATGGACCCAAGATTAATCTTGGGGGGCCTGACTTTCCATTAAGAAAATTAATTTTCCTTTCTTTGGTTCATTTACTCAACTGTTATTAATCCAGAAAATTTCTAAAACCAAGTTTAAGTCCCTGCCTGATTCGGAGTGTCAAATCATGCTCAAAGCAGCTGTCACAGGGAACCAATCCTGTGTAATCAATAAGGCAATAGGTCAAATATCTAATTCAGTGTAAGGTGCATACTGTCTAACCTCATCAAGTTGGTTGTGGTGTGTGTTTGTGAGAAATTCATCAGAAGTTGTCTTGATCACTCCCGGATATATTCTCCTCCAAGTTAAATATTTGATATCCTAACAAGTCTATTTGTGGAGCACTTGGGAACTTTGTTTCCAACTTTTGGTTAGCAGAGAATTGCTGTAATACATATTTTTGTATATATAGAGGCTTTCTCCTCAGTTTTTGGTCTCCTTGGTATATGTGTCTAATTTTTAATATCCCTGGATCAAAGAGTTCAGTGACTTTTCTAGTAGAATTCCAAATTGTTTTCCACAGTGAATGGACAAATTGAGTTCTGTCTTCCCACAGCCCCTCCAACATTTATCATTGCTTTCTGTCATCTTTACCAGTATGAGGGAGGTAAGGTAAAACCTCAGAGCTGTTTTAACTTGCATTTCTCTTGTTATTAGTTATTTCAAACGTTCTTTCATATGGTTGTTGATAGTCTTTTAAAAACTGTCTGGTACCACATCATACCTATCAGATTGGCCAACATGACAAAACAGGAAAATGATAAATGTTGGAGAAGATGTGGGAAAATTGGAACACTAATGCATTGTTGGTAGAGTTGTGAAATGATCCAACCATTTTGGAGAGCAATTTGGAACTATGCCCAAAGGGCTATAAAAATGTGTATACCCTTTGACCCAGCAATAGCATTTCTAGGGCTATATTCCAGAGAGATCATACAAATGGGAAAAGGACCCGCATGTACAAAAATATTTATAGCAGCTCTTTTTGTGGTGGCAAAGAATTGGAAATTGAGAGGATGCCCATCAATTGGGGAATGGCTGAACAAGTTGTGGTATGTGATGTAATGGAATACTATTGTGCTATAAGAAATGATAAACAGGCTGACTTCAGAAAAACTTGAAAAGACTTGTATGGTCTGATGCTGAGTGAAGTGAGCAGAACCAGGAGAACATTGTACACAGTAACAGCCACGTGCGATGACTAATATTGATATACTTAACCCCTCTCAGCAATACAAGGATCTAAGACATCTCCAAAGGCCTCATGATGGAAAAGGCTATCCACATCCAAAGAAAGAACTAGGAAGTTTGAATGCAGATTGAAGCATACTATTTGCTATTTTTTTTCTTCTGTTGTGTTTTGTTTTCTCTTTCTAGTGGTTCCTCCTCTTGGTTCTAATTCTTACTTACGACATCACTAATGTGAAAATATGTTTAATAGTAATGTATGTGTATAGCCTTTATCAGATTGTGTGCCATCTTGGGGAGGGAGGTGGGGAAGAAGGGGGAGAAAATTTTAAAACTCAGAAGACTGTGGAAGTGATTGCTGATAATTCAAAATAAATAAATTTTAAAAAAAAACCTGCCTGGATCTTGGTCTTATCTATTTTTACCAATTCCTTATGTATCCTGTACAAAGATTTTCCCCAACTAATGGTTTCTTTTCTTATTCTAGCTACATTAATTTTGTTTGCACAAAAGCTTCTAAATTTTATTTAATCATGATTTTATATTTTATCTTTTTTGACCACCTCTATCCCTTGTTTGGTTAAAAATTCTCTCCTAGCAAGAGAAATCATAAGAGACTTATTAAGGTTGAACTGTTTACACTCCTGCAGGGAAAGATGATATTTGTAACTCATGAGACAATATTAGGGTAGTTGGAGGGCAAAAATTATATGTAGATAGATAGATAGATAGATAGATAGATAGATAGATAGAGGGCACAGGGTGAGTTGAAGATGAAGGGGTGATATCTGGAAAATAAAATTAAGGGGTGAGAGGATTATACTGGGAGAAGGAGAAAGGGAGCAGTAGAATGGGGTAAATTATCTCCATGAAACGGACAAGAAAAGGCTTTTACAGTGGAGGGGAAATGGGAGAAGGGAGAGGGAATGAGTGAATCCTATTCTCATAGGATTTGGCTTAAGGAGGAAATAACATGCACAATGGGGTTATGGAAATCTATCTTACCCTACAGGTAATAAGGAAGAGAGCAGGGGGTTGATAGAGGGGAGGGCAGAATAGGAGAGGGGATAATCAAAAACAAACACTTCTGAGGAGGGACAGGGTCAAAAGAGAGAATAGAATAAATGGGGAGTAGGATAGGTTGAAGGGAAATATACTTAGTTTTTCACAACAGGACTACTAGGGAAGTGTTTTGCATGACTACACATCTATAACCTGTATCAAGATGCTTGCCTTTTCAATGTGGGTGGGTGAGGAGGGAAGAAGGGAGAAAATTTGTAACCCAAAGTTTTAAAAACATGTGTTAAAAATAAAAAAAAAAATTTTAATTAAAAAAAAATTCTCTCCTAGCAATAGCTGTGCAAGGTAACTCTCCTCTAATTTTTTTTTTAATATGGAGTTGAGGTATATGTTGTAAGATTTGGTCTAAATCTAATTTCTGCCAAACTTTTCCAGTTTTTTCATAAGTTCTTGTCAAATACAGAATTCTTATCTTAGTAGTTTGTGTTTTCAAGTTTAGGTTTACCTAAACTCTAAACTACTATAGTAGATTGCTTTTGGGTATGCTTAGCTAATGTGATCTGCTTTTCTATTTTTTAACCAGTGCCAAGTAGTTTTTTTTTTAAATGAGATTATATTTAAATTTTCCTCAATTACATGTAAAAACTTAACATTCATTTTTTAAAATTTTGAGCTCCAAATTTTCCCTCCCCCCCTTCCATTGAGAAGTCCCATAATTTTATATAGGTTATACATGTACAGTCATGCAAAACATATTTCTATATCAGCTATGTTACAAAAGAAAACACAAACCAAAAAGACTCTATCAGCTCTTTCTTTGAAGATGGATAGCATTTTTAAATCCTTCAGAACTGTCTTGGACTATTGTATTGCTGAGAACAGCTAAATCATTCACAGTTGATCATCATACATTATTGTCTCTTCTCCTGGGTCTGCTCTCTTTACTTTGCATCAGTTGATGTACGTCTTTTCAGGTTTTTCTGAAAGCATCCTGCTTGTCATTTCTTAACACAATAGTATTCCATCATGATCATATACCACAACTTGTTCAGCCATTCCCCAACTAATAGGCATCCCCTAAATTCTTTGCCACGACAAAAAGAGATGCTATAAATATTTTTGTACATATAGGTCTTTTTTCTTTTTCTTTTAAATCTTTGGGATACAAGACCTAGTAGTGGTATTGCTGGGTCAAAAGGTATGCACAGTTTGATAGCATAGTTCCAAATTGCTCTCCAGAATGGTTGGATCAATTTATAACTGCACCAACAGTACATTCATTAATGTCCCAATTTTCCTACATCCCTTCCAACATCTATCATTTTCCTTTTCTGTTATATTAGCCAATCTGATAGGTGTGAGATGGTATCTCAGAGTTGTTTTAATATGTACTTTTCTAATAAATATTTAGAATATGTTTTCAGATAACTATAGGAAGCTTTAATTTCTTCTTTTAATAATTGCCTGCTCTTACCCTTTGACTTTATCAATTGGGGAATGACTTGTATTCTTATAAATTTGACTCAGTTCTCTACATATTTGAGAAATGAAGCCTTTATCAGAGAAACTTGCTGTAATTTTTTCCCCCAGTTTCCTGCCTTCCTTCTAATTCAATGCCAAATCGTTTTAGTGATTGAGCAGTATGGCAGTTTGTGTTCTGATCATCAATTATTTAACTCTTCATTCAGGACAACAATCCTAGAACTTATCTTACTGAAACAGGATTGTTGTTGATTTTGTGTGTGTGTGTGTGTGTGTGTGTGTGTGTGTGTGTGTATGTGTGTGTGTGAGTGTTTAGGTGCGGTAGGGAGAAGACTGGGAAACAAGGGTGGCATGAAATTATAAAGAGACTTTAAAACAAAAGAATAGTTTCCACCTGGTAAACAGAAAAACAATGTTTTAGAAAGACTGATGTCCCAGAAATTAGAAGAAAGAGAGACTGGAAGGAAGACAATTATATCAGCAAACTTGGCGTGAGTAGAAGAGGGTGTGGACTCAAGAGCTAGCTGTGGGGAATAGAAAAGTTCAAATATAAATGATATCATAAAGGATTACCAAAATTTGATGAACTGGGAAAAAAAAAAAGATGACCATGTGTCCCAGATTTCCCCCAAACAGATCAATTTTGAAAAATAAATTATACTTTTAACAAGACTTGAAAAAGGAATGTTCTTGTCAGATTGTGTATACTGATTTTTGGTTGAGATAGATATCATAATAGATATATAGCTTTCCCTCCTGTCTTTACCCAACTTCTTCCCTCCCTTTTTCTCAATCTCCTCCCAACCCCCCATTGCTTCTTTTTGTATCCCTAGTTCTTGGCTTATAGTAGCTGCTAAATAAATGTTTATTCCTTTCCTTAACATCTCTGGCCCTTGGGACTTTAGTAATGCCCTCGATGGCCTCTGGGGTCTCTTCCCCCTCTAGATCTGTGATTCTATAGAATCCTTTCTCCCTCTCCTCTGTTCCCCCTCACTTCTCCTTCTCCCTCTCTCCTTTTGTCTCCCTTTATCTCTCCCTATCTTCTCTAACCATCTCTCCCTCGTGTCTCTCCTGTCCTTCCCTAGCCTTTGCTTTTTTCCTTCCTCTACTCATCTTTCCTTCCTCTTCATCTCTTTCTAGTCCATCTGTCTTCTCCCTCTGCCCATCATTCCCCGATTTTCTTTCCCTCCCTCTTTATTCTCCCCTTTCCCCCTTTTTTTCCCTTTTCCTCTCTAGAATCCTTCAACCTCCCCATCCCTCGCTTCACTTTGTTTTCCTCTTCTCTCTCTCCCCGCGGTGGTAAAGGATTGAAGGGTTAGAGATTGTGATGGAGGGAGTAAGACCCAGGTTGGAACAGTGTAGATGGGGATGTGTCACTGGGTGCTTGACTCTGAGCCTCGTTCCCTGAGGTTTAGCTGCCAACACTTTTTTGGAGAGAGAACTCTGGGGTTGAGGGTCCCTCATTTGTCCAGCAGAGTCTTCTGGGCTCCGCCCAGCCGGGTCTCAACCTATTAAATAACTGCTTTTCTCCCTCCTTCACCGCAGTGACTCACCTCTCCTGACGCTATGGGCCGCTATCGTGTTGGTGTGGAAACTGGGAGCTCTGTCTTCGCGGGGTCCAACAATCAGGTTCAGCTGTGGCTAGTCGGAGAGCACGGGGAGGAGGCGCTGGAGCTGCGGTTGCGACCCTCTCGGGGAAAGGTCAATGAGATCTGGGGAGACGCGAGCAGTCTTGGGACGCAGGAGTGTGGGAGGAGGTGGTTTCCAAATCAGATTACAAATACCGGGAATGCCTGAATCCCAGAAGGACAAGAATTTGGAACCCAGAGCCTCTAGGGTCTTGGGTTTAGTAGAATTTCTAGGTGTCCTTGGCTCGTCCTGTTCTCTTCTTTTCAAATATTACCCTCTGAGAAACGGTTTCCCTTTCTCTCCCAAACCAAACTATCTACACAGCGTCGAAACACTGTATCACCCTTTCGCTCCCTTCTCCAGCCACACGTCTTTCCCTGACAGTAGAGGGGCAGCCAATTGCCCCTGCACCCTGATGTTCAAGGATCCCGCCTCTCTTATTCACCACTCCTATTGCTACATAATTTTCTCATTCTGTCATTCCTGTCTCCATCTTCTCTACTCATATAATTTCTATCCTGGTCTTTACATATCTATCTACATCTTCCATCATCTCTACCTCTCCACCTTTCTCTCCATCATAACCCTCCCTTCCTCTTTTCATCTCTACCTACCTCTTCCCCATTTGAGGCTTAACTGGGCTCTGTCCTCCCTCCTGGGGCGGATGCGGAGGAGTGTTGGGTGTTAACTCTGGATGCTGCGCTCTGCCACCCTTCCCGTCTTCCAGAGATTTCACTAGTTAGCAGCTGAATCAGGGAGCGCCTGGGGTGACCCCAGACTTGTGGTATGATGGCATTTGAAATTCGGAGTAGGGTAGTACGGAGCAGGGAAGAGGAAGCCTGAGAGATGAGAGAGATCTGTTATACTGCACTTATTCAGTGACTAGGAAAGAAGGGATCGAGGAGAGATGTTAGGTTTTCTCCCATTCCCTGGACCCCTCCTGGGACCCAAGCTTTCTCCTTTTGATTCACCTACACATATAAACGCGCCCGCCGCGCGTTGATTTGGGGTACCGCTTTTCCCGAGGCCATAGCAGTCCTATTTTGTTTTAAAGTTCCTTCATTGACCCTCGAAGATGCCACCGGAGTCCTTGGCGTCCCGGCTCTTTCCCAGTTTTCTTCGGAGAAAACAGACCAGCTCCCTCCCTATCTTTTTGGTTTTTGTACCCCCAGAGCCTACCACAGCTTACTACATGCTTCCTGAATTGAATTTCTCCTCCTTCCCTCTCAAATCTCACCCAAAACCCACCCACCCAATCCCCTCATTACTTCGCTAGAAACAGAGAGACAAGAGTAACCGGTGGGGGGCATGAGACTCCTTCCCTGGGACGCAACTTCGGTCTGTCGAGCTTCGTTCTGACCCTTCCCTGCCTTCCCCACCTCAGGTAGAGGAATTTAATGTAGAAGTCTCGAAGATCCTGGGTCCCCTCCTGTTCGTGAAGGTGCGCAAACGTCGCCTCCTCACGTAAGACAACTGGTTTTGCAACCGAATCACCGTGCAAGGTCCCGGGGATAACGGAGTGGAGGCCACGTTCCCATGCTACCGCTGGGTGCTGGGTGAAGGCATCGTCTGCCTCCCCGAAGGCACTGGTGAGGGAGCGGCGGGATGGACACCGACCAGCCGACCTCTCCAGCCTGCTTCTGCTTTCCGCCTTACTCCCTTTCACGTACATTATATCAAGTCCCCCAATCTAGGCCTGCCTTTCCTGCTCGCAGGCGTTAATGCAAAACTGCCCCCAACACCGGCTCTTATCTTTTGCCTGTGGAAATTCTTTTCCAAGACGTGGCTCAGACCCTTCTCTACCGATTAAAGCAACTAGTGATAAGATGAAAGACACGTATTTTGCCACGTTAGACTCCTATGGAGTTTTCTCTGCATCTTTCCTTTGCTTCTATCACACTCTATATTGTAAAATGTCCCCAAAATTTCTCGAAGCAGGGTCTGAGTCTCTTAATGCTCTTTGTATCCCCGGTGCCGAGCACAGTGTTTCCGCCAGGGATTCTTCAAGACCTACAGAGAGGAGGAGCTAAAAAGAGAAGGAAGCAGTACAGCTGAGAAAGGGCAGCCTCTTCAGCTGCGGTCTTTGGAACTTCATCCTCCCATCAAAGACCTTTTCCCTCCTCTTTTCAATTCTGAGCTCCCTTCTCAAATTCCCCACCCCCCAACCGCGCCCCCAATCCATTTACATTTAGGCTTGATCCTGTCCCCTTAGACAATGAGCTCAGATCCTTCCCTACTCTGACCTCTCACTCCTGACTAATCACTGCTATTCCTAAACAAACCTCAGTCCTAACCCATTAGATCCTAACCACCCAATTAGCCCCTTTTCCAAACCTTAACCCTTAAATCCATATCCCCACATCAACCACCACAGCTGGCACTCCTGGAAGGATAATGTAATCCGGACAGTCTCTGGGGCTACTCTGTCTGATCTTCCTTTGGATCAGAGATTTCATGAAGACAAGAGAATTGACTTTGAGTGCTCCCTGGCCAAGGGGTGAGATTGACCCCATAGGTGTCCAGGTTGGTGATACAAGCCTGGTTGGGAGAAAGCTGGGTTCTAGATACCCTCATTCTCAGGAAGAGGAGGTGCTATCCTTCCTTGACCCTTCCCTCATCCTCTTCTCCCCCTACCACACCCCAGGCTTAAAGACCTTGCCATCAAGGACACCTTAAACATCCTGAGTTCCTGGAAGAGCCTGGAAGATTTCAACCAAATTTTCTGGCCTGGTCAGAGTAGGCTGGCAGGTCAGTGACACCTACCACTTCCTCCTTATGAATTCCACATCATCATCATCGTTTCAATTTGCCAAGCATTTTTAAATGAATTATTTCAATCGATCCTTAAAATAACTTTGCAAAGTGGGCAGGACAGGGCAAGTCTTACTATTTTTATTGTACAGACAATTACTTATCATCTGTAAGTGGTGGCCCAGAGATGTGATATGACAAGCTCACAGTCAAAAAGTGACAGTGACGGGACTCAACTCAAAGCCTCCTGACTCCAAATCCAGTGTTCTTTTTATTATGCCGTCCTGACTGAAAACACTCTTACCCAAAGAACTGACGTTATTTGTACTTAATCTCCAAGGGCTCAGATTTAAACATATATTTGACACAAAGCTCATTCAAACTATTTTGAGTTGACTCTTACACAGAGCTACACAAATCATAAAGGAATTTAAAGCTGATGGACACCTTAGAGCTAATTTAGGGGAACCACCTCTTTTTATAGAGAAGGAAAGAGGGGCCCAAAGAGGGGACCTGACTTACTTGCTCAAGGTCACAACACCAGTAAGTGGCATAGCTAGGATCTTTTGATTACAAATTCATGCTCTCCACCCCCAAAAAAAGGAAGGCTAGAGGCTGAGGTGAAGAGCTGGGTTGTGAGGGGCTCCAAGTCATCTCTCCAACTTAATTCCACAGAGAAGGTTCGGGATTCCTGGAAGGATGATGCATTTTTTGGGTACCAGTTCCTGAATGGTGTTAACCCCATGATCCTGAGACAATCCACCGAACTCCCAATCTGACTGAAGCTGCCTCTCGGCTCAGAGAAACTTCAAGCAGAGCTAGAAAGACATCTCCAAGTACTTACCTTCTTTTATCACACTTTTATTATAGACAGTCTGTAATATTAACTTTCTCTTCTACTGCTATGAAATAAAAAGGAAAAGCCTGTGCTTCTGGGATCCCAGTTAGTAAAACTTTTAAACTCTATGAAGTAGATGAGTTGAAGGTGACAGTGGATGGAGTCTTTCATGTTATCCTTATAGACAAGATAAAAAGAGAGGGAGCTAGAAAATAGTACAGGTCAGGTAGGTGGGTTTGGAAATGCAAGAATAGTTATTCATTGGGTCAGTGTTAACTCTAGGAGTGAAGTTGTCTCTAGTGGGGTGTCCCCAAGGACTGTGTTTGACCCAGTGCTATTCAACAGCTTCATCAGTGACTTAGTTGAAGGCACTGATAGCATGCTTCTCTAATCTGCATGGGATAGTCCATTTCCTGTCTTCATGACTTTGCAGAGATGTCCAATGACTAGGAGGCATACCCTCTTTACTTCTGCCTCTTAAAATCACCATTTTCCTTCAAGGCTTCAAGGTCAAACAAGACCTTCTCCATGAAGCCTTTTCTGATCCCTGCAATTGTTAGTACTCCCCTGCCACCAAATACATGTGTGTGTGTGTGTGTGTGTGTCTGTGAGAAAGAAAGAGAGAGAGAGAGACATATAATAATACTAACACACATATAAAAATGTACTTTTAAATTTATATGTTGTTTCAGTGGCACATAAGTTCCTTGAAGACAGGAATTATTTCAGTATTGTTTTTATATCTTTAGTGCCTAGCAAAGTGCCTGACACATAATAGGTATGCAATACATGCTCAATGACTGGTGACCAAAGCTAGGAGGAATAAATAACATGATCCTGTCATGACAGCAACCAAAAAAAGCTAATTCACTCTTAGGCTGTATCCAGAACATGTAACATAAGGGTTCCGTGTTCAGGCTATTCACCTAAACTATTCTGTTGAATTCTGAGTACTATATTTTAGGGAGGAAACTGCTAAACTGGAAGGGATAGAGTTAGGCAACCAATTTGATGAAGGGTCTGAAGATCACGCCATCTAAGGATTGGACCCCAAACTAGGGATGTTTAGTCTGGGGGAGACAGACATGTTTGGTGTCTTCAGATATATGAATATGGAAATCTGGAAGAGGTATTAGAGTTGTTCCATTCGTCACCAAAGGGCAAAACAAGGAGCAAAGGATGAAGTGGCAGAGAGTTAGATTTAAGCCCAGTGTAAGGGAGAAAAAATCCTACCAAACAGAGATATCCCAATGTGAAATGCGTTACCATTCATGGTGGTTTTTCCTCTAACCTGAAATGAAGGCTATGTAAATGACCACTTTGGGGGAGATTGTAAAGGGTCAGGTATAAGTTTCTGACAGCCTTTTGGGTCCCTTCTGATGCTGAGATCCTATAATTCTGAAAAATAGAGCAGAGGAACCAGAAATGGAGATACATCGAGCCTGTAGAAATGATGGCAGGGAGAACTATGGAGCCTGTGAAAATCTGCATTTGGTGGCCACAGTGGCCATAAAGTCCTTGTAATTGGTCCAGGACCCAGAGGAAGAAAATGAGCCCATTATTTGATGGAGGAGACAAGCTCCCTACTCAGGAGACCAAATGCAGAGGGCAAACTAGGGCCTTGATAATGGAAGGTGGAAGCGGGTTTATGTTTGAAATGAGAAGCTGGGTTCTGAGGAGGAAGAGCTGAGCAGACAGGGCTCCTGTGAAGCCAAAGTAGAAGATTCCAGGGCTCACTCTCAACCACCACCTTGCCCCCCTCCCTTCTCTATCACCAACAGGAAGGCTCACTGTTTGAAGCTGACTTCTCTCTCCTGGATGGGATTCAGGGCAATGTAATCCTCTGCTGCCAGCAGTACTTGGCAGCTCCCCTGGTCATGTTGAAGTTGGAGCCCGATGGGAAACTGCTGCCCATGGCCATCCAAGTAAGAAGGCCCAGACATCCCTTCACAGAGACATCAAGCAACTCTCCCATCCTACCCTTCAGTACCATTTCCAATAAACCTTTACTTGCATAGATCGGTAGAGTGTAGGGAAGGTCTTTTCAACCTCAGATCCGGGATCATAAATTCAGAGCTGGAAAGGTCCTTTTAGATCATCTAATCCAATGCCTTCATTTTGCAGATGAGGAAACTGAGTGACACAGGCTGGATTTGAACTCAGGGTCTCTGATTTCAAAGCCAGCTCTCTTTCCATTTCCACTGTATCAAGTCTGCTTATAAGCAGAGGGGAAGAAGTCAGTGGAAAAAGAGAAAATAGAGATAAGGACCAGATCTGTGATTTCACTAATACAGGGATGTCTCAGGCAAAGAAATTCCTTCTACCAATATAAATGAGTACCTTCTCTGAAACTTACAGTTAGAAGGTTAGAAAGATTAAATTAAGTTAGATGACTTGCTCAGGGTCAGTGTGTACCTCTAGGCAGAATTCAACTAATTCAGCCTTCCTAGCTTTGAGGCCAACTCTGTTGGCTAAACCATCCTGTCTTCGGGCACCACCAAATGCCTTTAAAGAGGCAGAGAGGGATGGGATCAAGGTCACATGGGAAGGGTTTAGTTAGATCTGGAGGAGAAATTCTTCTTCCTCTAGGAAAGGAAGGAAGGAGGAAAGGATGGGCAAAAATACAAAGAGATTTTCAGATAAATGAGGAACTCACAATGGACTGGCCTTGATTTTCACCCTAAACTGGGGGAGTAAATCAGGAAGAAGATGGGAGGCTTGAAGAGAGTGGGAAAAATATGCAACAGCCAGCATGGGGAATGTCTTAGCCAATCCACAAGAGCTAAATAAAATGACTGCTGAATAGAGATAAAGGCTCCAATGAAGTTAGATCCCATGATGACCTCAAACACCTGGCCCATTTTCACAGCCACCTACACACACAATGGTCATTCATCCCCTCTTTTCCTCCACCCCCATCACTTCAGAGACCCAGGCACCTAGGATATTCCTTCTATTCTAGATCCAGGAACCCTCCTTGAGCTCACCAACACCACCAGTGTTCCTACCCTCTGATCCACCTATGGCATGGCTCCTTGCCAAAGCCTGGGTAAGGAGCTCAGATTTCCAGCTTCACCAACTACAGTACCATCTGCTGAGAGGACATCTGATGGCCGAGGCAATCTCTGTGGCCACTATGAGATGCCTCCCAACGCTGCATCCCATCTTCAAGGTATCTCACCTTAATGCAACATTCAGGGGATACTGCCCAGTTTCACAAATTTAGGTGGAGAGGGCAAGCATTTGATATGCATTAGTAGGCATCTTCTCAGTTCATAAGGAGGTTCATTTAATCAGTATGCAAACAAAAGGTTGGAGATATTTATCTGAACCTTGTGGTTTTTGTTGTTTTGTTTCATTCTGCTTTGTTCTGAACAATACTTATTTCATTAGTACAGGGTGGTCATTTCCAAAGTGAAGGCCCACACAGCACATGGTGTATATAAGATGACTGTTGAGGGTTTGGAAAGAAAAGTCTCCCAGGTCCTCCACAGCAGGTTTCTGGCAGATGACACTCTATCTGGGTGGCCTCTGCTCCCTCTCTCCTACCACCTCCCTCCAAAGGCTGTAGCATTGGCATCAGAGAAAGACTGAGGCTGATTGAGGGGTAGTGAGTGGCAGCAACCCTACCAGACCCTAGACCCAACTGACAAGGGTGACAATATCTGCAAAAGGATGCCTATCTGTTAGGGCTACTGGTTCTCTTCTTCCTCTCTACCTCACCTGCAAGGGCTGGGGGGTAGTGGTGGTGATGGAAACAGATGAAGGTGGAGAGGCCTTCAGAGAGGATAGTGGCAGAGGAGGCAGCAATGGCCAGGCTGCAGGACCCAGTGGGCTGGTCAGGGGTAACAATCAATCAACAAATACTTGTTAATTACCTGCTGTGTTCCAGGCATTGTGTTCTGCACTAGGAATATAAAGACAGAAGTGAAATCCTTGCCCTTGCGGAGCTTACGGCCAAGGGGGAGAGAGAAAGAGGAAGAGACAACATGTACATATATAGGTTTATACAATAAAGTACAAAATAACTTGGGAGAGGGCACTAGCAGCTGCGGGGAGGGGGGGATCAGGAAAGGCTTTGTGCAGAAGGTGGTACTTAAGCTGAGCACTATAGAAACCAGGGGGCGCTGGCTCAAAAATGTCTTACCCACACGTGCAAGGTCAAAAAAAATTTGGAGACCACTGCTGTTAGGAAGTTCTGGAGAAGGCAAGGTGCAGATCAACACTAGCTGTCCCACTTGTAAACTTACCCAGGGTTTCCTGGGCCACAGAGGGGCTATGACTCACCTAGTCATACAACCAGGACTGATCAAAGGCAGGGCTTGTCCCCATCTCTAGATGGGATCTCTATCCACAATGTAATGCTGCATCTTGTATAAATAAATGAACAATAAATGTTTTTAGACACACTTCATGCAATTAGAAGGAAACATGGAAATGGCAGAAAATAGACACAGGTTTCCTTCTCTGGGAAGCCTAACTCATCTTCCTTTTTCTTCACTTGGAAGTGAGGAAGGAGAAGTGAGGAAACTGAGGTACAGAGAAGGAAGCTAATGTTTGAGAAGGTTGGACTAGATGTCTCCTGCCATCCCTTACAGCTCTAAAAGCTTCTAATTTTTTTGATCATATAATTTCCAGTGGGGGTTGTACAAAGGAAAAGAGGGATGGTGGGGGGAGGGGGGAGATAAGCAAACAACAGAAGGTGGAATTAGGTGGGTTTGTCTCCGAACCTGATTCTAGTGATACATGCAAAAATGAAATGGACATATTTTAAATGAGCTTGGAAGCCTGGGCAATTAAGAATAAAAAAGATTTTTTGAAAACAATCAAAAGGGACCATGTAAATAAACCTAGATTCTTTGGCCCTAAAGGCCCCTTGAGAGATTTTGTCCATCTTATCATAAATCAATCCTCTGAAAGGGAGTACCCCTTTTCAGAAAAACTATAGTTCTATCTGCCTGGGTTTCCCCTCTGGGACCTAAATATCCCCCTCTCTTCTCTGTTAACATGTACCCTTTTTGCATAAATAGATCCTGATCCCTCATCTTCGTTACACTATGGAGATCAACATCAGAGCCTGGACAGGGCTTGTCTCTAATGGGGGAGTATTTGATCAGGTATGAGGAGGAATGGGGAATTATTTGACCAGGTAAGAGGGGGTACAGAGGACAAGGTGTGTGTGAGGAAAACAAGTTTTTTCTCCTCCATTCTTTCTTTGCAAACTAGAGTGTTTGCATTAAATCCTGAGGTGTGAGTTCAGGGAAATCTATGTTGAAGTAATATCGAGGACTCAGTCTATACTTTGGGGACCCAGTGGGAAAATTCCAAAGAGGCTGATGTTCTTCTGAACTCCAGTATCCAGTGAATTGAGAGATGTTCCCCCTAATCTCATTGACTCTGTTTTAGTCAATACCCACTCCAGGTTTCTTTCCTTTCTGCTGATCTTAAGATTCCTTCTTGTTTGAATCTGAATCCTTTTCAAAGGATTTTCTGTGACTTTCTGATAGTTAAAGAACCCCCAAACCAGAGCTTAATCAATAATCTCCTCTCGATGTATCACTCCTGGCCTCAGGCTCATCCCCACCCTTTCCTCAAATAGTGAGCACTGGTGGTGGAGGACATGTCACTGTACTCCAGAAAGCAGGGAAGAGTCTGACCTATAGATCCCTCTGTCCACCCAATGACCTGGCTGATCGAAGGCTACTCGGGGTGCCATCCTGTCACTATGCTCATGATGCCCTCCGGCTCTGGGACATCATCAAAAGGTAAACCTTTCTGGTCAAAGATCTGCATCTCTGAGAAGCCAAGGAGGGATGAATTGGAAGAAAGGTTAGGAATTGGAGCTCCCCTAGTCCTCCATCCACAATTAACCTGGCTGTATTTTCCCTTGGTGGGCAGGTATGTGGAGGGGATAGTCCATCTCTACTATGCAGGGGATGAGGCTGTGGAAAATGATCCTGAGATACAGGCTTGGTGCAAAGAGATCACTGAGGTTGGGCTTCATGGAGCCCAGGACCGGGGTAAGACACATATCCTTCCCCTGAGACTCTACATGGACCTACCTCCTCCCTATGATTTACCTCCCCCACCTCTGCCCCTCAGAGACCTTGTCACCCTATCAATTCCCAACTATCTACCTCATATTTCTTCAGCCAGATATATCCCGAGATGCACCACTCTACTAGTATGGGAAAATGCTCTCTCCAACATCTGACTGCATGGGATTTTGAAGTCCTCTTATGCATTTACATTCTAATTTGAATTATATTTATGTTTGTTGTTGTTTAGTCCTTCAGTTTTGTCTGAGTCTTCATGATACCATAGACCATAGCACATCAGGCCCTTCTATCCTCCATTATCTCTCAAAATCTGTCCAAGTTCGTGTTCATTGTTTCCATGACACCATCTGTCCCATCTTACCTTCTGCTGTCCCCTTTTCCTTTTGCCTTCAGCCTTTCCCAACATCAGGATCTTTTGTAATGAGTCTCATCTTCTCATCATGTGGCCTGAGTATTTAAGCTTCAGCTTCAGTAGCTGATCTTCCAGTGAACAGCCTAAATTAATTTCTTTAAGTATTGATTGATTTGATCTCCTTGCTGTCCAAGGGCCTGTCTCAAAAGCCTTCTCCAGCACCACAATTCAAAAGCATCGATTCTGTGGGACTCAGCTTTCTTTCTAGTCCATTTCTCACAGCCATACATTGCTACTGGAAAAATCATAGATTTGAGTATATGGGCCTTTGTTGGCAAGGTGATTATATGTCCTCAGTTCACTTCAACAAACATTAAACACTGGGTCTAGGACATAGAATAGAAAAGATGAAAATCTAAACAGTCTTGCCCATAAGGAGCTCACAGTCTATAAGGAAGGATATGAAATATGCACAAATAAGAATGGTACAAGGGAGGGTGATGAGGGCAAAGAAATTATAGAATTTGAGAGTTGGAAGGGACTTAGGCAGAAATCTAGTGCAGCCTTTATCCAACAGAGATCCCCACTCTATTCTATCCAACAATTGGTCATGTGCTGCTCATTCAACTTCTGGTTAGCTCTAATTGTTAGGAAAGGTTTTTTCCCCTTTGATATCATGCCTCCTCTTGGCAATTTTGTACCCATCATCCTCCATTCTGCTTCCTGGGGCCAAACAAAGCAAAGCTCCTCTACATGAGAGATCTTTCTTTATCTGAGTTTCACACAAAATGGACTCAAGGCCTTTCACCATCCCAGTTGCTTTGTTCTTACACTCTCCAGTTTATCAATGTCCTTCTTAAATGATGGCCAGTCAAGATGCTCTAGGAAGGAGGGCCAGGTAAGGCGTTCCAGGAGATTTGTGCTTTTACCTATTTAATCTTCTCTCCTAGGAGGCAGCTGCAGTATAGTGGTTGGAATAGTGGGCCTAAGAACCAGGAAGACTTGGGTTCCAGTCTTATCTAAAGCATCCACTGGATGTATGACCCTGGGCAAGTCATTTAACTTCTCACTGCTCCAGACAACTATAACTAGCAGAGCAGAGGACCTGCATTGTAAAGGAAGTTTTCCTCACTAGGTGTTCCATATACATACCAATGAAATCACAAGGTCAGGCCCAATTTTTTTCTTTGTTTGTGAGCCCTTTGAGGGCAGGGACACTTGCTTAGTGGCTTTGTATCTGTCAGCTCCTTTAAATCATTCCTCAGATAGCTCATCGTTTTCAGCCCAGGTTCTAGAATACTCTGCTAGCAAAGCACAAGTTCTGACAGGTCCTACCTGTTGAGGTAGGCTTACAGGGTGATAGACATATAACTGTCATAGGAGGGACAGCCTAATTAACCAGTTTGGCTGCCGAGCAATGAAGTTTTTGGCCAGAACAACTCTTGAAAACCATCTGCTAAGGAGCTATGAGCTACAATGATGAAGGGTCTATTCACACAGATGAAATAACAAAGATTTAATATTGTAGTCTAGCCCTTAGTACCTAATGCATTAAGTGCATTAAATGCACAGAAGAGGAGCTTAATTTTTGGTTAATTCTTTGTTTTGTTTTTTAAATTCTTTTTAGTGAGGCAATTGGGCTTGTGCCTTGCCCAAGGTCATACAGCTAGTAAGTGTCAAGTGTTTGGTCTGAGGCTGGATTTGAACTCAGGTCCTCCTGACTTCAGGGCTGGTGCTCTATCCACTGAATTGTTTGTTGAATGAATAATAATTACCAAAAGACTGAATCTGTACCCTCCCCAGAGGAGGACCTGCTAAAACACTTCCAGATGTTTCCCTAAAGTGCACCCCTACCCATCAATGATTTCCAATCCTCTCTAAACCTAAAGAACCCCCAAATATTCCCAAGATGTCAACAGGTTGCTATCTCTTTGGGCCTGCCACAATCCCACCCACTCTCCTTTTCTTCTTTTCATTCCTTCTAGGTTTCCCCACCTCCTTCCATTCCAAGGATGATCTCTGTTTCTTTGTGGCCATGTGCATCTTCACTTGTACCGGCCAGCACTCTTCTGTCCACCAGGGACAGGTACACATACTGTACTGTAAAGCCAGGCTGGGAAAGGGATGAAGCCTAGATTTGTTTGTGGATTGAGGTGGGAGGTAGTATGTTGGACAGGAAACTGAGACACCATCTGCCTGGTCCTCTGAGTGACTCTAGATTCTGCCCTGTGTTTCCTCCTTCCAGCTGGATTGGTATGCCTGGGTTCCTAATGCCCCATGCACTATGCGTATGCCCCCACCCAGTGGAAAGGATGTGACGCTGGAGATGGTGATGGCCACTGTGCCCAATGTCCACCAGGCATCCCTCCAGATGTCTTTAACATGGCAACTTGGTCGAACTCAGCCAGACATGGTGAGGGGATGGGGTTAAGGCTGGGGGGCAGTAGCTGGGCCTCAACTTGAGCTGTTGTAGTACAAAAAAGCCCCACTGGATTTGGAGAAGATCTGGGCTTGAATCTCAGCTCTGACACAATCTTTATGACCTTGGACCCTCTGAATCTGAGTTTCTTCTGTAAAATGGGGGGATTAAGTAGGGGACTGGACAAGAAAAAGCCTTAAGGTTCCTTCCAGTTCTAAATCTATGGCTCCATTAGGGATACTTGAGGATCTATTTGCTGGTCTTTGGACTGATAAGTTGTTTTTTTCTTCTTCTTTTCGGCTCAGGTTCCCCTGGGACAGCACAAAGAAGAGTACTTCTCAGGATCCGAGCCCTGGGCTGTGCTGAACCGTTTTAGGGAAGATTTGGCCATCCTGGACAAGGAGATCACAGAGAGGAATGCTAAGCTGGAACTACCCTATGAATACCTGCAGCCCAGCCGAGTGGAGAACAGTGTCACCATCTGAGCCCTGCCGCTCCTTCCAGCCAGCCTTTTCAAGCTCACCAGCATTCCTCTGACACCTTCACTTAGCTCCTAGCTCTCTCTAAGCATTCTCTAGCCCATTTCTGAGCCTTCTCCTTAAAGCCCTCAGGCTGGAGGAGAGGGAAAGATAAATAAAGCTTTTGCTGCACTGAACTGATCACTAGACCACTTACTAGCTGTGTGATTTTAGACGAGTCATTTAGGTTCTCTGAGTCTCAGTTGTCTCTTTTGTGACATGGGGACATCACACCTTACAGGAGGGTTGTGAAGAAAGCACTAGGTAAATCTTAAAACTCTAGAATAAGGTGGGTTATGTCATAGAACATATCAGTCTGAGCTAGAAAGAGGATTAGAAATCATGCCTACCATGAAAATCTTCATTTTAAAGAAAACTAAAGCTGAAAGGAATCACTTAGACTAAAGCTGCGCGGGAGTCAGGAAATTTGTCGTAGTTTTATGTTTATTTTTGTTTTTCCTCCCTTCCTCCCCACTCCGCATTAGAAAAGGCCACCAGTTCTCTCTCTCTCTCTCTCTCTCTCTCTCTCACACACACACACACACACACACACACACCTATTTATCTCTGTGGACAGCATCTTACTTCACGATCCTTTGTAGCTGATTTGAGTATTTATAATATTCAGAATAACTTAGTTGTTCACAGTTATTCTTTGAACAATATTGCTGTTAATGTATACAACGTTCTTAGTTCTGCTCATTTCACTCTTCATTATTTCATGCAAGTCTTTCCATATTTTTTCTAAAATCAACTTGCTCATCATTTCTTATAGCACAGTAGTATTCCATCACAATCACAGACCACAGCTTGTTTAGCTATTCCCCAATTGATGGGTAGCCCCTCAATTTCCAGTTCCCCCACTAAAAGGCTTGAGTCTGCCCTAAGAAGACTCACTGGACAACAGTGCGCAGGGCTCTGGGCAACTGTCTCATTACTCTTCTCAAAGCAGCCATTTTCTCCAAAAGTGATGGGTCACTATCAGGTGGGGGTAGTCACTGGGAGCTTTGCCTTCTCAGGATCCAGGTGCCAGCTGTGGCTGGTTGGGCTGCATGCTGAGGTGGAATTGGGGCTGTGGCTGTGGCCAGCTCAGGGACAAGTCAGTGAGGGGTGAGGATGTGAAGGGAAGGTCCAAGAATTGGGTAGTCTAGGTGCCACCAACCAGAATAGCTGAGGGATGATCAGGAAAGGGCTCTGGGCTGGGGATTTTTAGTGCACTACCATGCTGATCCCAGACTAGAGGACAGGAGAACAAAGAAGTTGGAGCACAAGGGACACCTGGAACTCTCCCCATTCCTGGCCAATGGACTTGGGCAGGAAGAAACCTTGAGAGGGCATAGTCATGTACGATGGCCTCCTGGGATGCCCAGCAGAGGCCATTTACCTAGGACCCAAAAAGGCAGAGGGGTTGGGGAGGGAATGTGTAGAAAGAATGCTAGACTTGGAGCCAAAGGATCAGGGTTCAGATCCCCTGACTTGGCCACTAAGGAGTTAGTTTGTTACTGGGGGGTCAAATCACTTTAACTTTCTGGGAATCAGTTCGCCACTCTGTAAAATGAGGATAATTGGCCTATCTCCCAGACATGATGGTTTTAGAGGAAGTTGGAGAAAAGCATTTTAGAAATGTGACACGTTCCTATTGCTACCCCTATGGGCCCCTACCCCCTTCCTCTCATTTTTTTTTTTTTAACGAATTCAAGGTTTTTCTGGCTTCATAAAATCTATCTTCTCTCCCTCTCTCCCACCCAATTTTCTACCCTTATAGCAAAAGAAAAAAAAAATCTTTTTAACAAATGCACTCAAGCAAAACAAATCCCCAAACTGACCATGTTTAAATCCTGAATCCAACAGATCTCTATCTGGGAGTGGGTAGCACGCTTCATCATGAATCCTCTGAAATCCGGGTTGGTCACTCATTGATTGGGCTGATCAGAATTCTGAAGTCTTTCAAAGTTGTTTGTCTGTACACTCTTATTGTATAAATTGCTTTCCTGGTTCTGCTCATTTCATTCCATATCGGTTCATGTAGGTTTTCCTAGGGTTCTCTGAAACCCTTCCCTTCCTTATTTCTTATAGTAAAATAGTATCCCATTAACTCATACATTCTCTGGTCTTTCACTGTGGTGACTGGCCTCAGTGCCTTTTCTTTGCCCCATTTTGAAAAGTTGTTCTTTGCTGCCTATCACTTATCAATGATCTGGAATTCATAATTATCCTGAGATGTGTAACTGACAGAAGCCTGTCTCTAGGAAGGATCCTGGAAGCCATCTAACTAACTCCCACATTCCTTTACCTGTTGAAATCCTCCTCATCCATCAAGGCTCAGCTCCAATACCACATCCTTCATGAAGTTTCCCAGTCCCTGCCTTCCACCTTGGACATGTCCTTTCCTCAAGATACATATCTTTTGGGGCAGCTAGGTGGCATAGTGAATAGAGCACCAGCCCTGGAGTCAGGAGGACTTGAGTTCAAATCCGGCCTCAGACCAAACACTTGACACATACTAGCTGTGTGACCCTGGGCAACTCACTTAACCCCAACTGCCTAAAAAAAACAAGAGGAAAAAAAAGAAAAGGGATGGAGGACAGACTTGACACAGAGGCAGAGAGGAAGAGAAAATGGGGATATCACTCAGGAAATTGTTGAGCTGGAGTCCAGGGGTAGGGAGCAGCTTGGAAGCACATACATGGAGATGGAGCAGGTAAGTGAGTCCTTGTTCCCATGCCTCCCCAGCTTGGATGATGAGAAATGAAGTCCAGGGCCTATTTCAGAAACATGGAGAAGAAGAGCTGGAGGAGAGAAGGACACTCTATCGGTGATATCCCTGACCCCGACCCCTCAGTAACTTAAACTCTGACTCTTGGGCCCTACCTTATTTACCCTGTGTCCCTTGACCCTTTAGTGGCCTCTAACCTCCACTGATCCTTGATTTTTAACCCTTCACTGACCTTCTGATTCCATGGACCTCCAGCTGGGCCACCTGGAAGGAAGGGCTACCTTTGTCAGTGGCTGCAGCATCAGAGAAAGACCTGCCTCTGGATGTGAGATTCCATGAGGCTGACTTTGAGGGGACACTGGCTGCAGGGTAGGAATGAGACCAGAGGCAAAACTAGGGACCGGGGTGGGAGTTCCAAGGCACAATGGCAGATATGGGGTTTTGGGAGGGAGGAATTCCAACATCTAATTCCCAACTTAATTTCCTTACTCTTTATCCTAGAATGATGGATATTGCCCTTAAACGTCTGTACACCCTCCTGAACTCCTGGAAGAGCTTGGAAGATTTTGACCAAATCTTCTGGGGCAGCAAGAGTGCCCTGGCCAGTCAGTAACAGCCCCATAATCTTCCAAACCAGCCCCATTTTCTCCAATGACTCATCCATGACATTGTGTCTCCCCCCCCATATCAATAATACCCAGCTTATATCATTGCTGTCTTTCCACTGATCATCTTATCCAGAAATGGCCCTAAAGATGACTCACTTTAGGCCCCTTTCCCAAGGGTGTCCTGGAAGTGTGAGGGTGGGGGGCTCAATGCTTGGGACCCTGAGGAGAGTCAGAGCACAGAGGCCCTTTGGGGTGCTATGATCTCTGCCCTCTGCTCCCAGAGAGGGTGCACCAGTCCTGGAAGGAGGATGATTTTTTTGGCTACCAGTTCCTCAATGGTGTCAACCCCACACTGCTGAGAAGGTCCACCTCACTCCCCACTCGACTCGTGATCCCCCCAGAATTAGAGGGTCTTCAGGTCCAGCTGGAAAAAAAGCTCCAGGTAACCCTCTCCTCTTCTTCTCCTCTCTTCTCCAATCCTTTCTTCTTCCTGGCCATCTTTCTGACAATATGGAATTAAAAAGGCTCCTAGGGATCAAATTAGGTCAGTTTCTCAATACATACAACATATTGTTCAAGGTTTAGGGAAAGGAATAGGGTAAAATTACATAAGAATAACTTGATTTGAAGAATGGAGGAACCCTAACTAGATCCTGGAAAAACATTGATCAATCAAGAGAGTGGAAGAGAGTGTTGACTGGAACAGTCCACGGCAGTAATTCAACACCCAGGGGGGGGGGGGGGGGGGGGGGGGGGGAGAGGGATCTTGTGTAAAACAGAAGGAAGATGGGCATAAAAGCAAAATGAGCCTATCCTTTTTCTGGCAAACATGGAATATAATCAGGTAAACAAGACAGAAAAAGAGGAAACAGATGGAGACAGGGGCAGATTAACCAAGAGATGAAGACTCTCCATACAGATCTTAGTACTGGATCACTGTACACAGGGAAAGAGAGAGAAAGGAGTCAAGAAAGAAAATGATTTAAGGAGTTTCCTAGAGGAAAGGAGTTTGGAAGGGTTGAAAGCCTAAGAGCAGGGAAAAAAAATTTGGGGGAAGAAGTGAGAAAAGAAGGGAAATGGTAGAAGGTTTGTTAGGGGAGGGACAGATAGAGGTCAAACAGTTTGGGAGTTTAGATTGGGTATGGGAAATTAGAAGAAAGAGGGTCATGACCATCCAAACAAAGGGGCCTTCAATCTGCTTCAATATAATGTAAATGGAAAGGGCTCTGGAATCTGAAGACTCGGTTTCTAACCCCTGCTTTACTTTAGTAGCTGTATGACCCTGGGCAAGTCATTTTACTTCTCTGGGCCTCAGTTTCCTCCACTGTAAAATGAGGGGCTGAACTAGATGACCTCCAAGGTGCCTTCCAGGTTTCATATTCTGTGGGTCTGGGTCTAGTTAAGAATCTGGACTTCTCTTTCAGTCCTTTATGCTGATCCTCTGACTGTCCCTGGTATTAAAATTGTTGTTCCACATTAAGCTTTGAACCTTGACCTCAGACTAACATATCCCCCAGGAGGGCTGTCTGTTTGAAGCTGACTTTTCCCTGCTGGCTGGAGTCCAGGCCAATGTGATCCAGGGAGAGAGGCAACATCTGGCTGCCCCCCGGTCATGTTAAAGATGGAGCCTGATGGGAAGCTGCTGCCCATGGCCATCCAGGTGAGGGAACCCAGGCATCCTTCTACCCAGCTCCCTTATTCATCCTTCCTCCACCCCATTGCCTCCCCACCAACTCATTTCCTGGGACAAAGACCTCCGACTCTCTGCTCTGCCTCAC
Source organism: Vombatus ursinus (assembly GCF_900497805.2). NCBI lineage: Eukaryota > Metazoa > Chordata > Mammalia > Diprotodontia > Vombatidae > Vombatus > Vombatus ursinus. The sequence continues at coordinate 672,385 of NW_020951694.1, forward strand.
CAGCCCTTCTTCCTTTCAAAGACCCAGGGATCTAATGACCTGCCCATGCAGTTCAGTAAAAAGAGCAGTGACCAGAACAGAGGCCCTGGGTTCACATTTACTGCCTGGCTGATGTTGCTCATGTCATTCAGCCTTCCCTGGGCCTCTGAGGCCCCTTCCAATTCTAGGTCTATGATTGTATTGATCCTTCTGTCCTCCAGCTCCAGCCTCCCTGCTCTGGCTCTCCAGACCCACCACTCTTCCTGCCCTCAGATTCCTCCCTCACTTGGCTCCTGGCCAAGGCCTGGGTCAGAAATTCTGACTTCCAGCTGCATGAGCTGCAAGCACATCTGCTGAAGACCCATTTGGTGGCTGAGGTGTTTGCTGTAGCCACCATGAGGTGCCTCCCAGGGATGCACCCCATCTTCAAGTACTCACCTTGTCCTACAGCTACCCTTCACATCCCACCCCTGTGAACCTAGGGAAGGAATTGCCTCTAAGGTTTCCAGAAGCCAACTCCAATTAGAGATGAATATTAAGTTTGGGTTTCTTTTCTTTCATTAATTCAATTTTTTTTTCAGTTTCAAATTCTTTTCCTCTGCTTTTTCCTTCTCCACCCATAGAGAAGAAAAACAAAACCAATTATAAATATGTAAAATCATGCAAAACAACTTTCTGCATTAGCCATGTTGAAAAAAATTTTTAAGTAAAAAAGAGAAGAAAATTTGCCTCAATCTGTACTCTGAATCCTGAATCCACTATTTCTCTATCTGGAGGTAGAAAAGATGTTTCACTGTGAGTTTGTAGGAATTGAGGTTGGTAATTATGTTGAGAACTGCTTCAGAATTGATTGTTAACATTTCTGTTACTGTCTAAATTATTCTTCTGATCCTACTCATTTCTCTTTGAATCACTTCATATGTCTTCCCAGGTTTTTCTGAAACCTTCATGATTTCTTATAGTACAATATTATTCTATTGAATTCATAATCCATATCTTGTTCAGGCATTCCCCCATTCATGGGCACTCAGTTTCCAATTCTTTGTCATCACAAAAAGAGCTGATATTTCCTATTTCGGTATAGACTTATTAGATATATTACTAGGTCAAAAGGTATGTACAGTTTAATAGCATTTGGGCATAGTTTTGAATTGCTGCCAGAATGGATGGAATAGTTTATATCATTACCCAGAATGCATTAGTGTATCTATTAGTGTATCTTCAGCATTTGTCATTTTCCTTTTTGATAATCTTAACCAATCTGATGGGGGTGAGGTAGCTGTTTCAGAGTTGTTTTAATCAGCATTTCTCTAATTATTAGTGATTTGGAGCATCTTTTTATATGGCTATTGATAAACTTCCATTCCTTCCTCTGAAAACTGCCTCTTCATATCTTTTGACCATTTATCAACTGGGGAATAGTTCTCGTAAATTTGACTCAGAAATGAGATGTTTATCAGAGAAACTTACTACAAAGACCTCTCCCCCCTAATTTTTTGCTTTCCTTCTAATTTTAGGTACATTGGTTTTGTTTGTACAAAAAAATTTTAAATTTTATATAATCAAAATCACATATTTTACCTCCTGTGATCCACTCTTTCTTGTTTGTTCACAAACCTTTTGTAAATTTTTTTCAATTTTACACTTAAATACAAAACAAGAGAAAAAATTGCCATGTCACTGCAGACCATAAGAGGATTCAATATAAAACAATAAATTGCCATTTCAAGAAAACCTATAAAATAAATACTATACATTGTTTTCAAAGCTGCCCAGCTTTTCTTTGCTTCCTTATTGGTTTTCTTTTGTTCTCTGCTGAGTACTTTTTAATTTTTTTCCCCTCCTTCCCCTCTCCCCACCTTAAAGAAGGCTACAATTAAGCACAGATATATAGATATCTATAAACAAACATATATACACATATACACTCATATGTGAGGCCATACTATGCTTATTTCCTCCCATCATCTGTTTCTCTGAATGTGGATAGTATCTGCTTTTTTATGTCCAAGTCTTTCCATGTTTTTCTAAATTAACCAGCTCACATTTTCTACACTACAGTACTATTCCTTTCTGGATTCAAACAGCATCTTCCTTCATAGGATCTTTGAGATTAATTCGGGTATTTTAATAGTCAGAATGATTTGACTTGGTTGTTTAAAGTTGTTCTCAAAAGGATACTACTATTACTACATACAATGTTCTCTTAGTTCTGCCCATTTCACTTTTCATTATTTGGCGAAAGTCTCTCCAATGAGGCATCCCATGTTGCTCAGGGAACAAAATAACCACAATGCTAGCACATAAGGCCAGAAATGAGTACTATTTTTCATGTCATTAAGAAAGGTGGTATGAGAAACCATAATCATCTTCTCTGGTTCAAAAGGTTAAAGTAACTTTCCAAATAGCCATTCAGGGATTCCTGCTCAGAGCAGAGACTACAATTGGAGCTCTGCTCCCCCCTGAGAAGCCTCCAGCAAGGACATCAGAGTCCAACTTCTAGGGAAAGGCAACATACAGCGCTAACCTCCACTTTCTAAGCAGAAATGTTTCAGAACTCCCAAAGACAAACCGTAGAAAGAAGTGAAGTTGTGGCAATGGGAGAGAAGGAAGGAGAATTACAGAAAGAGAAGGAATCAAGAAATCAACCTGAAGAAAATGAAGCCTCACCCTCAGGATCCTTGTTGACCATAGGGGCCACCATGACAGTTACAAGTGACCCAGAGAACAGTGGAAGTGAACAGAGTTCTGATGAATTCATTGTGCTTCCTTTGCCACCCCACTGTGTCACAGGAAATTTTGAATACTTGGAAGATGCCCTTATGTGTCCTGACTTCCCTCTTGCCAACCAGACTGACAAAGACAAGAGCAGTGATGACAGTGGTGGTGATGATTCTGATGTCTGCACTGAGAAGCATGACAGCAGCAGTGATCACAGTGACCATCACAGCCATGATGGTCATGCCAATGATATCAACAGCAATGGCTATGTCAAACTCCAAGAACAAGGAATGCACACTGGTGGCTCCCACCTTCACAACGTACAAACTGAGTTAGAACAGAGCAACACAAATGCTGTAGAACTGGAAGAGGAAGAGGAAGAGGAAGAAGCGCACAAAGAGAGTGAAGCAAGTCAGCAGACAGACCAGCAAGCCCCACCCTCAGGCTCCACATTGAATGATGGTGGCACCATGTCTGCTTCTAGTGACCCAGAGAGCAGCGACAGTGAAAGGAGTTCTGATGAAGAACTATTAGCGCCCCCCTCAGTTGTCCCAGGACAACCGGAAGATTTTAAAGATGACCTTTTGTATCCCAGGCTTCCACCTGGCTCCCAGACACCAATGTGCCAGATGGGAGGAGCCAGAGATACAACCCAGCTGCAGTTCCTTTTTTAAGCTTTACCTTTGTAGGTTGAGTTGAGGGAGTGCCATTTCCCAATGCCAGCAGGAAACCCAAGGCAGCTAACGTGCACTCAGACTCTAGAGCCTGCCAGTGGCCATCAGAGATGCTACAAGGGGGGGTGATGCTGAAACCATCACTTACCTCTGGGGCTGTCCTCAGATCCTCTCCCACTTTTCTCTCCTGTTTTTCTTTTTCTCAAGTGGCTAGATGGATACAAGGGAAGTCTTTACACTATGAAAGTCAGTTGATCTATACCTTCCTACTCTCTCCCTTCTTGAGACAGCTTTTAAGACCACTAAAAATTCAAGTTAAGAATAACCTCCAGGGGCAGCTAGGTGGCACAGTGGATAGAGCTTCTGCCTTGGAGTCAGGAGGACCTGAGTTCAAATATGGCCTCAGACACTTGACATTTACTAGCTGTGTGACCCTGGGAAAGTCACTTAGCCAAAGTCGCCTCACAAAAAAAAAAAATTTTTTTTTAAATAACCTCAAGACAATAGTTAATGTGGCAGAATTAAACAGAAAAACATCCCCAAAGGAGAGATCAGAAAAGACTCTTATCTCACCACTTTGCAGAGATGGGAGTTTGTGTGTGGGTTCATTTTTGCTGACTTTTTCTCTTCCACTTTCACCCTCTTAAAAATTTGTTTTAATTTGTTTTCTGAGGTGGCTCTCTGGGAGAAGATGGGAGGAATGTAGGTTAAGATTCTGGTGATAGAGAAAAAATAATTTTTTTAAAAAAACATAAAAAACAAAAAAAAAACAAAAAACAAATAGCCATTCAGGTCTATCATCTATGAATATGCCTAAACTTCTTTTATCTACCATCACTCTGTTTCCATCATCATTCTGTATCACACTATGGGTAACTAGCCCTACAAAGTCACCACATATATGCATATGTATATGTATATATAAAATGCCCTTCATCTTGTTCCAAATTTGTGTCTTTCAAGCTTCATGGGGGTACCCTGTAGTTCTGCTGCAGCTTAATTGACACACTTTAGTCAGATCTTGTCTGCATCTTTCCAGAATTAAGTAACAATTCGATTTTAATATTACTTTAAAAATTTGCAGAGCAGTTTATGTACTTTTTAAATGTGATCCTTGTAACTCTGAGATAGATAATATACGCATTATTATCCTTATTTTACATATGTTATAAACTGTCTTAGAAGCTAAGTAACTTATTTGCAGTCAGACACCTAATGAGAATCAGAGGCAAGTTTTGAATCCAGGACTCTGAAATCCAAGTACAGCTTGCTTCTCCCAATGAATCATCCTCACTCTCCAATGAACAACTATAAACTTTTAGTCCGCTTACTTTAACCCAAACTCCTTTAACTCAACCCAATAATTTTCACATTTGTATAAAACTTTAAGACTTATACAGTGTTTTCTTTTTTTAAATTTTTTTTTGTTTTTAAATTTTTTTTACAGTGTTTTTTTCAAAACAACTTTGTGAGATGGTATAAACATTATAGTCATTGACAGATGAGGAAAGTGAAGCTCCTAGAAGTAAAGCAAATAACCCAAAGTCACAAAGTAAGGGGTAAGAGTTAGGAATGTAACTCTGATGACCTGTCCAGACATCTTCCCGCCACAGCTACATTTGGCTTTCCCTGTACCATGTCCAAATCTGTCCTACTTTCCCATAAGTTCATGAGCATGAATTGAATACAGAATTCCAGGTATAAGCACGTGATGCTTTTGTAGGACAGAAAGCATAGTGGATATGGAAAGATTATTTAATTTAGAGCACTAGGTTCAAATCTTGTCCTCAGACACCACCTATGTTACAGTGGACAAATTACACCTTTTCTGGGCCCAAGTTTCCTCTCTGGTAAAAGAAGGTGTTTGAATATAATAGTGTTTCAGCTTTAAATGATAAAAGAAAGGTAATATGCAAACACAGTCGCCTTTCCTGGCTCAAAGTTAAAGTAGCTCTCCAACTAGCCTTTAAAGGTCCATAATCCATGAATATATCTAAACGTCTTTTGAAGCTGCATCATTCTGTACCACCAGGTACAGAAGGCTTTATGCCCTTCTTTTTGTTGCAAATTTGCTTCTTCCAAGCTTCATGAGGGTGCCCTGTATTGGCATAATTTTCCAGAATCTTTCCAGAATGAATATTATCTTGTGATCCTCACAACCCTCAGATAAATAAAAGTTATTATTACCCCTATTTTACACATGGGTACTCAGAGGCTACGTGACTTATCCTATATCACCTAGCTAGTACCAGAGGTGAGACTTGGGTTCCAAATCAACCTTGCTTTTTCCACTGCCCCATGCTGACTCTCCAATGACAAACACTAAACCTTTTAGTCTGCTCACACAAAAGCTCTTCCAACCCAAACCTTTAATAATTTATAATGCTTCAAGGATAATAAGGTTTTTTTTTCCTTAACAACCTTGTATGGTAGGAAGTATAAATAGTATTATCATCGACAGATGAGGAAACTAAGACTCATAAAGGTGAATCAAATTATCCAATCACACTGTAAGAATCAATGGAACCAGGTCTACTGATTACTTGTCCAGCCCTGTTTCCACTACAGCTACATTTGGCTTTCTCTGTACCAGTTCCAAGTATGTTCTACTACATATGTCCATGAGTTGGAATTGAACCCAGGTGTGGGTATGTGATTTTTTTTGTTTTGTTTTGTTTTTGTACAAAGGGAAGTCTTAGGGAGTGGAAAGGACATTCAATTTAGAGACCTGGGTTCAAATTCTGACTCTGACATCAACTGTTACAATGGATAAACCACAACCTCTCTGGCCTTAAATTTCCTTTATGGCAAAATAAGCGGGTTGGATTAGGTGGTCTCATAGCTTTAGGTTCCCAAAGTGGGCAATACAGCCCCCTGGTGGGTGCTGAAACCATCCCAGGGAGGTGGTAGAAGTCTCCAGTGCAATTGGGAGGTGTTCAATTAAAAACAAAGGGGGAGTGGAAGCATAAGGAAAGAAGAGAAGGTAAAATTTTGAAAAACCATTTGTACACGTTTTATCTGTTGTGTAATAGAGTTAAAGTCATAGTGATTACATTATTTACCAAATAAACACACAAAATGCAAGCTATAACTGATCACTGGTGAAGTCCAACGACAGGTCTTAATAAACAAGTGTTGGCAGGCCAGCTGTAGTGCATTGTTAGGAAGTTCAGCATGCATTCGAAGGAATATGTGCATGTAATGATTTTTTTACAATATGATACTATATGGTTACATGATGTGATACTGTACCATCAAAATTTCAATGCAGAAAAAAGACAAATTTACGATAAATTATTAAATTTAAGATGCATCATTTTTAAAAAAATTACATTTTTTTTGAAATGACGCAAATTGAACATTAAAGGGTTAAAGAAAGTAGTTTTTTGGGGGGGAGAACTGAGTGATTTCTTTTAAAGGGGCAGTAGGCTAAATAAATTTGGGAAACTCATACTTTAAAGTTTAAAGCATGGAGCATATGGCTTTCTCTCTTTGGTTTCAACTGCTTTGCTGATGACTCCTTGACTCTTGCTTGGGTCACAGAAGCACTCTGCAGGGCTTGGGGCTTAACTTTGAGAAATGGTCTGAAGATGCTCTTCCTAGTTCCTAATTGTTAATGAAGGGATCTTTCCCTCTGGAAGTCTCAGTCCCTGGTTCCTCTTACACCTCCCTCTTCCCCCTTCCCCTGAAATTTCAGAAGGCCCACTTGGCAGACCTGGAAACATATATGCTATCACCCCCATTGGACAACCGGTCTTACATCCCATCCCATCCCATCCCAAGCCAAAGGTGGAAACGGGTCTCATCCCCCTCCTCGCCTAAGATGCACGGCCAGACCACTTACCAGTCCATGACGGTCCGGCAGGCCTTCTCCCGAATTCCCCCAATTAAGGGATGAGGGAAGCTCGGTCGACATCCAAAAAAGGCGCCTCGAAGTGGGAATCCAGAGATCCTCTCGGTTGGCTAGACGCGAAAGGCTGGCAGTCACATGACTCTGAAGACGGTCAGTCACGTGAAGATCCCCCCCCTTATTTCGTCCTCCCGTGGACCGTACCTTATTCGTGGGGAAAAAGGAGAGAGAGATTCATGTTTGCCCCCACACCCTGCGGGAGCTGAAGTCCTGCGAATGTCGTCCTCGGCATCCCGTCGTTTCTCCCTTCTCTGAGAATAGCCGGTCTCTGATGCTTTAAGCCCCTCCCTCCCCAGCTGGAGGGGTACTCCCGGCATCAGCTCCTCCGAGTGTCGGGGCCGCCCCTCCCCAGGGGAGGACCTTCTTCTCCCCCCACCCTGCCCCCTTGTCCGCTCCCCCGCCCTCTCGGCTGGCGCTCCGCCTCCCTACTCGCTATCCCCCCTCCCTCCTCGAGCCCGCCCCAAAGCCCCGCCCCGCCTTCCGTTCTAGCCCCGCCCATCCTGGCTCAAGCCCCGCCCTCACTCATGCCCATCACGTATTCGGTCTGGGGCACTTTTCCCAACTCCAGCACTATCTGCCCTACCTCTGCTCTGTTGTGGGCCCGGCCTGGAAAGGTAGGAGACCAATGGGGGCTTGGAGGGAATCGGTGATTGGAACTTTTTTGGGGTGGGACCAGAGAAAGTTTACTGGGAATCTGGGCAGCCGGTTAGGCGGTCTGGAGAAAGGAATGGTGGAGGGGGCTGAGAATCTGGAGAACTAGGAGATGTAGTGGGGTTAAGCAGCAAGCATTTATTAAGCGCCTACATTGTGCCTGACACTAATAAGAGCTGGGAATACAAAGAAAAGCAAAAGACAGAGCCTAATTTCAAGAAGCTCAGTCTAATAGGGAGAAGTCGAGATTAGGACGAAGGGAAGGTCTGGGGAGCTTGAGTTTATAAAGTAGTTCCTTGAGCTGTGACCTGCGAGCTACAATGGCGAAGGGTCTACCCACACGGATGAAATGACAAAGATTTAAAATACTGCAGTATCCATTCACTAGTAGCTAATGCATTAAGTACATAGCACAGAAGAGCTCAATTAATGTTGGTTGAAAGAACCTCAAACTGCTTACCTTCTCGATGAGGGACAGGAGGAGAGAGAGCATTTGGAACTCAAAATTTTTTAAAATGAATGTTAAAAATGCTTTTATATCTAATTGGAAAAAATAAAATATTAAAGTTTCCAAAAAATGAACCTTGAATAATAACAAAAAAAAGATCTATACCCTTTCTCTTCTCCCTTCCTAAAGAAGAATCTTTCATAAAATAAAGTTAACCAATTGGAAAAAGATAAATCTTAAGGAAAAGAATAACTCCTTGAAAACTAGAATTGGGCAAGGGGAAGCAAATGACCTTATATAAGACACTAAGAAATAGTAAAACTAGAAAAAATAGAAGAGAATCTGAAATATCTCATTAGAAAAACAACTGATCTGGAAAACTGATGAAGGAGAGACAATATAAAAATTGTCCTGATGTGGATACAAACAGTGCCCTAAAAGCTAAAAATAAAATAAAATAAAAAATTAAGGGTTGTTTTTCCAGTACCTTGTGAGGCCCCTCCTGAGCTTGAGTACCTCCTAGAGTCTCTTCCCTTTATCCTGAGATATCCCCCACCCTATCCTGGACCATAAAACTTCCTTGCCTCCCTTATCCTGAATCATAAAGGTTCCCCTGTCTTCCTTATCCTGGGTCCCCTATCCGGTCATCCATCTTCCTCATCCTGCCTCATGACAGTTCCCCCTTATCTTGTAAGATAAAACAGGCCCCTTTCCCTCTGTAAGTTGCTAGTGCTCTTTTCAGGGCTAGCCTGCTGCTTTTTCGTCAATAAAGCTCCCAATGGTTACAGAGAAGGTCTAAGTGAATTCTTTCACACTTGAACCAGCTTTCCCAACTCTAAACTTCAATGTAAAATGGGGCCAAAATCCAGGAGTCCAAATATTAATTGGACTCTGCTTATCTTCTCTTAGCCACTGGGATAATAGGTAAGCAATCTTTTTTTTTTTGTTTTGTTTTGTTGTTGTTCTCCTCCCCAGATCTTTATGCTCCTCGTCTCTCTGGCTGAGAGACCCCTGCAGTGCCCAAACACTGCCAGCAGCATCTGAAGCTCCACTGACTGGACTGGTGACCGCCGTATAACTAGGAGACTGTTAGGATGGGAAATTCAGGGAAGGAGATCTTAAGGAAAAGTGCCAAGTGCTCCACTGTAACACAGCCTGACCTCAACGTAATCTAGAAAAGTAATTTGTGAAAGGGATTTCTAAACAAGACAAGCTTAGTAAGAAATTTGGTCTCCAAAACTTAAAGAAAAGGCACCTTGCTCTGCTTGAGCAGGCTTTTTCCCCCTGCACCCTGGTTTACTTTGTGTTGTTCCTTCCCCTCCCCCTGGAACGTTGGGGAGGCGGGTAGGTGGACCTTTTCACCTGGTTTTCTTTGGGGTTCCCCGTGCTCCAGTTTCAGAGTCTTCATGCCCTGTGGGCCACTGTACCTGGTTTTCTTTAGGGGTCCCTGCACACCAGTTTCGAGGTCTCATTTTCTAGTACATGCAGCTCGAAATTCCCAGGAGGATGGGAATGGAGAGCTAGAATGCTTAGGAATCTGATAAGTCTCAAATATAAAAGGAACTCCAGCTCAAGGAAATAAAAGGTTATTTGGAGCTGGGAATTGTCACCATATGTCTTATGGATAATAATCTTTTCCTTTAAAGTGCTAAGAGTATTGGGCCTTAGAAATTAAAATGTTACCACTAGTGATTATGAATCCAGATCTGATTTGCTCATCCAACTAAGTTAAGGTCACCTGATGGGTAATTAATTGGTTGTTTCAAGTTTTAAATATATGATAATTGCTTGTAGTATGGTTATATTTCTAAATTTTCTTATATTGTGTAATTTGTATAGCAATTGCATCGTGTTGTTAGAAAAGCAATTTCTCTTATAATCTAGATGTTGTTAGATAAGAATTGTACTGTCAGATTATGAGGTTGTTAACTAAGACAAGGATTTTTGGAACTATCTCATCATAAATTCTTATCAACCCTGTGCGAAGTCTTCTATAGTGGAATTCCTGAGTAAAATTTTAAAGGCCTGGTAAACTTTGTTATTGTGATAAGGTTAATTTAATTGGGTAGGTTCTCATAGAACTTACCTTAGAACTTAGCCTTAGGAAAAAACTGAACTTCCCAAGATAAACACCTTTCGGTACTTAGTAATTTGTGATTACTGATAACTTTGGTTTTATGGCACTTTGAGGATTTGTGATACTTAACAAGACATTTTTCACAACTTAGTTTTAATATATTCCAATCTTTAAGGTTTCCAGCTAATTTATTTCATGAAAGTTTAGTTATCCTTTTGACATCAGGATAAATTGTAAGCTTTTTTTTAAAGAAAGGGAAATGTTTTTTTTTTACAAAGAAATGTTTTGCAAAATCTTTTTGTGTGATTTTTAGAAAGCCTACTAAATTTCCATTTGCAAACTAATTTGTGCAATAATTTAATACTGATAACAATTATGTCCAAATCTACGGTGAACTTTTCAAGTTTCATTCCTAGGTTTGTTGTGTCCTTGGATCAGCCTTAAATGGGTGCTTTTAGAGAAACAGAGTCAATGATTTGTGCTTCAGGTACCATAAGAAAGGGCACTGGTCTGATGAATGTAGGTCTGAAAGGTTCAATGGCCCACTCAAAGTTTTTAAGGGTGAACCACAGAAGTGAAAAAAGGACAGCTAAAACATCTTAGCAGATTCTGGAAGTTTTGAGATTAATCATTAAGGAGTGGTGAAACAACCTCCTTACAATCTTGTCACTCCCTTCCTCCCTCCCCCGAGTCAAAAGGGCATCTCATCGAGGGGATTCCAAACAGCCCAGGGTTTTTTCTGTTAACCCTTCTCCTCCCAGATCAGATTAGGAAAAGAGAGTTTCACCCTTCATCCCCCCTCCCCCCCACCTGGCGAAGGGAAGGAGGGAAGAAGCCTGGAAGTGTCTTCCAGCATACTGCTGGCCCATGGGGAGAGTGTGAAGGGGGATGGGTCAAAGTAAAGAAGCCAGTCAGTCATCGCCTGCAGTTGCTAAGCCAGTCTATCTTCCTATCAATAATTTTCATGTGATCTGGAAACACAATTGTTGTCATCTGAAGTTTATTGTTTTGTGTTACAGTTAAAACCTAAAGCTGGTAATTGATTACTTAGCTCTAAGGAGCTTATTTGGATTATGGAGTTCCTAAAGGAGGAACTTGGCTTGCTGAGAATTTGCAAGTATATAGAAATGATCTCTAGTGACTGGCTTTTGCACAAGGACAAGTTTAAATTTGAGATGTGAGTCCTGGTAAATTTTCGATTAGTGAAACTTGCCATCTGAGGTAAAAGCTCTTGGGACTACAACAAATTGAATTTTGAGTTATCTGATGGATCATAAAAATCCATCCATCATCAATAGTCAATAATCCACCATCTGAGAAAAATGCCACAAGCTACTCGGAGAGAATGTGATTGTTACAGGTGGAGGTCTGCCTCTGGAAAAGCTAAGAGGACAGTCTTAGCCTCAGCCTAGAATGGGATCCTCCTGCCTCAGTTTCCCCCATTGTATTCCTTTGAAAAGGAATGTTTCCCACCTGACTATTCCTGAGTCTGGCTATGAGGTGGAATTGATACTACATGGTTGGAAAACTGTAATGTCCTTGCTTTTCCTTTTTATGGCAAATTTCTGTATTCAAAGCAAGTGATCGGTAAAAAATGTGAGTGCAATACAAGTATGTGAAATCTTGCTGTTTTCAATCCGAATGTGTAGTCATCCCATATCCCAAATAGTTGGATAAATTAGTACTCCTGAATAGTCATGTGAAAGATTAAATCCCTGGAATAGAACATTCTTTCCGAATGATATGGGAATAATTAAACAAAGGGGGAAAAAAGTTTGTGAAACAAAGGTACAAACACAATATTGAATTATTATCCCACAGACTAAGGCTGGGATACATCTAAGCTACTATAATAAAGTATATGTTTAAGATCCTAGCTATTCAGCATAAGATTATATTCCTTATTTGTTAAGCAACTTAATAAGTGGGTATTTGGCCTAGACATCTGCCTGTTGCTAGATATATGTCTATACGGAAAAAGGTCCTTAAATTTCAAAATGACATAAGAATAATTGGGTATACAACTGATTGAGGGACCTAGCTGTTATTCTATTAACTACTGAAAATCAGAGTTTGGGGAAAAGAATTTCAGTGCAATTTTCTTAGAGGGAGGTAACTTATGGAATATTTTTGCATTAATGGAAAAAGTTGATTTCATTTAAAGTTTACTACTACTGTAGAAATAATACCTGTTTATACTGTGTCTCCTGTGGTACAAACATGTTTTATTGTAAACAACTTAGTGATATGCACTGTTTTGTAATTAATTACTTATGGGTCCTCTGAAGTATTTTATGATAACTAAAGTCAATCTCTTATAAGTAAATTCATTGTATAACTATTGAACTCAAGGGTAGAAAGCTTTCTGCCTGCAAAAGTGTTGTTATTTATATTTACATGTATAAAGTTGGATCCTCAATGGCATCTGATCCTCTTAAAATAACTGGAATCAGAGTGGAAACTTTGGAGGAAATAACAAGATCAGATATTCCTGTATGTCAAAAGTAAATAACAGCATTATGGAGCTCTTGATTTCTTTCTTTGTTTTCCTCTTTTTTGACATCATTTTTAATGTTCCTTCTATTTGGGCCCTGCATATTGAAACTTGTTTGTCAGATTTATGTCTCCTAGACTATTGACTGTCCATCTGCAGATGGTCATGCAACAAGGATACCTGTTCCACACTCTCCTCATCCCCTGGACACTGCTTTAGCCTCATTTTATTCCTCTCCCCACCCCAACTCAAGCAGGGGCAGTTCCTTTGTTCCTCTCCCAAAAGCATTTGGGTGAATAGGCAGACAGGAGTGCTTAAGGCAGGTGGAGCAAGCAGGATGCAGGATGTGAGATAAGGGATAAGATGCAGGGTGTGATCAGTCAGAAAAGTGATCAAAGAAGACTATGCATTGAAGCCCCTCACCGTGGGGACTTGCCTGTGTGCTTTCTAGCTATGCTGTGTTCTGGGCCCCACCTTGAACCACTTCTCCTATTACCTATTTCTGATTCCCACCTTGTGCCTAGGGTCAGGCCTGCTTCCCAGGGACTGGGAGTCAAATGCTTTAATTCAAATAGGGCACTCTGTGGGGCAGGGCAGAGTACATGATTGCTGGGTGTGTCAACTAGCTTACTACCCATAGCTCTCCCCCCAATTCCCTGAAAACCTTGCATGGAATTTATCCTTTGAGTGTTCCTCTAAAGACCTCTGTGCCATAGTAATCACTCACCTATTTCCAAACCTACCAGCCACTGTTTCACTTCTGGTAAGTGACACAGCCAATGGCTTATCTGAGCTTCAAGAATCACTTGAGAGGCAGCTAGAGCTCCAGCCTTGGAATCGGGAGAACCTGAGTTCAAATCTGGCCTCAGACACAACACTCACTAGCCGTGTAACCCTGGGCAAGTCCCTTAACCCCAACTGCCTCACCAAAAAAAAAAAAAAAAAAATCAATTGACCCCTTAGCCAAAATGGTTCTAGACAACTGGGTTGCTCTTGATTATCTTCTTGCCACCTCAGGAAGTGTTTGTGCTTTGGGCAACACCTCTCACATGTACGGTAATAATTCCTGTAAGATAGAACTTCGAACTGAAAGCATACTTACAGGAAGCCTCTTGGATGCAAGACATCCACTCTAGCCTAATATCTCCCCCTACCTCCTCCTGGAGGTCATGGTTCCTCTCCCTTTTTTCCCCCATTCTGACTCTGTTACTAATCATTTTACTCACTCTTATATTTGGTCTGTGCTTGTTTAACCTCCTGCATCGCTTTGTGTCTTCTTGCCTGCAGAAACTCCACTTTCAACTCTTAGGATATCAACCGCTATCCTTGGTGTCTCCAAGTGGTTTGCTTCTCTCTACCTTGGACTCAGCTGACACCGAATTCCCCACCCCCACGATGACCACTTCTCCTCAACCTATTCTTGAAATGGACTCTTCGAGCCCGTTCAGTAGGAAGCAGCTACCGAAGACAATGACCTTCACCTCTTTTCACGAAAGATTTCTCCTGCCTAGTGATTGAATGGGGAAATGACACGGACACAAACAATGCCCTAAAAGCTTAAAAAAAAAATTAAGGGTTGTTTTTCTAGTACCTTGTGAGGCCCCTCGGAGTTTGAGTACCTCCTGGAGTCTCCTCCCCTTATCTTGAGATACCATAAAACTCCCTCCCCCCAATCCTGGACCATAAAACTTTCTTGCCTCCCTCATTCTGAATCATAAAAGGTTCCCCAGTCTTTCTTATCCTGGGTCCCCTATCCTGTCGTCCATCTTCCTCATCCTGTGTCATGACAATTGCCCCTTATCTTGCAAGATAAAACACGTCCCTGTCCCTCTGTAAGTTGCTAGTCCTCCTTCCAGGGCTAGCCTGCTGCTTTGTAACCCACTGGTTACAGAGAAGGTCTAAGTGAATTATTTCACACCTGAACCAGCTTTCCCAACTCTAACCTCAACAGTCAGACTACCTGAAAGTTATGATCTAAAAAAGAATCTGGATACAATATTACAAGAAAACTATTAAGGAAAATTACCCTGGAATTCTAGAATAAAAGAGTAAAGTAGAAATAGAAAAAATCTACTGTTCACTATCTGAAAGAAATCTAGGAGTAAAACTTACAGGAATATCATAGCCAAGTTTCAAAACTCCCAGGTTAAGGAAAAAATACTGCAAGCAACAACAACAAAACATTTAAATACTGTAGAAATACAGCCAAGATCTCACAAGACCTAGCAGCCTCTACTCTAAGAGACTATAGGTCTTCAAACATATTTCAAAGAGCAAAAGAACTGGGGTTGCACCCAAGAATAACTTATCCATTAAAGTTGAGTATAATCCTGAATGAAAAAAAAATGAATATTGACAAACTGAAAGACTTTCAGATATTTGCAACAAAAAGACCAAAACTCAATGGAAATTTCAATATAAAAGATCCAGAAGAAATATAAGGAAAATATTAAAGACTATTATTCTATATGTGAAAATGTCATAAGTATTCTCAAAGCTGTCATTATTGCTAAGGTAGTTTGAAAGAAAGTTTGGGGCTGAGTTCTGCATGACGGGGTGATTCTAAAAAACAAAACTGGGCAGGAAAAGGTAAAAGGGAGCAATTATAAAAAAATAGGGTGTGAAATGAAGAACTAACAGAGGAAGCAGCTGGGGGTGGAGGGCTGGTAATACTGGAATCTTACTCTCATCTGAGTTGGAAAGGAAACAAAGTGTACAAGTGGAAGGGTGTAGAAGTCTTCTGAATATGTAAAGAGGTGAGAAAACCGGGGGATAGGGTCGAGGAGGAGCTTTTGGAGGGGTGTATAGATTGGGATTGGGAGGGGGGGTTCTTGAAGGGGTAGGTAGGATGGGGAGTGGGAGGGTGGGGGGAGAAGATAAGGTAATAGGGATAGGCTGAGAATGAAAATAGTGAGTAAAAATAAGATGGAGGAAAATTTCACAAGTAGTAATTAAAACTTTGAATGCAAATAGGACGTTTATAGCAGCT
This sequence comes from Vombatus ursinus, assembly GCF_900497805.2. Taxonomy (NCBI): domain Eukaryota; kingdom Metazoa; phylum Chordata; class Mammalia; order Diprotodontia; family Vombatidae; genus Vombatus; species Vombatus ursinus. The sequence goes on from NW_020951694.1 coordinate 688,328, forward strand.
CTCTTTGTGGTGGCAAAGAACTGAAAATTGCAGGGATTCCCAACAATTGGTGAGATGGCTGAACAAGTTGTGGTGTATGGTTGTGATGGAATACTACTGTGCTATAAGAAATGATGAGCTCAATGATCTTAGAAAGGCATAGAAAGACTTGCACAAAATGGTGAAAAGCAAAGTGAGCAGAACCAAGAGAACACTATACAGTAACAGCAATATTGTTTTGAGTAAGTCATTCTGACTATTACAAATACACAAATTAAAAATAATGGACATATGAAGAAAGAAGCTATCTGCACCAAGAGAAAGAACTGACAGGTGTATAGAATAATTTTACATACACACACACACACACACACACACACACACACACATATATACTGTGAACCCCTCTTCAAACCATTTTGAACCCCCATCACCTGAGAGAGGCCTAACATCTGGATTGGCCAATCAAGAGAAAGACATTTTGGTCCACTCTGAGATTAACCTACCATAATGCTTTGTGTGCTCTAGCATAACAGACATGCTTTGCTTTGTTCTCTGAGTGAACCCAAAATGCCCCTTCCTGTGTCAGCAATTACAAGACCAGATGAAGCTGACCAGGAGCATTCTTCTGTTTATGATTGTCCAGAGCAGGATGCCTTGAACCAGACATTATCATGAATAATGGGACTTTTTCTTATCTTGGTATTTTATGGATACGTGTTATGCTATATTATGCTATCTATATATAGTCATGTTAATGATAAAATAAACACAGACATGATGGATCTATAATTTCTGTGAACACTTTGACATTCTCCTACCTTATTGTATTTACAATCTATCCAATTAAGAAATATCATATTATGGCTAACATATATGGAGACTATAATTTTGGCTGACATAGGCATCCTGAGCCAGGAAGGAAGGGACAGAGGGGTGAGAGAGAATTACTCTGAAGATATAAGATCCCCTTTGTCTCTCTGTCCTTGGGCTCATTTTCTACAATGGGTTCCCATGCATATCTTTATATGTATGTTCCACAAGCTTGGAGAGAAATAAACAGGCACATGCAGCCTAATTTTGTTTGTCTTCCTTAGAACAAACTCAATTATGGTTGACAATACATATATATATACATACACATACATACATAAACACCTATTTGTGTTTAATGGTAGCCATCCCTAGAGAGGGATGGGGAAGAGGGAAGAAAAAAAGGAGAAAAAAAGAAATTTACATGATAACTTTATTATATATTTAAAAGGAATAGCAAATTGTACCTAACAGATTTGCAGTTTCATGTGCAATCATCATTTTTATTATACTATGTAATAGAAATGCTTGTTTTATTCCATAAAAATAAAATTTTTAAAAAGAACCCAAGACACTTTCAAATATTTCCCTAAACTGCACCCCCCCATCATTTCTCCAAAGCTTCCTCCGAACCCAAAGAACTCCCAAGATTTCAACAGGTTGCTGTCTCTGTGTGCCTGCCACAACCCCATCCAGTCTGCTCTTAACTGTCTCTATATCTCCTATCCCTTCTTTCCAGGAATGGAGCTCTGCTGCTTTATGACCTTGTGCATCCTTACATGTATAGTGTCATTAAGTCAGACTGGGAAAGGGACCTGCTCATGGATTGAGGTGGAAGGTTAGTGGTGCCAGAAAGAAAACTGAGAGACCATGTGTTTGGTTCTGAGAGACTCTAGAGACTCTTTTTGTTTCCTCCTTCCAGCTGGATGCCCCTGGCAATGGCAATGCCCCATGCATATGCCCCCACCTAGCATAAAGGATGTGACACTGGAAATGGTGACAACCACTCTACCCACTCACCAGGCATACCTTCAGATACTGGGTCAAGTTTAACTATGGTGAGGGGATGAGCAATTAAAGTTGAAGACCGGGGCAGCTAGGTAGCGCAGTGGATAGAGCACCAGCCCTGAATTCAGGAAGACCTGAGTTCAAATCCGACCTCAAACACATAACACTTACTAGCTGTGTGACCCTGGGCAAGTCACTTAATCCCATTGCCTAGCCAAAAAAAAAAAAAAAAAAAAAGTTGAAGACCAGTGGCTAGATCTAAACCTCAGATGAAAAGCATAGTACAAAAGTCTTCCTACTCCACTCAGTCCTCTAGCAGTCAAAGTGATTTTACTTAAACTCAGATTCAGCCATGTCACCCCACCCCCCCACTCTCCCATCTACACTTTATAAACTCCAGTGGTTATTACCTCCAGGATCAAATACAAAATCCTGTTTGGCAATAAAACTTTGCTTAACTTAGGTCCCTTCTCTCCCATATTTCCAGTCTTCTTATACCATATTCTCTACCACATACTTCTTGATAGAGTAACACTGGCATCCTTGTTGTTCCAGGGACAAGATATGATACTCCTTATCTCTAAGCTCCAGGCATTTTCTCTGGCTGTTCCCTAGGCCTGGAATGCTCTCCCTCTTAATCTCCTGGATTCCTTTAAGAACCAACTAAAATGCTATCTTCTAAAGGAAGTCCTTCCTAGTCACTCTTAATCTTAGTGCTTTCATTCTGTTCATTATATCCTATTTATCCTGTATATAGTTCGCATGTACATATTTATTTGCTAGTTGTTTCCCCCATTAGATTATGAGCTTGTGGTATCTTTTTAAGTATCTTTTTAAGCATACTTTTAAAGTATCTTTTTAAGTATACTTTTTAAGTATCTTTTGCCTTTTTGTAATTCCAGTGTTTAGTTTGGAATGAGATCTGGGCTCAACTCTGATGGTACTTTCCTGATCTTGGACACGCCCTCTCTCTGAGTCTGAGTTTACTCCACAAAAAGAGGAGAGACTGGCTGGACCAGTGCGATAGGGGAAGGGAACTACACCAGAAGGAAGCTTAAAGTTCCTTCTAAATCTAAGATGCTGTTAGGGAACTTCTTGCTAGTCTTTTGGGCTGCTATGCTCTTTCCATCTAGCTCAGGTTCCCCTAGAACTGCACAAAGAATGCTTTTCAAGCTCTGGGATGTTCGCTATGCCGAGCCATTTCAGGGAAGATTTGGACTCCCTGGAAAAAAGAGATCATAGAGAAGAATATTCAGTAAACCCTGGCCTATGAATACCTGCAGCAGCCAAGCCGAGTGGAGAACAGTCACCATCTGAGCCCGCCCCACCCTTTCCAACCACAATGTCCCAAGCTCACTAAACTTTAAGTTCTAGAGCTCTAGTCCATTCTCTAAGCCTTCTCGTTGCCCTCTTTTAAAAAGCCTTCATGTTGGAGGCAAGGGAAAGATAAAGCTTTTGATGCGCTGAAATAAATACTAGATTTCAGTCAGGACTACCAATCCTAATAGCCACTTAATAGCTGTGTGATTTTAGATAAGTTATTTAGGCTCTCTGGGCCTCAGTTGCCTCTTCTGTAAAATGGGGATACTACGACTTACGGGAGGATTGTGAGGAAAGCCTTTGGGAAAATAAAATTCTAGAAACTGAGAATTATGTTGTAAAACACAAGGTTATTAGCTGGAAAGGGACACAGAAATCATCATGTCCTACCCTGAAAATCATCTTAAAAAACAAAAATACCAAACATAACCAAAACTTAGAGAAGTCACTCAGTCAGACTAAAGCGGCTTGGGATTTGGGAAATTAGCGCTGGTTTTTATAAGAAGAAACTGAGTCTATTTTCTTTCTGGCATCCGTTGGATTGTCTATCAGCACCCCACATCCCCCCAAAACAAAAAGGGCAAGTTTCCTGTTCCTGATAACCAAGCCCTTTTATTTCCCATCCAGGCAGTTCTAATCACCTCAAAAAAAAAAACTCCAGACATTGCCCCCTCCCTGCCCATTTTCCATGGCAGGTTCAGGCCCGTCCCCCTGGGTGGGGAAAGTGGAAGCTCAAAGAGTCGGAGAAGGGTGGGGACTGTGTAGGTACACGGGCAAGTGTGGGAAGGGCTTCTTCATTAAAAGGCCGGACTGCGCTGAGGAGACTCACTGGATAGCAGTGGGCAGGGCTCTGAGCGACCTTCCCGTTACTCCTCTCAACAGCCACAGTCTCCAGACAAAATGGGTCGCTACCGGGTACGCGTGGCCACTGGGAGCTTCGCCTTTTCGGGGTCCAACAACCAAGTGCGGCTGTGGCTTGTCGGGCTGCGGGCAGAGGCGGAACTTGGGCTGAGGCTGCGGCTATCTCGGGGACAGGTCAGTGAGGTGGTGAGGATGTGAAGAGAAGGTCTGGGAACTGGATAGTCTGAGTGCCATGGACCCGGACAGCTGAGAAAAGATCAGGAAAGGGTTCTGGGCTGGGAATTTTTAGCTTACTGCCATGCTGATCCTAGATTCGAGGACCAGAAAACAACGAAGTTGGAGCATAAGGGACACCTCTCCTGTTCCTGACCAATGAACTTGAACAGGAAAAAACTTTGAAAGCGTATAATCATGAAGTATGTATGGCCTTCTGGGATGCCCAGGAGAGGCCATTTACCTTGGAGTCAAAAGGAACAGGGAAGGGACCTACAGAAACAATGTCGGACTTGGAGAGCCAGAGGATCTGGGTTAAGATGCTCCAACTCTACCTACCAAGAATCTAGTTTGTTCCTGGGTGGTCAAATCACTTCATTTTTCTAGGCATCAGTTTCCCTCTCTAAAATGAGGGTGACTGGCTACATACCAGGCAGGCTTGTTATAGAAGTTCTGAAAAACATTATGGAAATATGACATGTTCCTATTGCCCCCTTGCTGTTTGTTCTTCTCTTAGAATTTTAAAAATTATTTAGTAAAGAAAAAACAATTTTTCTCCCTCCCATTTCCCTCCCCACCCCAATGAAAAGAAAGAAAAATATGCATAGTCAAGCAAACCAATTCCTAAACTGGCCATGTCCAAAACACAGATCTTAATCTGCATCCTGAGTCCAACAAACATGAGTCCTCTGAAATGATGGTCAGAGTTTTTAAGTCTTTCAAAGTTATTTCTCTTTACAATGTTGCTACTGTATGATGTTCTGGTTCTACTCACTTTACTCTGCATCAGTCCATACAAGTCTTCCCAAGTTTCTCTGAATCTCCATCATTTTTTACAGCACATGTATTCCATTACATTCATATATCCCCAATGTCGATCTCTTTGATGACTGATCTCACTGCCTGTCCCCTGACCATTCTGAAAAGCTGTTCTCTGGGGGCTATCACTTTTAAATGTTGTGGAATTTATTGTTTATAAGATGTGTATGAGGTGTGTAACTCACAGAAGATGAGAAAGATCTTAGATGGTCTCCAGTCTAACTTTCCTGTCCTTTTTACCTCTTGAAATCCTACTCATCCATCAAGGCTCAGCTCCAATACATCCTTCACAGGCTTCCCAATCCCTGCCTCCCCCACTGAACTTGTGCTTTCCCCAGACTAACCACTTTTCATAAACTTATGTCACTTAAAGAAACATTTTAAAAGTTTTATTTAATTGTATTGATCTCAACTACTCAACCCAAGTATAATCCTATAGCATCCATAATGGTATGTAATAGGTACATAGAATATAAGAAATGAAAAGAACCTTAGAGATTTAATTGAATTGACCAAATAGTAAGTACCTACTATGAATTTACACTGTGATAATACAACTCCTTCACTTTAAAAATGAGACTGAGGTCCAAGCTCGTATATGTTGTAAGGGGCAATCTGGACCTGATTATCTCCAACAGTAACAGTGTGCATGAATTTGGTAAGCTCATTCCTCACATTCTTATCTAACAGTGACCCCCAGAGAAGAGACCTGCGAAACTTCTTTTCAATACAGAGGCAGAGTATCTTGAGGTCGATAGACTTAGGTTCAAATCTTACCATATTTATGACATTATTGGCAAGTCTCTTAACCCCTGAAGCTTCGGGTACCTCATTTTTAAAATCTATAAAAATACATGACTTTGTGAGCTATGATTACAGTTCACTATCTCATGATTCTCCTCCCCTCCCCTCCACCCACACCCCAGATGGAGGATTTTGAAGTTGATGTCTCAGAAGACCTGGGTCCCCTCCTGTTTGTGAAGCTTCGTAAAACCCACCTTCTGCTGAAGGATGCCTGGTTCTGCAACCACATAACTGTTTGGGTATTTCAGGAGAGCACGGAGGAGAAGGAGATAATGTTCCCCTGCTACCGCTGGGTACAAGGGGATGGCATTATCTGCCTGCCTGAGGCCACTGGTGAGAAGGGTGGATTCTGGGGCAGAGGACTTAAGGCTGGTAGGGAGCTTAGAGGTTGTCCAAATTATTGTCCTCATTGTAAAGAAAACTGAGGCTCATTAAAATAATTCGACTTGACAAAGGTGGGGTACAGTTGAAGTTAAAGTTAAGGAATAAAAGGGAGTTGTTGAGGAAAGGATCAGAAGGAAGGCAGAGGACATAAGGAAGGGAAGGCACAAGGAAGGCAAACTACAGCTAGGGGAAAGGAGGTCAGAAGTAGAAGAAGCTGGAGGAAAAGTTTATATGACAATTATAAGTTTAAGACTGGACATAAAGCAGTAGCTTTACCTGGGTGAGGCTGGGGACATGAGGAAGAGAATGTACAGTGTGTCATTCTAGGAAGTTAATAACAAAAACAGTTTAAAGGTTTCTGAGTAGAAAATGTGAAGAATGTGATTTTGGAGAACAAGAGGTATGGGAATAGGTGAGGGTTGGTAGGGACAGAAAACACACCATCTAGAACAAGGGAAGGGGTAAGATGGGGACAGGAGACTTGAGGTGAGGACACAGAAGACTGGGTAGCAGTTAAGAAGAGGGAAGGGGATGGGCTTGACGCAGAGGCAGAGAGGAAGAGAAAATGGGGATATGACTCAGGAAATTGGTGAGCTGGAGTCCAGGGGTAGGGAGCAGCTTGGAAGCACATACATGGAGATGGAGCAGGTAAGTGAGCCCTTGTTCCCATGCCTCCCCAGCTTGGATGATGAGAAATGAAGTCCAGGGCCTATTTCAGAAACATGGAGAAGAAGAGCTGGAGGAGAGAAGGACACTCTATCGGTGATATCCCTGACCCCGACCCCTCAGTAACTTAAACTCTGACTCCTGGGCCCTACCTTATTTACCCTGTGTCCCTTGACCCTTTAGTAGCCTCTAACCTCCACTGATCCTTGATTTTTAACCCTTCACTGACCTTCTGATTCCATGGACCTCCAGCTGGGCCACCTGGAAGGAAGGGCTACCTTTGTCAGTGGCTGCAGCATCAGAGAAAGACCTGCCTCTGGATGTGAGATTCCATGAGGGGAAGAAGATTGACTTTGAGGGGACACTGGCTGCAGGGTAGGAATGAGACCAGAGGCAAAACTAGGGACTGGGGTGGGAGTTCCAAGGCACAATGGCAGATATGGGGTTTCTGCGGGGGAGGAATTCCAACATCTAATTCCCAACTTAATTTCCTTACTCTTTATCCTAGAATGATGGATATTGCCCTTAAACGTCTGTACACCCTCCTGAACTCCTGGAAGAGCTTGGAAGATTTTGACCAAATCTTCTGGGGCAGCAAGAGTGCCCTGGCCAGTCAGTAACAGCCCCATAACCTTCCAAACCAGCCCCATTTTCTCCAATGACTCATCCATGACATTGTGTCTCCCCCTCCCCCATATCAATAATACCCAACTTACCTATCACTGCTGTCTTTCCACTGATCATCTTATCCAGAAATGGCCCTAAAGATGACTCACTTTAGGCCCCTTTCCCAAGGGTATCCTGGAAGTGTGAGGGTGGGGGGCTCAATGCTTGGGACCCTGAGGAGAGTCAGAGCACAGAGGCCCTTTGGGGTGCTATGATCTCTGCCCTCTGCTCCCAGAGAGGGTGCACCAGTCCTGGAAGGAGGATGATTTTTTTGGCTACCAGTTCCTCAATGGTGTCAACCCCACACTGCTGAGAAGGTCCACCTCACTCCCCACTCGACTCGTGATCCCCCCAGAATTAGAGGGTCTTCAGGTCCAGCTGGAAAGAAAGCTCCAGGTAACCCTCTCCTCTTTTTCTCCTCTCTTCTCCAATCCTTTCTTCTTCCTGGCCATCTTTCTGACAATATGGAATTAAAAAGGCTCCTAGGGATCAAATTAGGTCAGTTTCTCAATACATACAACATATTGTTCAAGGTTTAGGGAAAGGAATAGGGTAAAATTACATAAGGATAATTTGCTTTTTAAGAATGGAGAAACCGTAATTAAATCCTGGGAAAACAATGATCCATTACAAAAGTACAACTAGAAGAGCCAATGGCAGTAATTCATCCTTCATGCAGAACCTCATTTTGGGTTTCTTTGGATATGTAAAATACAAGAAAGAGGGCCATGAGAGCAAAATGAACTTACTGTTGTTCTGGCAAACGTGGAGTATAATAAGGTAAAAAAGACAGAAAAAGAGGAAATAGATGGAGACAGGAACAGATTAACAAATGAAGACTCTCCATATGGATCTTAGTACACAGAGAGAAGGAGACGGAAGGGAGTCAAGAGAGAAAATGAGAAAATTTCCTGGAGCAGTTGGGAGGGGAAGGCTTGGGAATTTGGAAGGGTTGAGAGGAAGATTGAGAGCAGGGAAAAGAAATTTAGGGGAAGAAGAAAACTAGTTTGGAAGTGGAAAAAGAAGAGGGGAGATGGTAGAAGGCTTGTTTGAGGAGGGACAGGATTGTTCCAGAGAGAGAGAACAAACAGTTTGGGAGTTTAGACTGGGTATGGGAAATTAGAAGAAAGAGGGTCATGACCATCCAAACAAAGAGGCCTTCAATCTGTTTCAATATAATGTAAATGGAAAGGGCTCTGGAGTCTGAAGGCTTGGTTCCTAACCCCTGCTTTGCTTTAGTAGCTGTGTGACCCTGGGCAAGTCATTTTACTTCTCTGGGCCTCAGTTTCCTCCACTGTAAAATGAGGGGGCTGAATTAGATGACCTCCAAGGTGCCTTCCAGGTTTCATATTCTGTGGGTCTAGGTCTAGTTAAGAATCTGGACTTCTCTTTCAGTCCTTTATGCTGATCCTCTGACTGTCCCTGGTATTAAAATTGTTGTTCCACATTAAGCTTTGAACCTTGACCTCAGACTAACATATCCCCCAGGAGGGTTGTCTGTTTGAAGCTGACTTTTCCCTGCTGGCTGGAGTCCAGGCCAATGTGATCCAGGGAGAGAGGCAACATCTGGCTGCCCCCCTGGTCATGTTAAAGATGGAGCCTGATGGGAAGCTGCTGCCCATGGCCATCCAGGTGAGGGAACCCAGGCATCCTTCTACCCAGCTCCCTTATTCATCCTTCCTCCACCCCATTGCCTCCCCACCAACTCATTTCCTGGGACAAAGACCTCCGACTCTCTGCTCTGCCTCACCAGCCCTTCTTCCTTTCAAAGACCCAGGGATCTAATGACCTGCCCATGCAGTTCAGTAAAAAGAGCAGTGACCAGAACAGAGGCCCTGGGTTCACATTTACTGCCTGGCTGATGTTGCTCATGTCATTCAGCCTTCCCTGGGCCTCTGAGGCCCCTTCCAATTCTAGGTCTATGATTGTATTGATCCTTCTGTCCTCCAGCTCCAGCCTCCCTGCTCTGGCTCTCCAGACCCACCACTCTTCCTGCCCTCAGATCCCTCCCTCACTTGGCTCCTGGCCAAGGCCTGGGTCAGAAATTCTGACTTCCAGCTGCATGAGCTGCAAGCACATCTGCTGAAGACCCATTTGGTGGCTGAGGTGTTTGCTGTAGCCACCATGAGGTGCCTCCCAGGGATGCACCCCATCTTCAAGGTACTCACCTTATCTTACAGCTACCCTTCACATCCTACCCCTGTGAACCTAAGGGAAAAGACTGCCAAATCCAATTAGAGGGTAACATTCAGGAACAGTTTCTTTACACCAATTAAGCATTATGTGTTTCATTGACAGCAAAGAATCCTGGGAGGTAGCTTTAGTACAGCTAAAAGAACAAGTCATTTTCCTTCTCTGGGCCTTAACTTCCTCCTCTGTGAAATGAAATGGAACTAATGATGTCTCAAGTTCTTTCTACTTCTTATTTTTTAAGGTTTTAGACTGTAGTAATGCAGATACTCAGTGTGTACTAAGCACTTATTGTGTGCCTGGCATTGATAAAATCTTTGAAGGATTAAGAAAGTATGTGGCCTCTGCCTTCATGAGGAATATAAACCTGTAACACAATGTGTAATGAATTAGGTGCTTGCTCTTTCTTTTTCATTCTTTTGGGTATGTTTTACAGTGTCTTGATTTCTCATAAAGTCACTAGCTTCCAATTGCTCTATTCTAATTTTTAAGGAAGTATTTTCCTCAGTAAGCTTTTGGACTTCCTTTTCCAATTGGCCAATTTTGCTTTTTAGGGCATTCTTCTCCTCATTGGTTTTTTGGACCTCTTTTGCCATTTGGGTTAGGCTATTTTTTAAGGTGTTATTTTCTTCAGTATTTTTTTGGGTCTTTAGCAAGCTGTTGACTTGTTTTTCATGATTTCTTGCATCACTCTCAGTTTTCCCTCTACTTCTCTTACTTCTCAAAATCCCTTTTGAGCTCTTCCAAGGCCTGGGACTGATTAATATTCTTCTTGGAGGCTTTGGATGTAGGAGCTTTGGCTTCATTGTCTTCTTCTGGTTGTATGTTTTGATCTTCTTTGTCACCAAAGTAAGATAATACAGTCTGATTCTTTTTGCACTGCTTACTCATGATCCCGGCCAATTACTTGAGTTTTAAACTCTTTGTTAAGGTAGAAGTCTGCTTCCAATGTGGAGAATGTACTGTCCCAAGCTTGGGGGTTTGTACAGCTGTTTTCAGAGATACTTCTAAGGACCCGAAAATTTTCAGTTCTTCCAAGGTGCTATGATAAGGGGCGCGGTGTTTTCTCTCCACTGCCACAACAAGCTTCACCACACCAGCGTTCCTCCTCGCCCCAGGTCCACCCCTCAGAACTGTGACCCAGATCCAAGCACTGGGAAAGCAAGAGATTCCTGCCTCAGCACTGGCAAAGAGATCCCTGCAATCCGCCTCTGATCAGCCACTCGATTCCCCCTCAGTCGGTGGGCCAGAAGCTCAAGAAATAGCCATGGCCCCAAGCCATGCTTGAGAATTGCGGCTGAGACCTAGCTCCTCGCTCACCTCGGTCACAGACTTTTCCCACTGACCTTCTAAGTTGTCTTTGGCATTCGTGGGTTGACAAGTCTCGATGTGGCCTTCACACCCACATCTCACTGTGCTCCTCTCCCTGCCCAGTGCGATATACCTTTCCGATCAACCATCCAGGCTGTCTTTGGCTGGAAATTTGTTTCACTCTGTCTTTCTGTGGGTTCTGCTGCTTTAGAATTTGTTTAGAGCCATTTTTTATAGGTATTTGGAGGGGGTTGGGGGAGAACTCAAGCAAGTCACTGCTTTCCCTCTGCCATCTTGGCTTCGCCCCTTCTTGCTCTTTCTTTTTAACAGCTTCTGCACACTCTCCCTCTCATTCCCTATCACATTCCTTCTCCTCTGTCCCTTGGCTCCCCACCCCTCCACTTTTTTCTTTTGTCTTCCTCCATCTCTTTCACTTGCTTTTCTTTTCTTTTTTCACTTCTAATAGAGACAGGAACAAACATGGCATAGGTGGGGAAAAATTTGTGGACCAGGCTACCTGAATTGGAGAATTTGTGCAGGGCAGAAGTGAGGGGCTCTTAATGTATTTGGGGACCAGATTTGTGGAGAACTTTGGACTTAATCCTGGATGAAATTAATATTTTAAGAAGATTAATCTGGAGGCAGCTAGGTGGTGCAGTGGATACAGCACTGGCCCTGAAGTTAGGAGGACCTGAGTTCAAATCCGGCCTCAGACCAAACACTTGACACTTACTAGCTGTGTGACCCTGGGCAAGTCACTTAACCCCAACTGCCTTAAAAAAAAAACGAACAAAAAAAGAAGATTAATCTGCATAGTGTGGCGTGGAGAGAGAATGGAGACAATGACCACAATTAGGTGGTCAGGAATAGTACAGGAATCGGGTGACAGTGAAAAGGGAGGAGAGGATTTGGGACATTACAAAGGAAAGTTCAACAGGGCTGGGTGATTACAGATGGAGAACAAGGGAGAGTAAACAGTCAGGGATGACTGAGATTTTGAGCTTGAGTGAATGACAGAAACTGAAGAGTTGGTGTGAACAGAGACAAAATTTGGGGGACATATGATGTTCATGGCTTTAAACAAGTTAACTTGGAACTCACTGTGTGACATTCAAGAATAGAGAGACATTTGGTACCTAGAAATGGTACCAAATAGCAGTGGAGACCCAGTGAAAGGTCCAGGCTGAAAATATAGATTTATGTAACACTTGAGTGATTGACAAAGCCATGAAAATAGGACCTGGAGAGGATGACAGAACCTTAGATTGGGGTAAGGAAAAAGAAGAGCCATTAATGGAAGGTAACAAAGAAAAGGATTATGGATATAGATAGTAAACAATTACTCAAAGACGTAAAAAAAAAAAAAAACTTCCAAGAAGATGTGGAGAAAATGAGATTAAAGACTTTGAGCTGATCAGAAGGGAGTATGCAAATGAACTTGGAATCCTAAATTTCCTCAAAAATACATATCAGGTGACTCTCTTGTTCAAGACACTACAATGAATGACTCCTACTCCCCATCATAGTATCCTATAATTTGGCCCCACATACAAACCCTTTCCTCCAATCACTTTGGTCTTCCCAAAATATGATATGCTCAGTCTCACTTTCATATCTTTACTGATGTTTTTCTTCTTTTGTTCCTATAAAACAACCAACCTCAAATGTCCTACTCTTCCTTCTCATCCAAGTTTCTTGTCCGTGAAAGAATCTCAAGGTCATCATTTTTATCTTTTTGTCCCTGGATCTGATCTCATTCCATACCAACCATGTAATCTGTTCACACACTTTACAATGCTCCTTGATTGCAGCACCATTCTGGCTCAGGGTCTGTTGTCCTGTCGGACAGAAGCTTTCCCCTTTCTTATTTCCACCTGTCCTTTTCCAACAGCTCCTGATACCTCACCTCCGCTACACACTAGAGATTAACACTCGTGCCCGAACCAAGCTCATCTCTGATGGGGGAATTTTTGATCAGGTATGAAGGGGTAGGATTCAGGAGTTAGAAAAATGTGGGGGAGTCAGGGAAGAATATGCTCCCCCCCCCAGGTCCTCTCTTTTTTAATCTTTAGGAACCCATGAAGATTTCCCCCTCCCACAATCTCAAATCAATGACCTGTTTCTATCTTATTTTTAATCCAATTAAACATTTATTAAGCACCTAGTATGCACAAGGCACTATGACTATACAGATAAAACCAGACATAATCTATCCTCCATGAGCTTACAAAATGGTAGAAGAGAAGAAATATACACAAATAATTACAAATTAGAAGATGATTTAAGTACAGACAAAGGGTCAAACAATGTAAGATTCAATGAAGGAGATCATATCCACCTGGGTATGTCAAGGAAGGTAGCACCTGAGCTGGACCTCAAAGGAAAAGAAAGATTTCAATAGTTGGATGTTGGGAGGATTGTATTCCACACATGGGAACACTGTGCCAGTTTAGCTCGAACATACATACAGTGTATGAAGAGAAAGTAATGTGAAATAAAGTGAGAAAGGTAGGATGGAGCCAGATTAGGGAGGGCCTTAAATGCTAGGCTGAAGAATTTGTTATTTTATTCTGCAATCATAGGGAGCCACTTAAGATTGGGGGCAAAGCAATGACAACATTAAATCTGTGTATTATCTCGAGTATTCTGGCAGTACTGGAAGATGACCTAGAAAAGAAGAGTCTGGAGGCCAGGAGAGCTGTTAGAAGGTTATTTCAACAGTGCAGGCCAGAAGTAACAAGGGACATTACTAAAGTGTACCTTAATGGTCTGACAATTGAATGGATATGAGAATGAGGGAAAAGTAAAAAATGACCTGACCTCCTAAATTCCTCCCATCCTCCTTTCTAATTTTTAAATTTGGCTCTCCACTTCCATCCCATCCTAACTTTCCATTCAACCAACACAGGTGGTGAACACTGGTGGAGGAGGTCACCTGGATGTCCTCCGAAGGGCAACAGCTTGTCTGACCTATAGATCCCTCTGCCCTCCTTATGACCTGGCTGACCGAGGGCTTCTGGGGATTCCGTCAGCTCTCTATGCTCATGATGCCCTGCGGCTCTGGGACATTATCTCCCGGTGAGGAGGGATGGATTGTGAAAGGGGAAACACGGTCCAAGGGATTCCAATAGTGAAGGGGCAGGTGAGGACTGGGAATTAAACAATCTAGACTAGCTAAACAAGATGGCCAAGCCTGAAAGGATATATGAAAGAATCATGAGATGGTAGCCAGGACATGAGAAAAAGAAAGTCATTGAAGGGGTTGGAGCTGTTTGCATCATCTCTGATTTTGGAGGAAAAATCATAGTTCACATTTACATGGCATATTATAGTTTCAAATCACTTTCTCCGCAACTACTTGTGAAGTAGGTAGTGCAGGCACTATAATTACAAATGGTGAATGGTATGTACATTTTATTACAGGTGAGGAAATTGAGAAATATTTACTTGTCCTTAATCACACAATGATGAGAAATAGTCAGGGCCTATGGAAAAAAAACTTCAAATTAAAATAAAGTTGTCTAGGTAAACCTTCCATCTAAATTGAAAGAGAAAGACATAGAGAAAGATGGGAGGAGAAGGAGAGAGGGGAGGGAGAGAGAAAGAGGGAGAGAGACAGAGAGAGAAGCAGCTACAACATAGGAGGAAGAATACCAATAGAGATGCACAATAATTCACAGAAGAGAGAATCCTAAAACAACAAACATAAATCCCTCAAACACATGAAACAAATGCACAAAGGTTGAATAATAAGCAAGATGCAAACTGGCACCAATGAGCTTTAGTAAGTATGATTCATGACAAGAACACTGCCATGGAAAGTTATACCTTATTCAAATGGAAAAGGATAACAGGGGGCAAAAAATAAAAAAATGTTATGTGTTAATCTCCAGCTTCAGTTAGGACACTATGGTACTTCAGGTTTGGGGCTTGAGATGAGACACTCATACTCCATTTACCTCTTGACAAAAGGAAGTTCACTCAATTAGAGCACAGATATGATTTGCAAAGCAAACCTAGTTCCAAAGCTCCCCTCACCTCCATATTAGGTACCATGGTGCACATGGTCAGAAGATCTTTCCTCACAGGGCACTCAGAAGTACACCAAACCTAAAGAGGATTGATTAGTCATGGGCTGGACTTTTATATCTTAGGCCACTGGTCTTCCTAATTCTTGTGACCGTGCAACCATTTCAGTAAAAAAAAAAATTTTAGCATGCACCTCCAATAGAGCTATATCTATACTTATTTATGTGTATATTAGTACTGTATGATGCTGTACTAACAAGTATGTAAACTGTAAAAGATACAAAAGTATAAATAAAAAATATGAGATAAAGAAGAAATAATATTTGAATCAAAAAGGAGTGGCTTGAGTTTACTTCGTGAAGCAAGAGAATAGTGTTTAGAGCTGTGTACAGGATGGACTGGAGAGAGGAGACACTTGAGGCAAACAAACCAATTAAGAGGCTGTGGCAATAGTCCTGGCAAGAGGCGATAAAGGCAGATAGAGTGATAAAGAGTGTTGGCTGTGTGAGAAAAAGAATTATGCAAGAGATGTTATGGAAGCAGATATGACAGGATTTGGCAGCTTCCTGGATACATGGGGTTCGGAAGAGAGAGCAGAGTCCAAGGATAGCACCTAGGCTGCAAACCTGGCTGATTGGAAGAGCAAATTTCAAAAGCTTCAGAGAAAGTACAGAATAAGATCCCATGACCTAAAACTCTATAATCAAAGCTAGCCTAGGAAGGAAGGGAAGCTCTCAAAAATGAACATCTGAGGAAGGAAACAGAAACAATGCCAATGAGGAAAAAAGAGAATCATTTAAAGAGACTAACACCTCTTTTGCCAACTTCGCCTTAATTGGAGATGAACACAAAAGTGTAGAACAATCCTATAAAAACAGTGTCAAGAACAGAATGACATGACTCATAATGAATGTTAAGGACAACAAAAGGCTTTCTAAGTTATGTTTGGGCAAAAAAGGAGAGACAGGGCTACTGCTCTGATAGATGGCATGATGATGGAGTGAAAGCAAAAGTACAAAACTGTTTTCCTGGCCAAGAAGAACAATCTTTGGATTGGAAAGAAGAGAAGAAAAATGGTGAAAAAGAAAAAAAACCAACGACAGGTAAAAAGAGAGTAGAAGACCCAACTCCTTTGGAAAAGTTCAAAATAGTCCAAATCAATCTCACTGCTAAACTAATGTTAGTGATGTATGAAAGGTCTGGAGAATGGTCAGGGGAGAGATGCTGCAGGACTGCAGAAAGACAAAAGTCCCAACTGTCCAAAGAGGGAAGAGAAGGAAGAAGACTTGAGGGGAATGGATTAGCTTTCAATCACTTAAAGGACCAGCACGTGAAGAGACACTAGATTTGTTCTGTGCCTCAAGCGGCAGCATTAGGAGCAAATGAGGAAAGTGGTACAGAAGGAAGCCCTACTTTCTTAGGTGTAAAGAGAAGCTACCTAACATACAGAGCTACCTAAAAGGTAATGAGATATCTCAAGAGGCAGCAGATTTTCCCTCATTGGTGATCTTCAAATGAAGGCAGAATCGCAACTTGTTGGTGATGATATGATATAGAAAGAATTTTCCATCCGTTTAGGGTGAAAAAGATGTTGCTTGAATTTCTTTCTAATTCTAATACTAAGATTCTCAGTGAAGCCCCAATGGTTCCCCTTCACTGCTTTTCCCTGACCTCCTTCCTTCTCTCTTGGGGAGCAGATACGTGCAAGGAATAGTCCATCTCTATTATTCGGAAGACAAGGTTGTACAGAGTGACCCTGAGCTACAGGCTTGGTGCCAAGAGATCACTGAGATTGGGCTGTGTGGGGCCCAGGAACGAGGTAAGATTTGACATCTCCCATACCGAAAAATCATCTCTCTTTCTTCTAAACCCTTCCTAGAGACCTTTCTAAAACCCTCTCTGAGCTCCACTACCTTTATGAAACTTTGCAAACCTAGGGACCACTTAAGATGATTTCAGACCCCAGTCCCCTTACATTTCCCTATATCCTGACTCCTTATCACAGGTATTTACAACCAACCCCAGCCCACAAACACAAGGCATCGATAACCACATAAGGCAGATGGCATCACATAGCAGCAAAGTTCTGTTGCCAGTAGATAGATCTTAGGATCTCCATCACCTCTACTCAAGGATTAAATTGACACATTTCTTCCATCAAAGACTAAGTTCCTCCTTCCTTACCTCTAATCCTCTGCATTCTGCAAGATAGTATCTTTTTCTCCTACCCCTATCTGCTGCTAGACTACTACATACGGTCCATGTGCAAATATAAACTTGTATCTAAACTTACAATGTAAGGACATTTTTTGTCAGAACACAAAGACTTGTTAGTGGAGGAAGTGAACTACACCTCTAAATCCCTCTAAAAGTGAAGAGAGAAATAAGACTTTTGATCACACAACTTCTAAGAGCCAAAATTTTCCTAAGTCCACACATCCCAGGACCTTGGCCACCCCATGGGGATACCAGCCCTTATTTCTCCCTGGGTCTTCTGTTTCTTCTACAAACTCTTCTTTTTTCCAGGGTTTCCTGTCTCTTTCCAGTCCCGTGCTGAGCTTTGCCACTTTGTTACCATGTGCATCTTCACATGCACAGCCCAACACTCAGGCATTAATCAAGGACAGGTAAAGTAATTTGCACATCTGAATTCCTGAGTGTGTGTGGGCCAAATACATTTCTTTATCGGGGGAAGGGTTTGGAGGAAGGGAACTGAACTATAGGCTCAGATTCCTCAGTCTCTGAGTGACTTCACACTCTCTCTCAACCACAGCTAGATTGGTATGCCTGGGTCCCTAATGCTCCATGCACTATGAGAAAGCCACCCCCAACCACAAAGGATGTAACATTAGAGATGGTGATGGCCACACTACCCAATGTCCATCAGGCCTGTCTCCAGATGACTATTGCATGGCACCTGGGTCGGTTCCAGCCAGACATGGTAAGAGCCAGGGCCAACAGAGGGAACAGGGCCCAGGGGTAAGGGTACAGAATTGGCAGCGAAGGGTCTACAGACCTGAAGCTTGTGACTGTGAGATGACCTTCTTCTCTGTCTCAGGTACCCCTGGGTCATCACAAGGAGGAATACTTCGCAGGACCTGGGCACAAGGCTGTGCTGAACCGTTTCCAGGAAGATTTAAATACTCTAGAAAGGGAGATTGTGGCTCGTAACAAAGGCCTGGACCTGCCCTATTACTACCTTCAGCCAAGCAGGATAGAGAACAGTATTACCATCTAAGCCCAACATCTGGCTGACCACCACTCTGATTGGGTTGGAAAAGCCCCCCTTTTACAAAAATAAGGTACAAAAGTCACAAACTTGAGGCTCTATCCCCACATCTGACCTACCTCACTTTCTCAACCCCTTACTGAGGAGGGGTCTTTCTTCTTCTGGTATAAAGCATGCTTAATATCACACTCCAAGGGTCATGGGTCATTAGTTCACATTCAGCTCCTTGGCAACACTCCTCTCCCACTTTCCACACATGCTTCTCATTCTTTGTTATGGGTGTTCCTGGAAAGAAACGATCTTCCCGGGGCAGCTAGGTGGTGCAGTAAATAGAGCACCAGCCCTGGAGTCAGGAGGACCTAAATTCAAATCTGGCCTCAGACACATGATACTCGCTAGCTGTGTGACTCTGGGCAAGTCACTTAACCCCGATTGCCTCTGGGGGATGGGGGGTGGAAGAAATGATCTTCCCTTTGACTCTCCTCCTGGGGCAGGCAGCCCTCCCATATCATTCTGCCCAAGAGATTTTCCCAAGAATGGGAAAGCTCCCAGTGTAACCACATACGAAGTTTCCAGTCCCCTTTTCCCAGCACTGAGAATCCCCCCAGCTATACCACCTCACTGCTTCTGTGTCCTTACACATCTCTCATCCTTTGCCACAATCTGCAATGAATAAAGAGACACATCTAAATACTATGTCTTCTCAACCTATGTTGCTTAGGGAACAAAATAATTGCAATGCTGGCATAAGGCCACAAACTAGTACTAACTTTCACTGTATCATCCAGTTGATATTCTAGGACATAGTCATCTTCCCTGGTTCAAAATATTAGAGTAGTTCTCTAAACAGCCTTTAAAGTCTGCCATCCATGAATATAACTAAACCTCTTTTGAAGCTGTTTCCATTATCCTTCTGTACCACCACTAAGGATAATTGATTTTATGCCCTTCTTTTTGTTATAAATTTGTCTCTTTCAAGCTTTAGGGGGAAACCTTGTAGTTCTAGTATACCATAATTCACAGACTTCAGTCAGATCCTGTCTTCTTTCCAGAATGAGTAACAGCTTACTTCTAAAACATTTTAAAATCATTCATAACATCCTATGTGCATTATCTTGTGATCTTCAAAAGCCTGAGGCAAACAAAACAGATATTATTATCCCTATTTTACACATGGGTACACAGACTCAGAGGCTAAATAACTTACCCTGTCCTACATCACCCAGTTAGTATCAGAGGTGACTTGAACCCAAGACCTGGGTTCCAAATCAACCTTGCTTTTTCCACTGCCCCATGCTGACTCTCCAATGACAACCACTAAACTTTTTAGTTTGCTCACACAGAAGCTCTTCCAACCTAATCCTTTAATAACTTATAATGCTTCAAGGCTTATAAGGTGTTTTCTTCGTAACTACCCTGTATGATAGGAAGTATAAATAGTATTATCATCATTGACAGATGAGAAAACTGAGACTCATAAAGGTGGATCAAATTATCCAAAATCACACAGTAAAGGATCAACAGAACCTGGTCTACTGATTACCTGTCCAGCCCTCTTTCCACTACAACTACATTTGTCTTTCTCTGTACCAGTTTCAAGTCTGTTCTACTTTTCTGTAAGTTTATGAGCCAGAATTGAATATAGTATTCCAGGTATGAGTACATGATGGTTTTGTACGAAGGAAAGTGTAGGGTAGAGGAAAGAATATTCAATTTAGAGACCTGGATTCAAATTCTGAACCTGACATTAAATTACATTACGAATCTGACATCTGTTACAATGGACAAAACACAACCTCCCTGGGCCTAAATTTCCTTTCCCGCAAAAAAGGGGGTTGGATTATATGGCTCTCATAGCTTTAAAGCACAGAGTGTATGGCTTTCTCTCTTTGACTTCAATTGCTTTTCTTATAGCTCCTAGCTTCTTGTTTGGATCTCAGAAGTACAATGACTCTAGGGGCTTGGGGCTTAATTTTGAGAAATGGTGTGAAGATGCTCTTCCTAGTCGCAGTTAACGAAAAAGAAGGAACAAAGGATCTTTCCCTCTGGATATCTCAATCCCTGGTTCTTCCTATACCACCACCACTCCCCCCCACCCCCCACCCCCCGCCCTCGCACTGAAATTTCAGAAGGCCTACTTGGCATACCTGAAAACATATATGTTATCATCCCCATAGGACAACCAGGCCTTATGCTACATCACTTCCAAAGCCAAAGGTGGAAATGGGTCTCATTCCGCTCCCCTCATAAGATGCACCGCCAGACTACATCCCCCTCCACGACACTTGGGCAAGGCCTTCCCCTGCATTTTCTCATTAAGTGATAAAACGAAATTAGGCCAATATCCAAAAAAGGCGCCTCGAATCCACGGAAGCACTCACTGTTCGCTAGACTGGAGAGGTCGGCAGGCGCACCTTCGGAATCACGTGACTTTGAAGTTGTTCAATCACGTGAGGAGCCCCACTTCTTGTTTCGTCCTCCCTCGGACCGTACCATATTCATGGGGGGGAGAGAGGAGGGACAGATTCGTATTTTCCCCCGGACCCAGTAAATTAGGACTTTGTAGGAGCTGAAGTGCTGCAGATCTCATCCTCAGCATTCTTACTTTACGATGTTTCTCCCTGCCCTCCCAATCTCTAGGAATAGCCGGTCTCCGGCGCTCTAAGTCTGCTTACTACCCCCCTCTCCGCCCTCTGGTCCCGCCCCTTGCCCCTGCTCCGGTCCCTCCCGGCTCGCGCTCCGCCCTCTCCCCTGGGGAGCTCCCACCTCCATTCCGGCTTCGCTTAGGTACCTCGGTCCAGGATTCGGTTTCCTGGGACCTGCGCTACGCTCCAGCTCCTGCACTGTCCGTCCCGGCCTGGGATCGCCATGGCTTCCCTCTTGTGTTGTGGGCCCAAGCTGGCCGCCTGCGGCATCGTCCTTAGCGCCTGGGGGGGTGATCATGTTGGTGAGGAGGCGGAGGGAGGGCGCGACGGAATTGGGAGAATCTCTAGGACCGGGCGCGCGGAATTCTGTGGCATCGAGGCAGTGAATGATTGAAACCCTTTTGGGGTGGGACCTGAGAGCGTTTTCGAGGAATCGGGGGAGCTGACTCGGGGGAGAAGGAAGGGGGAGGGGGATGAGAATTTGGGGAACTAGAGGAGGAAGGGGTGAAGTCAGACAACAGTATTAAGCATCTACATGCCTGCCAACTGCTAAGCGCTGGGGATATCAAGAACAGCAAACCACAGACTCTGCTCTCAAGGAGCTCAGTCTAACGAGATGAAGTCGAGGTTAGGAAGAGTGAAAGGGCTGGGGAGCTTGAGGAACAAGAGCTGATTAAGGAAAGGGAGATTCTGAATCTGATGAAGGAGAAATCTGGGGTACGGTTTCCCCCAATTCGTCCCTGGCCTCCGGAATGGGGTAGAAAGGCAAAGGAGGAAGTCTATCCCGTGACAGTGACGCCCCCTTGGAGAGAGAGAAGGGCGACGTGGGTGGCATCTGTTGCTGGAACTCTAGATGGGGCCTGTCCTTTTTGAGTTGGGGTGGGGGTGGGTGGAGGGAAGGTGGTCTCAGTTTCACTCGAATGACATCCCCAATTAGGCGGCTGATTCTGGTTTAATCTGAACACATCCCTAGGTACAGCCAGATCTGAGAGCTTGGTGTTATTATGGCAACGAGAGGGTGGAAGGGCAGGTCAAGGTTGATTCGAGTGGAGTGACCGGGGAACCTAGATTTCTGGTTTCACCCACACCGTATCCACATATTCTTTCCCCAGGTCCTTCTTGGAATTTTCTTCAATGTCCATTCTGCTGTGCTAATTGAGGATGTACCTTTAACTGAGAGTGATTTTACTGAGTGAGTTGTAGGGAATGGGAGGGATTTCCCAGGGCCGGAGGCTGGAGACTTAGGCCCCCCCAGAGCTTGGAGAGTTGGCAGAGAACAGAGAGGGCTGGACTTCAAGTACTCTGGGGACAGTGAGGACTTGGGAGGCCAAGCAGCTGTCTTCACCCTTACTTTCATCTTTCAGGAGTGGTCCTCAGAAAATCTATGAACTTTATGAACAAGTGAGCTACAACTGCTTCATTGCTGCTGGTCTTTATCTCCTCCTTGGAGGCTTCTCATTCTGCCAAGTCCGGCTCAACAAGCGCAAGGAATACATGGTCCGTTAGGACACTCCATTCCACTCCCAAGGATCTGGGGGTCCCCCTAACCCACCCCATGCCTCTTATTTAAATTCCCTTCTCTCAACCTTCCCCTTCCTTCTTGGGGTCCCTCCATTTCTTTCACCGTAGGCGCTGAGGGTGTTGCTGGCTGCTCTCTGGAGAATGGGTCGGGAAGTGGGGAAGAGAAAAGCTTCAGTTACCCATTTTGCTCGGTTGTTTTACCCCTGTTTTGTGGGGGTGGCTCTGCCTTCTCCTTTCTAGCCCCTGGGCTGTCTCTGCTAGTAACAATAAAGCGAAGGTGTTCTCTGCGGCCTCGGTGTGAGTTTGTGCTTGTAGCCCCTTCCTTCTCTAACGCCGGGGGCGCCTGTAGAGTGGGAGGGAGGGCAGGAAACCCCCGGCGCTTGGGGGGGGGGGTGTCTAGGAAGGTGGGGCGTGGAAAGAAAGCAAACCCGGAGGGTCACTAGCCAGAAGCGGAAGTGTCCCGGCGCCTCGCCGGAAGCTGAGTGAGCTCCGCCTACCAACCCCGGTAGTAGGGACGAACTCCTGTGCCCGCCGCCTTCCCTTCGTGCCCCGTGGACTGAGCGTTCCCTCCGACTGATGGTGCGGGGGCGGAGCGCGAGCGCGGCGGACTCCAGGGGCCGGTGAGAAGCAGCTCGCTGAACAGAGGGGCGGGACTTGCGCGGCCGTTCGTTGGCTGGGCTGCGCCCGTTCTTTGCTCGCGCGGCAGCTGCTGCAGCTGCGTCCCCGGGAGCTGGCGTCCAGGGCCATGACGTCAGCTTCCACCAAGGTGCGCGCTCCTCCCCCATCCCGAGACCCAGAGAGCCAGGGTAGCCCGGGAGAGGGAGGCCAGGAGGACCCCCGCCCCCCGCCCCGAGGATAACGCCTCTCACCGGACTTGGAGAAAGGAATCTCGGGTGTAGCTTCTTCCCAAGAGAAGGGCTCCTTTCCTACCCACCCCCCAGCCTAGCTCTCTCCCACCTATTCCAAGGAAAGGATAGACCCCGGATTCTCCCCCCATCCCAGGGGAAGGGAGAATTGGGGACCCTCTGGATAGTGCTTTCTCTGGAATGGAAAGGGAGGTTGCGCGTCCCTGGTTATTTCACTTTTCAAGCAGGGGGGAGAATGGAGAACTCCAGGTTCATCTCTCACCTGGTGGGGAGAATGGACACCCTTATTTAATGCTTCCCCTAGAGTGGGAGTGAATTTTCTAGTATTACACTCCTCCCAAGGTAGAACCATGCCCCAGTAAAGTGCCCCTTACGGGGTGAGCCTGTGTCCTGGGCATTGTACCCCATAGTCCTCTAGTGGTTGGATCCATCACCTGCCATCCTCCAGGTTGGGGAGATCTTCTCCGCTGCTGGTGCTGCCTTCACAAAGCTTGGTGAACTGACTATGCAGCTGCATCCAGTATCGGACTCCTCCCCTGCCGGGTAGGTTTGAACTGGGAGGAGAAGAGCGGAGCTGGATCCCACTGCCCCCAGCCCGGGGAGGAGGGAGGATCAGGCACACGTTGCCCTAGGCGAGGGAAGGGACAGACGCTCTCCACCGCCACAATTCACTGACCCCTGGTTCTCAAATTAGTGCCCTTGTCCTTCACTATGGGGTTAGCTCTTGGCTTACAAAGTGTATGGTCTCTGTAGACCACCGCCTATGTGACCTTGAGCATGTTGTTTAAAGTTTCTGTGCCTGTTCCTTCATTGGTAAAGGCACAAGTCTGTGGGCTGTTAGAAGAGTCAAGTGAAATTTGTATAACTGCTTTGTAAGCTTTACCATCCTGTACAATATCAAAGTATTACTTAAGTATTCCAGGCAGGCTCTTTGTATGTTAGGGGCCAGATCATATTTAAGTAGTTTTTTCATACCTAGGGTTAAGGGGGGTAGATCAGGGGGTTTATTCAGGGTAGTTAAAATTGTTTCTGTGAGATGCCCAGAGACACTAAGGGTTTGTGAAAGGAGGAAAGGGGCTCAGTGGTTTTGGAACTAAGAATCCAGAGCATGTGGTGTGTAAGGTGACTTCACCCCTCCTTCCCCTACTCCACTTCCCCATCCCCCTCTCCCCTCCTGACAGTGCCAAGTGGACAGACACCGAGATAGAGATGCTGAGGGCTGCGGTGAAACGATTTGGGGACGATCTTAATCGCATCAGCTGTGTCATCAAGGACCGGACTGTGTGAGGGAGGGTGGTTAGACAGGGAATGGGGGGGTGGGGGGGGTGGACAGCTTATCCTCCCACCCTTTCTTTCTCCCCTTGTACTACCTTTCCTGCTGTCTCTGGTCATTTTGGTAGGATGCCCCTGGGAACTGGATATAAACAATATGAGGATTACTACAGTTGAAGTAGGGATTGTTAAAATATTTTGGTAGGGTCTCCTAGGTTACTTCTGAAAGTAGTTTGCTTAGGATCTCCTAGGGTGCTTACAAAAAGTGTGCTTATTATAGGAACCCTCCTAGCCAGTTGCTTATAGGAACACTTAGGGGATTCTTTGTGTTGGGTATTTGGGCTTATTTCCCACCTAGGGTCGGATTCCCACTTAGCAGATGGGTATTTATGGTGGATCTTTATAAGCCAGTGTCCATACCCTCCTGCCTGCCCTCCCCTCCCTCCTCCCAATCCACTCCAGTCAAATGATTCCCACTCTGGAGTTTCCTGGCATCCCAAACAGAGAAGCATGAAACCCCCTCCCTTACTTTGTTCAGACATTTTACTTCTAAATTTCCTAACCCTTTCCCCCTAAGCAGTCCAAACACTTGGAAAAGTCAAAAGTAATCCCTTCTTATTAGAAGATTAGGAATTTCTGAGCTAGAGTTTCCTAGACCACAGATTAGATTCCCCTGAGTTTCCTAATATCTCATTCCCCATGTACCCTCTTTTTCATGATATCCCTTTGACACCCTTCCCCCTTTTCCCTTATCCTCTGTGTCTCCTCCTTAGTGCTCAAATAAAGTCTACAGTGAAACGAAAGGTATATGAAGACTCTGGTCTCCCTCTTCCAACTGAATCACCCAAGAAGGGGCCCAAGAAGGGAGCATCTAGTGTCCTGGTTCCTGCCCTACCTGTACCCCCGCCCACTGGGTCTAGTGTTCCTGAAACTGGGGGTCCTCCCCCGAAGAAGCAGAAGGCTGGTGAGGGCCATGGAGTGGTTTTTGTAGGGGAGTGCTAAGGAAAAAGCTAAGCTCAGAGGCCAAACAAGTAAACTTGGAAATGAGACCAAAAGGGAGCAGTCTCCTCCCTCAGCCTGTGGGGGAAGAGTGAGAGGAGGAGCTGGGAGGAGGGGGAGCTGGGGTCGGGAAGGTCTGGGGAAATTGCGGGGGGGACCGAGTTGATGCCTCCCTCTCAGATGTGACGCTGAGCGCCCTGAATGACTCAGATGCCAACAGTGACGTAGTGGACATTGAGGGGTTAGGGGAGGCACCCCCAGCCAAGAAACTCAACTTCGACCAGGGTAGGAGTCCTTCCCCTTCCCACACTAGTGTAGGGTTGGGATTTGGGGGAGAAGGTTCTTATACCCTGGGGAGAGGGAACTTTGTGGGGGTGGGGAAATATGGTATAATAAAAAAGGAGTGGATTGGAGTCACTTGACTGCTTGAGTAGGGGCTTTGTGGTCAAGTCACTTCCTTTCTCTTCTCTAAAATGAAGGGGTTGCATCAGATGTTCTGTACATTTTGTGACAGGTAGGCATTTCCTTGGAGGGTGGGTTTAGGGCTCTCTCTTTCTCTCTCTCCTCATTTCATTTCTTGTTCCAGACAGCCTGAAACTAGACTCTGGACTTCTCATGACCTCTGCTGATCCTCCTTTGCTCTCCCGATGACCTTCCCTTTTCTGACCCATGACCCTTTTTTTGTGGACCTGAGTGGAAATCTGGAAAAAGGAAAGCTGGAGGAAAATAAATATCTGCCCTGTAGACTGTGTGTGAACTCATGCCCTCTGCCCACAATGGACATTTTTTTACAAAATCAAATAAAAACTTCACGCTTAATTTGGTGGCTTTGTCTCTATTTCATCAGAGAACAAAGGGTATTCCTTCAGCATTCAGAGAGGAAAGGGTCTTCTCCCCACAGCTGCTCTAGCCACCCTGTCTGGAGCAGCACTCTCAATACTGGCATGGCTTTCCCTCAGGTGCCAATATTTCTGTGCTGCTAAAGCCAGAGGGGCCCAAGGTGGTGGTAGGAGTAGGAGTGGAGAACAGAGTTGCGGACAGAAGACTTCATTAGTTGGAGTAGGACTTTTCCCTGAATGCTTAGGATTTGTCCCATAATTCGTGTCGGGGTACTCTGTGTGTTCAAAGTCTCCCTAAAAGTGACCCCTAGGATTTTCCCTGGTAAAGAACCCCTATGTTTTTATGGGGTCTCTCCATTCTGTTTGTCATACATCCCCTAGGGTCTCCAGCGTGTCCAAGGTATCCTGCTCCAGGGTCCAGGCTGTGGTGATTTCGATGCCTTCCCTACCCTCGCTCTAACACCACAGTGTGGTTTGGACTTGACCACAACACTGAACAAACCACAGTGTGCTGCTGGGGCGGAGGCAGGACGGGATTTGGGGTAGGGCGCTGTGGAGAAACAAAAGGGTAGTAGACAAGTCGATGCAGGGAAAAACTAAAAACATAAGGCTGGTCAGTGGAAAAACGGGAACCGGGCTTGTTGAAAAGAGTTTAGGAGATGCAGTGGCAGTGGGAGGGAGGGAGGTATACAGATAGGTGGACGAGATTCTCAGAGAGAATCTGACAAAGAATAGATGGGACCATCTTCCCTTCCTAGAGAAGCCAGCCCAAGACTTGGTTAGGTAGAATCAGGTGGTATATATGAGGCAGTGGCCAATTGGAATGGGGGCTGGGGAACGGACAACCCCACCTTACTCAGCCCCTACACACACACAAAGATATCTACACGCAGTCCTCCAAAGGTAGAAAAATAAATACAAAGACAGCCAAAGACAGCCAGAGAAAGGCTGACAGGTAGTGAAAGCCAGTTCTAGATATGGATGGGGCTGGGCCTCAGTTGGGGATTTGAGGTCAGAAAACTACTTGGGACCCTGGCTTGGCACAAAATGTTGAGGGAGCGGAGGGAAGGGCAGGAGTTTGGAGGGGTGGGGGTCCAAGTAGGCAAAGGCCTAGAGAGAAGCTACTTTTGGCATTCCCACCTACCTCTATCCCTGCTCCTCAGCTCCATTATGGGTCTTGTTAGGGACCCATATGTCCTTTTCTACATACTCACCCTCATATTGGTCCCATCAACCACACTTAAATCCCCAAGGGGAAGCCACGTTGAACATACAAACATTCCCCCTTTTCCTCACCCATGCTCCTCCCCAGCCTCCAGGCCCTTCCTCCTGACACGTCCTCTGTCCTCCCACGTCCTCCCATCTTGTCTAGGACACTAGAGGTAATGGGGATGCAATCTTTTTTTTAATCTATATGTGGATCTGTTACATACATAAACCCAAAGCCAAGAACAAAAACCATTCTTCAGAAAAATAAAAAGTACTTTGCAGATATATATTAAAAAAAAAAAAACACCAACCCCCTTCTTAATTTACTAAAAAAAAAAATCCCAGAAACCAAAAAGAACAAAGATGGTGTAAACAGTTTTTCAGGTTTTGGAGGAATCCAGGCACCCTCTCCTAAACCTCTCCACTCTCAACACTCTAAGAGCTCTTGATTTCACCTATATTACCCCTCAAACCTAAGAACCCCTTAAAAAATCCTAATTTTTAATCATCAGGAGAATTACTTAAAAATTAGAGATGGAGGCCAATGGAAGAGGCCAGGAGGTGTAAAAATCCTTCGGTCTCCACTTTCAGCTTTTCGGTGATGTGTGCTATGAATTTTGGGGTTCAAGAAGTAACCTCAAACCTGTCACCCTATCTTCAAAGTCCATACCCCAAATCCACCCATTCCCCCCAACTTCCCCCATTTTGCCCCCAAACAGGGGATACCTCCCTGCCCCCTCTCCACTTACCTCAGCTATTCCCCCCTGGTTCCTGGTCCCCCCTCATTTCTGAAGGGAGCCGATTTGGAAGCATATTCCCCAAGTTAGGGGCCCAGGAGAGAGGAGACACCCCAAGTCGTATCTTCGGCCTTCTCTTTCTCCTGGCTGACTTAAGGAATGGGGAGTGCCTTAAGATGGGAGGAACCCCCCCTAAGAGGGTTTAGGAGTGGGGTTTCCCCACTCCAAGTTAGAATTGGGGACACCCTCCCCCCTCCCAATCCATCCGTCTCCAACTTGGGTGGGAGAGGCAACAGAAATGCCCAAGTCAGATTACACCAACACTACATTCCTCACCCACCCTAGAGGGGTCCAGGGCTCCCCAAAAAATCCAAAAAAAATTGAGGGTCGAGGGGGGACCACCCTTGATCAGCTCCCCAAATCTGGGACACTCAGGTACCCCCGTTTCTCCAGGAAAATTCTTCCTTTTGCTTGCCTCCCGCCCGCCCTGCTCTGTCCTGATGCCAATTTTGGAAGTCACTCTCTCCCTCCTCCTCCCGGGTGCCCCAGCCCGCCCCCCTCCCCCTCCAAGGCTGAGATGCCTGACACCTGGGTTCCTGGTCAAGGGTCCTTCCCAAGGACCTGGGGGACAAGGGACCCAGTTCATTTCCCCTACCCCCTGGGAAGCTGAGAAGCCCGGTTTCCCCCTCCCCTCCCCCCCGGCTGGGTCCCTGTGGTGGTTTAAAGAAGCTTGGAGGACTGGAATCTGCCATTGCAGTTGTACAGCCAGGTTTTTTTTTTTTTTGTTGTTGTTGTTTTTGGGTTTTTTGTTTTGTTTTGTTTTTAGTATAAGGTTTTTTGGGGGATTGGGGTACGGGGGAAGGAGAGACAGAAAGAATGCTTGGGTCCCTTAGCTTCCCCCCCCCCCCCCCCGATCTTGTTCTCTTTGGGAACCTATCCTTCAATCTAACTCCCTCCAATTTCCTGTGTGCTTCTGGTAATCCCAACGGATTACCAACCTGGTATGGGGTGTGGGGGGGCGGGGTGGAGGTGGGGGGTTGGTAGTTCTTGTTCAGGCATCAAATTTCAAATCCCCACCCATACTATACTGCCCTAGAAACCATCTTTGGCTTCTGAACCCCACAGCTACAGTGGCTCTTTGTTAGGAGGGTCTAGCAATAATTTGAGTCCCTCAGACACATGTATCCCATAATTAACTGAAAAATGGCCCTAAATCACCACATCAAAATATGACAAGAGCCCTTAAACCCATACTCTCAGTCCCTGGAACCTCTCTCCCCCCCCATAAAGTACTGCCAAAATTAAACCCTAAAAACTGATAGCTGGATTCTGATACTTTCCCCAAATCCTCCCTCAAACTATGTAAATATGAACCCAGTTAACTGCTTCGCACCCAAATTGCCTCTCTCATCTTAAATTCTCTGCAGATTCCCAATTCCCAGGCCTTAAGCTTCCGTTCCTGGAACCCACCAACATTCTAAAATACTTGTTAACAGCCTCCAAACATGCCTCCTTGCCCTAAATCAGAGAGTAAGCCTCTAGCCTGGGCTTGTGTTCCTCCTTGGCAAGTTCCAAATCTCTCTCAAACCCAAGGGGCTTCTCAAAACCTGTTTCTGCTCCCAATCAATCATAGTTAACTTCCAAATGATGCCAGAGCCCCCGTTTTGTTTCCCCACAGAACTAGAGGACAGACAGTGACTCTTCCCCACCAAGAGTAGAAAGGGGACTTGGAAAGAACCTACTCCCCACCCACCCCTTCATCCACACACCTCCTTCCTATGTTCTTTTCTTTCTCCCTGACCCCCTGACCCACTCTGGGATCCTTTACTGTGTCTTTCCAATTTTCCAGTCTCCACTTTCAAATCAGGCCATAAACTATAAATTAATGATGCTTACTTAAGATCTCTAAGGGACTGAATAATAGATAATTAGTATGACTAATTACTAAGAGAATCCTACACATATCCCGAAACCTAGAAACATCTTTCCGAACATCTCGTCCAGCCTGTTGGGTCTACCTTCCTCCTCCAGCCAACGTATCCCCAAGCTTGCCAAGTCAAGAAAGAAACCCAAGCTCTCAAATTTATTAAGCCTCTACTAAGTGCTGACTGGGGCTTAAGCCCTGGTGATACAAAGGAGGTAGAGAATAGTCCTAATTCTCAAGAAGCAGGAAGCCTTATGGGGGATACTATGCTATGTACAAACAAGATATTGATGGGATAAATTGGGGATAATCAAGAGACGCAATCTCTCCCCTCCCCCCTTCTTCAAGTTCCAATCCCCATCTCTGCTGGTGAAGTGGTAGGAGGATGGGGTACAGCTGGGGACTGAGAAAAAGACTGGTCCAGGTTGCTTTCCAGGTTTAATCCTTGCCAAGGGCTCTAAGACTCCCTTTAAGGTCCAGTCACCTCCTGGACGTGTCTGGGACGGCGCAATGCTGCCACCTTGTGGATGAAATCATGCACTACGGGGCAGAGACTCCTCACTGGACCAAAGACAAACAGCTCTACCTTGATCTTAGCAAGCTAGGATCCCGGGTCCCGGAGAAGGAGCGAGGGTTGGGACGTGGGAGAGCCCTCGTTTAGATGGGCATCGGTCCAGTACTAGATTCGAAGTCAAGAGAGACCTTCCTTCAAGTCCTGCCTCAACATGTGACCATGGGCAAGTCTGTTAACCTCTCTGAGCTTAAGTTGTCTCACCTGTATAAGATTAAGAATAATAGCTATTTATAGCTAATAACAGCTAATAGCTTAACTCACAGAGTTGTTGTTAGTATCAAATAAGATAATGTATATAAAGCTCTTTATGAGCTTTGCGATTAAATTGATATATAAATATAAACTATTGTCATTATCCTTGAAGAGAGTGGAGCCTGGCAGGAGGGGAAAAGTCAAGAACTTCGAGTCGGAGAGATGCCCAGCGTTCCCTCCGTTTCTCTCCAGACTTCCACCCGGCGTGGGGGGTTTCCCCACCCCCTCTAGGGGAAGCAGCTGGACGGTCCGTCCTGTCCCAGTACAATGGCAGGAAATACACTAAAAATCACATCCGCCCCTCCCTTCACTCCCTCTCCCTATCAGGGTTCCCCTCCCCGACTCTCTTTCCCTGGTTCCCCCGGGAGGCCCGGCCATGAACATTTTCTGTAGCTACGTGGCAGCCACGAAGGGTTTAGAGTTGAGGCCAACCTTCCTGCTAGGCACTCTTAGACTGCATCAACATAACCTTCTCCTGTTCTCAACAACCCTTTTTCCACCTCCCAGGATGGGATGTTTGGCTCCAGTCGGAATTTTCTTCTCCCTGCCAGGAGGACACTGTTAGCTGGCTATACCCTACTTCCCTCCCTCTGTTTGCAAGCTCCTAATAGGTCCCCAAAGGCCACCCCGCCCCAGTTCTCCTCGAAATCTTAACTGTTCTTTTCCGTCTTTCAAAGAGGCACTTCGAACCTCAGACCTCTCTAACCCTAAATCCCGGTACATATTAACCTTTAACGTCACTCCTCTTGGGCCCAGCAGGATCACACTTTTCACATGCCACTACCCCCGTTTCCAAGGTCCCACCCCCAGTCTCCACCATCTAGGCAGGCAGGAAGGATACCAACCCAAATACTTCCCCCCCCCCCCCCCCCCAGTTCCCCCCCCCCCAACACCCCGCCGGGATAAAGGAGCCAGGACTGGGAGTGATACCCCGCCCCATCCCAGCAAGAGAAGAAACCGAAGCCCCTGCCGGACAGGGGTGAGAGCCAGAGGGGAATCTGCACTCCAGGAACCTTCAGTGGGGGCAAGTTGGGCTAGAAAAACAGGGATCCCCGGGAATTCAGCGTAATGTCTAGGAGGGAGTGAGACTAGCAGAATTCAGGGATGGGGTGGGGGGTGGGGAAAGAAGATAGGCTAGGAATTTGAGAGGCCTGGGTTTCTGGATGGATTTGGGCAAAGAGCAGGATCCTGGGAAATACAGTAAGGTAGGTGGAGAAAAAGGAAGGAACAAGATGCCTAGTTTAGAGCGAATCCCAAGTCTAAGCTTTTAGAATGTCATTAACCCACACTCCTTCGCTATCTCCCGTAAGTGTAGAGTATCATAAGTAATTGGCTGAATCTAGAGTCTTGCAAAAGCGGGGTTTTTGAATTCTTTTCCCCTGCATGGGATAGAGAATTGGGGTTCTGATGGAGGATGAACCAGGACTTGGGAAGAGCCGAACTTTGATACACGAGAGATGGAGGAGGAGGACCCTGGACTTCAGCACTTAAGCTATATGAAGTCTGCAGGGAATGGGGGAGCAGAGGTTAGCGTTAAGGAATCCTCTATCTTGAGAAGAGGTTGGGGAGGGAGGCCATCCCAGGGGAACAAGGAGTACCCAGGTTAGGAGTATGGCTATTCAAAATCATGAGGAAGGAACAGACATCCTAGGTCTTTTATTCCCACTTTTCATTCACTCGAAGGCCACCTTCGCCATGAGCTCAGCCGCGACCGAAGTGGGGAGTCTGGGATACGTCCGAGAATTCACACGCCATGCATCAGACGTACTCTGGAACCTGAACGAGTTACGCCTGCGTGGGATCCTCACAGATGTCACGTTGCTAGTGGGAGGTCGGGCCCTCCGGGCTCACAAGGCGGTCTTGATCGCCTGCAGGTTCGAAGGGGCGACTTTGTGGGAAGGTGGGGAGAAATGTGGTCTTTGATCAGGGGCGGGACCTGAGTGGGAGAAGTCCTAAAAGAGGGGAAGTGGGGGAAGGGCAAATTAGACAAGGTGTGAGGAGCTGGAGAAAGCTTTGCTGGATTGGGGAATGGGGCCAGTAGAAAAGTTAGGCTTACTTGGGAGGAGCAAATATTACTTAAACGCAGAGTTCAATGTCTGGATTTCAGGGTATATGTAGCAGAGGGTAGTTTTTGTTTTGGCCCAGTCTGGGAACCGAACTGTCTTCGAGACAAATACGGGCAATCTCGATTTCGAGGTTGTTTTGGCCCAAGGGAGAAATATGATTCACCTCCGCTTTCTTTGGCCTGCAGTGGCTTCTTCTATTCGATTTTCCGTGGCCGGGCAGGGGTGGGAGTGGACCTACTATCCTTACCTGGGGGCCCTGAAGCTGGTGGCTTTGCCCCTCTTTTGGATTTTATGTACACTTCACGCCTACTCCTTTCACCGGCCACGGCCCCAGCGGTCCTGGCGGCAGCCACCTATCTGCAGATGGACCACGTGGTAGAGGCTTGTCACCGATTCATCCAGGCAAGGTGAGGCGGGGCTCGGAGGGAACAGGAGAGATGGCAGTCCAGTAAGACTGGACTCTTGCAACGGAGGTCATCAGAGGAGTTGAGGAACAGGGAGCAATCTCAGCCTGGGGAATATTTAAGAAGTGTAGAGGTCTGGAAAAAGCTGGAGGTTCCAACCCCTTGGAAACAAATCAGTGTACCTCTCCAAGCCACAGTTTTCTTTTCTGTAAAAATCCCCATTGGCCTGATAGCAGGAGTCTAGTAGTTCTTGTTTGCCATGAAAGAATCTAAATTAGTTTCTTTCTTTTTTCTTTTTTTCTGGCTAGGCAATGGGGTTAAGTGACTTGCCCAGGGTCACACAGCTAGTTAAGTGTTAAGTGTCTGAGGCCAGATTTGAACTAGGGTCCTCCTGAATTCAGGGCCGGTGCTCTGTCCACTGTGCCACCTAGCTGCCCCCAAATTAGTTTCTTCTTAATCAAAAAGTAAGCTGTCCATTCAAGTGGACTGACTGGGAGGGTTGGATTTAAAGTTTGGTCAAAATTGGTTAGTCTGTCTCTCCCACTTCTTAGAGTAACTTAGGGCAATCAACCAACAAGTATTTATTATGCATTTCTAAGTGCCAGGAGAAAATATGTACATACAGAAAATTTAGAGTAATTGGGGGTAGGTAGTATCAGGAAAAGCATCCTGTTGAAAGAGGTACTTGATCTGAACTTGAAGGAAACTAGAGATTCTCAGAGGTAAGGAAAGGAGGAAGTGTACTAAGAGCTGTGTACTGCCTGTACTCCGGGCATGATGTACAGCACAAAGACAAGAGAGGGAATGTTGTGCATGAACAAGGCTGGTTTAGCTGGAGAGTAGAGAATGGGAAGGGGAAGTGATGTATAATAACGCTGTAAAGGTAGGTTGGAGCCGGATTGTGAAAGACTTTAAATGCCAAACAGAAGAGCTTGTATGTGACCTTCGGGATGATAGAGAAGCCACTGGAGATCATTCAGCAGGGCAGTAACATAGACCTTGTTTTAGAAATATCACTTAACTCTGTCTTAGAAATATCACTTAATCTTATCTGTAAATTGAAGGAATTGAACCAGAGGATCTTTACGGCCACCTCCTAAGTCGTATAATCCTAATCATTTTACAGCTATGAGCCCATAGGCATCTCCCTGCAACCACTTGATGCAGAATCACAGGCACCTCTTATGCCAGCAGCCCCTCCAGAGGGTAGCCCTCGCCGATTTGAGGGGCACCCGGACCCCCCAACAGAGTCTCGCAGCTGTTTCCATGGCCCTCCCAGTCCAGACAGCCCACCTAGTCTTGACCCTGGAGCTTGCAACTGGAAGAAATACAAGTTCATCATTCTCAACTCCAGGATGGCCCAAGCAGGGACCCCAGCTGGGAAGGCTGACGCTGCTGCCGAACCAGCTGCCTCAGCAAAGCCCGTCAATGGCGAGGAGGCTTCTAGTAGCAGCGGGGAGGAGGGTTCCTGTTTGGGAACTGGGAGCAGGTTCGGGGGGGGCCTTGGGAACTCTGAAGGTTGGGGGAGGTGTGGAAGGTGACATCTAAGGGGAGTGGCCTCAGTCAGGGAGAGGTGGGACCAAGTGGTATTCGGAGGGGCATGGTCCTACGAGGCTTGGGGAGGAGGTGTCTACTGAACATTTTGGGGTATGGCTTTAGTACGAAGGTAGGATGAAGAAATCCAATCACTAACCCAGGGGAGCACACCCCCAAATACTAGAAGGGAGCTGCAAGCATACTTCTAGTCTAGACCAGCCCTAGATCAAGCACAGCTTCTCCTAAAGGAATGAGAGGTGCAGTTTTTTTTTCCTCAGAACTTTTGCTCGCCCCTCCCCACCAGGCTCTCCCCGGCGCTTGATCCCCCCTTGCTGCTCACGCACCCCAGTCAAAGAAACCTCGGATCGTCTTCTGAAGTGTCCTGTCCCCGACCAGGTGAGAGCCCTCCTCCTTGCTCTGGGACCCCAACAGAATTCAGAACATCAAGTTTCTATGCTTCGAGACAATCACAGGACGAAGGTTAGGCGTTTTCTACCGGCTGTCACAGAGAGGAGTGAGATCAGCCAGGGACTGAGCCAGGGACCGAGAGGGCGAGGCTCAGGAACAGAAATCAACCACCAACTTCCTTCCAACCGGGGAAGGAGTAAGAAAAGACAGAGTATCCTAAAAACCGTTACTCTTACCATTCCCTTCCCAGGAAATAATTTTTTCAGCTGCCAGGACTGTGACGGAGGGACTGGCTGCCCGGCAGAGGTGGGGTCGCGGGCACTGGCCCCCCTCAGTCCGGGAAACGAAGACAAACCCTACAAGTGCCAGCTCTGCCGATGTGCTTTCCGCTACAAAGGCAACCTAGCCAGTCACCGCACAGTGCACACAGGTACACAGAGCAAAAGGAGGGAAGAGAGATCTAGGGAGTGGGAGGGAGAGCCACGGCCCATCCCGCTGAAGTTTAACATGGAGCCCCGATTTCCTCTTTCCTCCTCTTCTCAGGCGAGAAGCCTTACCACTGCGCTATCTGCGGGGCGCGTTTTAACCGACCTGCCAATCTCAAAACACATAGCCGCATCCATTCCGGAGAGAAGCCTTACAAATGCGAGACTTGTGGCTCTCGCTTCGTGCAGGTACCGGGGTGGCGGAGAGGAAGGTTGGGAGAGATCTAAAGTAAGAATGCTAAAATGATCCAGGGTTTCAATCCTGGGATGGGCAGACTGCACTTAGCGGGCTCGCTCTGAGTAGGCTCACTCAAAGGCCCCAAATCGACGAACGCTTGGTTCAATATGTGGAGGGTCCGAATGAAGAAGAGGTTGGGAGAGGGTGGAAGGTGGGAAGTGAGTTGGAATTATGACAGAGCCCCAGTGCTATCCACTCTTGCGCCCGCAGGTGGCACACCTCCGTGCACACGTGCTGATTCACACTGGGGAGAAGCCCTATCCTTGCTCTACCTGTGGAACTCGCTTTCGCCATCTGCAGACGCTGAAGAGCCACGTGCGCATCCATACTGGGGAGAAACCGTATCACGTGGGTATTAGGGGTTGGGGTACAGCCAAACTCTCTCGGAGGAAATCTGCTCTCTAGTGCTAGATGAATTTATGGGGGTGATGGATGAGTTGGGAGCAGAGTAGGGGACTTGTAGGTTGGAGACTTTTGGAAGTGAGGTGTGGGAGCAATAGATAATGGTTGTTAGGTGGGATGTGGGAATCAAGATGTGGAGCTAGACCACCCACTCTTTTGGTCCACTTGAGGGGGGTGTAGGGAGGCTGAATAGAAAATAACTTGTGGGGGCAGCTAGGTGGCGAAGTGGATAGAGCACCGGCCCTTAAGTCAGGAGGACCTGAGTTCAAATCCGACCTCAGACCAAACACTTGACACTTACTAGCTGTGTGACCCTGGGCAAGTCACTTAACCGCAATTGCCTTAAAACAAATGTTTAAGAAAACACCTTGTCATTCAGGAATTAATTAGGGAGTGGAACTGATGGTCTGGGATCAGCACTCCAAGTAAAATTCATTTATTGTAGAGTTTAAAAGGGAAAATGGCAGGTTTGACTACAAGCTGTGACAACATTTGCATGAGATTGTGGCATGTTCCCATTCTGACTCTATGTTCTCACCCATCAATCAGTGTGAGGCCTGTAACCTGCATTTCCGCCACAAGAGTCAGCTGCGCCTGCATCTTCGACAGAAACACGGTGCTGCCACCAACACCAAAGTCCATTACCATGTTCTGAGGGCCCCTTGTTGAGGGTCAGGCCACAGCCCAGCTTACTCTTACCCTTTTCTGGTTCCAGAGCTGATATTAGTCTAGCTTTTCACCCTGGGGAGAGCAGGGGTAGTAGATCAACTAGATCTGTTTCCATTTTGCTGGTCAAAATCTCTTCCCTTTCTGATTTTTTGCCTAGTTTCCTAAGAATTGTTAAGTTGTCTGACAGGGAGCAGAACTCAACACCTAGCACCTAATTTCAGTTCTTCTGTAAATATAATTTATTGGAGTTACTGGGTGAGGTTGAGGCTTTTCCATCAGGGAATTCCCCATTTCCTCATTTCTCCCCTATCCCCATTAGGGAATTATGGGGCTAGTAGTGATCCACAGTAAGGTGAGGTCACAGCTCTGCTGGCAGAGTCAAGCCTGGGGACCCCCTCTGTACCAAAGCTTGAATATTTCATATAAATTCTTATTGCAGTCATTATACTTAAAGAAACTTAAAAAAAAAAACTATTTTACAAGAGGTAGAAACCTCTATTCTAGAGTAGTTTAGGAACCCTGTGGGGGTAATGAAGCCAAACCAAGTCATTCTGGAAAGTAATGGGTCTTGGATGAAGGCTTCACTCTGTTCTTGTAGAACAGTCTGACCCTTTGGGTAATCTAGACGTAGAGAAAATAAACCCTTCACTGTGGCTCTTTAAGAAGTTTTGGGGCCCTGTATTACTCCAAAATGGGGGCTGGTAACCTCCAGAAATCTCATTGACCCATACTTAATCACCTAGAAGAGGGGGGCTGGATCCTTCATGGTGATTTTGAATAAAAAAATTATAAGTTTTTTCTTATCACTGTAGAGTTGGGTCTGGAACCTAACCTGACTTTTTAAAAATTAGCTCTGGTTGTACAAAAACTGGAAACCTTCACGTTGGCTCTAGAAAGGAATCTAGAATTCCTTGCTACCTAGAGTTCAGCCCGCTTATCTGCGGGGCTGCTGGAACTCCAACTGTGACATTTTCCAGTTCTCTCTATTGTCTTCTGGAATGACAAGGACTCAAGGGTGTTTGAGGTAACACCTAAGAGTCTGTTTGGGTCTATGACCTCTTTGCCTTAGTGTTTTCTCTGTCAGAGAAGTGAATGACCATTTATTTTGCCTTGATTCTGGATGTTGCCTCATTGGTCTCCTACTGTAACTAGAAAACTCTCCTTTTGCTCAAGAAGTCTTGGGTGCTGTGTAACATTCTTGTTGTTGTTGGGCTTTTCTTTTAAACTTAGAAACTGTTCTGGAATGTCATTTTTTTTTTTCCTTTTGGTCATGAACCACAAAAGGCATCAGAACCTGAGGCTATAAATAAAAGATGCGGGGAGAGGAGAGAGATACTCTGGGCTTCTTGGAATTTAAGATTTTTCTTATGATTGACCATTTAAGGGACTGATTGTAATTGCTGAGTTGAGGTTAAGGGCTTCCAAAAGGACAGTCTGTCAAGGACAGCCTGTGACTGTTGGACAGAAAAGTAGACTTCTGTGTATCTGGGCCCAGAATTAGAGAAGACATTTACAACTGATGTTGGTTTCAGAAGCTGGGGCCAAATGAGACCTGTACTTTGATCTGCTAGTTGAAAAAAAGGGTTTGGAATAAAATCAATTCCTTTCAAGGTAGAGAAGGCCTATTACAGTTACACATCTTACAGCAAAGCTGTGCCATGGATAGACTGATATTCCCCTATAGGTTATTTGTGGTGGTGTGGGAGAGATACACCCACTGTAATTGGGCAACTGAATGTGGTGGGGTTTAGGGCTTAAGTTCACTGGCCCTTCTTCCTCTATACCCAAGTGAAAATAGAAAGAGGAGAGAGACAAGAGACCAGAAGTGATATTTAGAGGGAGAATGAAGGAGTAGGGAAAGTGAATGGAAGATGCATCAATGAATGGAGATCTAAGCTGGCATATTGTTTGAGCCTTGGAATAAAGAAACATCGATGTCATTTGGTGTTTGTTGGTTTCTTGATCAGATCTGGGGTGGGGAGCCTGTGCTTAGGTGAATTTTAGCTTACGCTCTCCGGACTAACAACAGTAGCCCCTTCCGGCTCATT
Source organism: Vombatus ursinus (assembly GCF_900497805.2). Classification (NCBI taxonomy): domain Eukaryota; kingdom Metazoa; phylum Chordata; class Mammalia; order Diprotodontia; family Vombatidae; genus Vombatus; species Vombatus ursinus. Next base: position 727,714 of record NW_020951694.1, read on the forward strand.
GCTTGTGATATCATAAAGCTCCGGAGCCACCTGCATCCTGTCCCATGTGAGGTAACTTCCTGTATGAGTTGAGGTGGAGAGGAGGAAACCAAAAAGCTACCTCTGTCAAGGGGTAGCAGTACCTCTTTCCTGGAATATTATTAAACATCCTGATTTGTGGGTCTTCTTTCCCTTATTTCCCACCTCTTAAATTCTTATTCTTCTCCAGTACCCAGGCATCCCTTCTCAACGTTGTCACTTCAGGATATATGTTTATGTGTGTTGAAAGGGAAAGCGAAGTATATTGCATAGGTCAATTCAAATAATCGGTTTGATGTATTAAGAGCCTGCTGTGTCAATTGCAGGCCTAATATGAGAACAGTTTGATAACACTTAAGGAAGTTAATGCATTCTTGGGAGAGGCACAGTGTCCAGGAGTAGGGAGATGGTAACCCTGTTGAACTCCATTTGGTCAGATAACATCTGGAATACTGTGTTCAGTTTTGGGCACCACATTAGAAAGGGGGTTGGTCATATAGAGAATATCCAGAGGAGGGCAACCAGGATGGTGAAGGACCATAAGTTCATGCTATGTAAGAAGGAACTGGAGATGATCAACTTGGAGAAGAGAGTTCTTCCACTCAAACTCAGCTAACTTATTTGCCATCGCTTAGAAGAGGGGATACAGATATTCTGTTTGGCTCCAGAAGTCAGAACTAGGAGTGATGACTGGAAATTACAGAGAGGATTGATGTCAAAATAAACCTTTCTAATTAAAACTATCCCCAAGTAGAATGGACAACCTCAGGAAGTCATGGATTTTCTGGAAGTCTTCCCACAGAGGCTAGGGATTCATTTTCTGGTATGGGCTGACCTAGATGGTCTCTAAATTCCCTTCTAACTCTGAGATTCTGTGAGTCTACCTGTAGTGTGCTGTGCTGGGCACAGATAAGGAAGGGTCCCTGCCCCTCCTCATGGATCACATAGACTAAAAGGAATATACACAGGGCAGAGAACCTTAACTTTCTTTCTGAAATGAACCCCTTTGGCAGTCTGTTGGAGCCTGGATTCCTCAGAATAATAAATGATAAGGCTTTTTTTTTAATAAAGCATTTATTAAGTCCTCTACACAAAGCACAAAAGATACAAGTAAAAAAGTAAGACAGCCCCTGCTCAGGGAAGTCACATTTCTAATGGGGAAAACAACACATATGGAAGATTTCAGCAGTTAGATGGAAAAGTCCCATGGTTCTTAGGTGTATATGTTAATGCCTCTTCTTTAATGTCATTTCCACTAATAAAATGATACCTGTTTCTGAAGTTGAAACATTTGACAGTACCAAAAACTTTGGTGCCAAGAACTTTTTTTTTTTCTGGAGCTTCAGTAGCTGTAGCACCTGCCAGGAGGCATCTCCACAGGGTTTGCTTCCCAGGATGATGTCTGAGGACAGTGAAATGGAAGCATTGCTATTCCCATGGCTTTGGGGCCCAGGGTCCCCACATTCATGGACTCCAGGCTAAGAACCCTTGATACAAGGGAGCTAAAATACAAAAATAATTACAAGTGCATAAAAGAGGTCATAAGTGCTATTCGAGTTCCAAGGGAGAAAAGGTCATTTCTCCTTGGGGAAATCAGGGAAGGCCTCATGGAAGAGGTGGCTTTTGAGTTGAACTTGAAAGAATAAATTAAAAAATTGGAGGAAGTGGGTGAGGTAATTCCAAGGCATAGGGAACTGAATGAACAAAGGCATGCTAGCAGGAAATCTCAGGATGTGTGGACCAGATGGCAAATAGGGAAACTTGGCTGGAATGATTATTTCCAGTTTATTCTGTATCTATCTTGTTTGTACATAGTTTGCATGTAATCATCCTTATTAGATTGTGAGGAGGAACTTCCTTGAAAGCAGGAACTGTCCTTTTCCTTTCTATGAATCCCCAGCACTTAACACATAGTAGATGCTTTATAACTGTTTATTGACTGACTCTAGGGTGGTGGAAATTAGTATGAAATAAAGCCCTTGTTGACCACCCTCCCCTGTCTCTTGAATTCTCAAAAAGTACTGCACACATCCTTTCCCTTTTCCCATCAGAACTGATATGAAGTCCTGATCATTATACCTTTCTCTCCTCAACCTCATTTTGAACATCTTTCAGTTTGGACAGTCCTGTGCTGAACACTGGTGGGGAGATCCCAAGAATACGTTGTCCTTGCCATTGAGGAGCTCAGAATCCAAATGGGGGAGTCAATGGCAGAACAAAAGTGGTGAGGGATGAAAAAGGAATTAAAGAGGGATTAAAGCAGAGTAGGGGTCTGGGTGGGGAGGGGAACAAGAGCTGTGAGGGAAGGTAAGCCAATATTATCTAGAACTCAATTGTTAAGGATCCTGAGGAAAGAGGATCTGTGGGTCCAACATCTGGGTTCATTGCCCATCTTTCTCTCCAACCTATGACGAATCACAGACTCAAAGACAGAGAATTAATGAAAGGACCCTTGCCCTGCAGCAGAGGGAAAGGTTCTCACTCCTGAGAAGACAGGAAAGAGTCAAAAAAAGGGAAAAGGCAGGGTACTTGGGGATGGGGGATGTGGCCCTGTGAGTGCAGTCACCACCGCCCTTCTCAATTGTTTTTATTACCTTTGCTGATTTCCTGGTTCTTAGAACAGAAGTGATAGGTCCAGGCATCCTGGGCCATAGATAGGATTTGGAGGTTCTATCCCCCAAATCCACAGCTCTGCCTTTCTCTCTTCCCCTCAGAAAGTGAACTTTAGGAATCAAAACTGTCTTTGTCCTGATTCTTTGGGAGGGACCTGCTACCTCTTGTTTCCTTTCAGGAAACATTCATAGTTCCCTCCCTTCCCCCTCCACTACCATGCCCCCTCACAAAAAAAAAAAAAAAAAAAAAAAAAGACTTCTGGACACTTCCTAGTGAATGGAAACGAGTTTACCTAAATCTGTCCCTCCATACTTCCCTATTTCTACTAATGGCACTACCAGCCTCCCAGTCACCCTATAGAAACCTCAGGGTTAAGACTTCTCTTAACCCTCATTCCCGACATCCAGTCAGCTGCCAACTCTGTCCATTTTGCCCCCACCACATCTCTAAATTTGTCTCCATTCCATTTTCAGTCACCACCCAAGTTCATGTCCTTCCCAATTCTCTCATGGAATATTGTAATAGTTTCTTAATTAGCTTTCCGGTTTCTAGTCTCTCCTCACACTGGTCTATCTTTAACACAGCTGAAAAAATAAACCTCTAAGGCACAGGTTTGTCCATGTCACCACCCTGCTCAAACACCTTCCAGAATTTTCCTCTAGAATAAAATACAAACTCCTCAGTCCTTCGTTTGAGACCCTCTACTCTGTGGTTTCAACCTCCCTTTCTGACTGTATTTTGAAATATTTTCCCCCACTCCCTACTTTTTTTTCTCTATTGGTTTATGGAACTTTATTTTTTAAGTGGCTGGAACAAAGTTATTATGCTTCACTCTAATTAAAAAAACAAAACAAAACCAGGAATCAAAATCATGATCTCAGACAAAGCAAACAGTAAAAATGAACCAAGACAAACAGGGAAACTATACCATAGTTTATTCAACTTATTAAAGAATAAAGAAATAACTCATCCATTGACCATGTGTTTATCATGTGTTCAGCACTATATTAAACAGTATATTGGAATATAAATACACTATTAGCTCTAATAAGATTTAAATGAAAATTATGAAAATGTTAATACTTTACTTTGAAATAAAAAGGATATTTGACTTCTAATTTCCATTTTCAAGAAGAGGTTATTCCTTTAACATCATGCATCATTCTAGATGTGGGTACAGAGAGTCACTCGAGTTCATAGAACTCCTGGGAGCCCTGACAACAAAGAAGAGAGTTTTCTATTGACTTGAGAGAGGTAACCATTGCAGCTGAATTGCAGACAGGGTTCCTAGAAATCTAGCTAAGCAACCCATCCAAAGAGAAGGGGCTTCATGAGACCTCTACAGAAAGAAAAAGAATTGCAAGATCCTGCAGTGCCAGGAGTTGTGAGTTCAGTCAGTCGATAAACATTTATTAAGTAGCTATTATGTGCCAGGCGCTATACAAACTGGTGGGGATATAAATGCTAGATGAAAAAGAGAAACAGTCACTGTGAACATGTGTATATTTGTGAGTTTGTGGGGGAAATGTTTTATAGCTATTGTTTTCACTCTGCCATCCTAGCAAATGCCTTTGCTGAAAGTTGATTGTGTCTATTAGCTGAATGTTAATGGGATACATAGCAGTGGGCACTTGTGAGCTACATTGTATTAGGAATAAGTACTCATAGTGTACCTTCTAGAACCTGATAGTCATAACCACCTTTTAGGTCAATGGTGTCAGACTCAAAGAGAAACAGATTCTTCCTGCTACATATTGACTTAAAAAATAATAAATTAATATCACCAAGTTTTGTCATATTTTTATTTACTTTATTAAAACATTTCCTAATTACATTTTAATCTAGTCTTTTTGTGTGAGTTTGACACTTCTACTCCAGGGTCAGTGAGTGACAGTTGAGAGAGTACCCCAGGGGGAATGCTATGCATAAATGTAATGGGATATTGCTGTACCATAAGAAATGATGAATATGAAAAGTAAAGAGAAGTATGGGAAGACTTATTTGAAATGATACAAAGTGAAGTAAGCAGAACTAGAAAAGGATATAGGAAGTGCCTGCAAAATATACATAGAAAGAACAACAACAAAAAGAAAGATGTATAATAATTACCCAACTTGGCCTGGGAGAAGAGCTAAAGAAATGTACTTCCCATGAGTTGTTGTTTTAGTTTTTCTGAAATGCCTTTTCATCTTATTTTATTTTTTATTCTTTATAATAAGGGATGACTCTTTTAGGTAAGGGAAAAGGAGAGGGAAAATTTCAGAAATGAAAGTGATGGGCCAAGAGTTCCCACTACTAGGCATATATCCCAATTACTCTACACTATACTCTGTTCTTCAGAGAAGGAAATGGCAAACCACTCCAGTATCTTTGCCAAGAAAACCCCAAATGGAATCGTGAAGAGTTGAACAAGACTAAAAACAATTAAACAACAACATCCTCTGTTCTTGAGTCCTTTTCTCACTTGACCTGTCACCATTCACATTGATAAACCCTAACCCTGGATTATTCTCATCATTTAAGCACAAAGCTGGAGCCTCTTCTTGGAATAGGAAGCTCATGGAGCAGCAACTTGTTGTTATCCTTTTAAATGTACAGGTTGTCTTCCCTATGAGAATGTAAACTCCTCTCCGTCCACATTTCCATTCTCTTTGGTAAGTCACAAGGCCATTCTAATCTAATCCTGGTGAGGAATGCTAGACATTCTGAGCCAGACCTGATATGGGCCAGTCCAAAGGTTGAGGTTCAAGCCTGGAATGGAATAAGATATTTGTAGAACATCTAGCAGTTAAAAAAAGGCAATCTCCATAGTCGTATATGGAAAGGATATTTTGCAAAGATATAATTGAGACAGTTAGATAGATCACTGGATAGAACACTGGGCCTGGAGTCAGGAAGACCTGAGTTCAAATGCGGCCTGAGACACTCACTAGCTGTGTGACCCTGGGCAAGTCACTTAACCTCTGCCTTAATCCACTGGAGAAGGAAATGGCAAACTACTCCAGAATGTTTGCCAAGAAAACCCCATAGGGGGTCACAAAGGGTTGGACATGACTGAATAACAATAAACACAGTTGGGTGCAGCTTTTCTGCCTCTGCATTTGCCATGGTGACTTTAGGGCTATATTACTGGACAGTTCTAACTTTGGGGAGGCAATAAGCCTGTGTCTGGCAGTATTGGAGGTAACAGAATAATAAACACGGACAGCACAAGAGACAACCAGCAATATAATGGTCCCCTGAGAGAATGTCGAAATATATAGACCAGTTTCACCTAGGGCTCTAGGGTTAAACCCTAGGAGTTAGGAGGGTTTTCTCAAGAACCCTGACAGATGTTCTTCTTATCATGGTTATTGGTTGTTATAGACTCCCTATTCCCTGACACTCAACAATATTGGAATTAGGCCAGTTAATAACTCTGTAATGGCTTTTAAGTGTTCAAGGAAAAGGAAGAGTTCATTGATTCAGAAAACTTCATTGTTGTCTTGTTTTATGGAAAAGCTACCCCAACCTTCAGAAACCAACACATGATCACTCAGCAGACATCAACATCAAGGCAAGACCCTTTACCAGCAAAAAGATAAAGGCTCAGATAATGGTTAGCATTTTTTTAATTGATAAAATATTTTTTAATTAAGGTGTCTACATTTTTTTAGCATGCTTAACAGAATATAGTATATTGCAAAGTAACTTTTATATGCACTGGGAAACCAAAAAATTCATGTGACTTGCTTTATTGCCTTACTTTTTTTTTTTTTGCTTTATTGCTTTATTGGTATATTTGCTTTATTGTGGTGGTCTGGAACCAAACCCGCAATATCTCCAAGGCATGCTTATATAGCTTTTCTCCTGAACTCTGTAAAGAGTCTTGAATTCAGTCTGTCCTTGGTTCCTGATATAGGCGTTGCCTTCAGCTATTCTGGGGATATTGCTAGGATGCCATTGGGAAGAAGGGAAATCCAAAATCCTCTGGTCCTCCAAAGTTCATAAGGTCCTCCTCTAGTCAATGGGGGAGGTGGGGGAAGGGAGAGAGAAAGAGAGAGATAGACAAACAGATAGACAGATAGACAAACAGATAGACAGACATGGGGAAAGGAGGAAACAGGAGAGCAAGTCTGAAGCCAGGGCTTTGCCCAAGGATTCCTTCTCAAGGGATTAGCTGTAATATTCACTTTCCTGGTTCACAGTTTGCTAAATTTGGATGACTAAATCTCTCAGCCAATCTAAACACACTTCCTGTCAGCAGGTCTCCAGGTCATGTTCACATCTAGTGAGCAATTAATATGTCTTCTCCCAAATAAATGTATCAGAGCTTAGCTTCTTGACACTTTTAATGGAGTGGGGGATTATTTGATTGATTTACTAAGTCTACCCCTACCATTATAGTGAACTGACTGCCACAGGAACTCATTTTTATAAAGCTATATGTGCACAACTCCATCTTTTAGCCACCTGCAAATGGGACAAAACATTATTTCTATCTGGAGTTTCTTATTTAACTGGCTTTGCAAAAGTTCTACATATATCATGAGGTCCCCTAGCCAATGGAACTCAGAAGAGTTTCAACTAGGCCCCATTGGACGATGCCTTCATCAACCATTTTCCAGTAATTTATGAGGTTGTTGTTTAAATTTCTCTTGCATCACCTCAAGTTTCTGTAATGAAGGCCCACCCGCTTTTCTATCCTATTGTCAAATAAGGAATAGTAATAAGGTAAACCTGAGGCTCTTTTACTAGCACAGCAAGTTCATAGTTCTCAGCCTTACTTCCCTTATCCCTCTGATCTTAATGGGGATTTAACACATTTTCCAGCAAGACCTGTAGGTTGGATATCATACTGATTCCCACCTATCATCTCTCTGTCTGCCCCATCAACACCGCCCCCTTTCAATTGTGTCCATGAATTGCTTTCTTGAGTCTATCCATAACTGATATTCTTCAGTTCAAGGGGTCATGTTTATTGAAGCTGTTTGCTCCTTCAGATGACTATCCTATCCCTTCACATCCGTCTGTCCTCAGTGTGTCTGTCTGTTCCCAGCTGGATGAACTCTCCTTCTGGTCTTGTCTCTTTGTTAACTTTCTGCTACTACTATTCCAAGGACCCTAAAAAGCCGTTGCTCCCAGACCTTTCAAAATTCACAAGATCAACTGAACATTTCCATCTCAGTATGTTGAGGTTTAGAGGTTTAGGAGTGCTGGGACCCCAAAATCACGACACGCCAGGGTCCTGCCAGAATGAATTCGACCCAAGCCTTCTTTCAGCCAAAGACAAGGTTAATTAAAGATCTGCCATATTGGCCAGACTCTTAGGGAATCTAAACATTTGTGATACTTATATTGACAAGCAGGTATTAGCAAGTCTCAGCCATTGGCTAGACTCTCAAGGAATCTGTGCATTGGATAGACTTTGAGAATCTCAGCATCTTAATGGAGACAAGATGGACCTTATATACAGAAAGACTGTGGGAGAGATATAGGAGTGGCCAAGTGGTTTGGGGTGATTGGAGGAGGGATCTAAGAAGGATCTTGATGGGAGTGATTGGGAGGTTGAGAATGGGTTTAGATAGGATCAAGGGTGGGAAGTAGCAGGGGGCCTTAGGGAGGTAATAGTCAATGGAGGGCTGAGCTACACTAAGGGTAACAGAGAATTGGGAGATTGGGAGATTGGGCATAGATTAGGTGATAGTGAAAGGCCAGTTGATAGGATTATAGCCTCAGGTGAACACTACAGACTTCCTTGACCAAGTGGGAGAGTTCAAGGAGAGCCCAAGCCCTAGGAACCAAAGACAAATGAGACCCAAATTCTTTTTGGGGTAAGGGGCAAAAGTCTCGGCTTGGGTTGTACCCCATCGAGTATACTTAGTCAAATAAGGAAATACAAAAGAGGCAGCCCAAATTTGAGCTTAGGTTTTCCCAATGTAACTCCTATCCCAGAGGCCATTGGGTATGGGACTCTCTCCTTATTGGTGTAGATGAATGCCCTACCCTGTTGTGAGAGGTAGGGTAGAGTTGGTGAAAGGTGAGAGAGCTTCATTTCTCAAGGAGTCCCCCCACTCCTGGCTTCCAGAGAGAAATTCAAAGAGGACAACTCCACTTCAGGTTGCTGAAGGAAAAGACCCTTGAAAGACATGAGAGGAGCCAGAAGTCTCCATCAAGTCTCTGTCCTCAGCTTGTTATACTGGAGATTTGGGGAAGTCTCCCCTTGGGTGAGATCCAGGACGCTCTCTCTTGGTGGAGCTGAGTTATCTTGATCCCAATGGAAGAGTTCCTTCGCTCTATATTGCTTGGTTTTTATTCTTCTACATATATCTTCTCTGATTTCTGTTTTGCTATGATTTGGATAAATGTGTTTCTTGACTATTCAGTATGTATCTACATTGTGGAACTGGTATTGGGTAAGAAAGGGGTCAAGCCTTGGCTATGGAGCTTGGAGCCCTTCTCCCTCCCAAAAATGATGAAATGATTAGAAGTTAGACTGAACTCAATCAACCCCTAGACTCACAATATTTAAGGGAGGAGACAGATGCAGTTCTAATCTGATATACCTTCTCTGAGGAGAGCAGAGTAGCCTCTGGCCTCCGACTTCCTGCTTCCCTTCCTGGCAAGAATTAAAGTTTCCTTTAGAGAAGAGTAGGGGGAGAAGTTAGAGATATCTAGTCTGACTCCCTTCTAGCCACACACAGACAGCCCTTGCTACTTGTAGGCCCACTTTTCCACGCAGGGAGCTCTAAGCTTACACTAGGTAAGACAGTTGTGCTCCAACTGAATAGAAGCCAGTGTGGAGAATGAGATAGATATGCTACTCATGCCCCAACTTGCCCTCATGAGGCAGTTCAAAGCCATCTTCATGCTTTGAAGTCAAAAGGAAGAGTAAGGTGTGTGGGAGTGGGTGGGTGGATGGGGTGGGGTGGGGTTTCTTGTTTTAAATATCCATTGAGTTCTGGTTTAGCAGTCAATTGAGGAACTTAATCATCTCCCTTTGCAAGCCCCTAAGTCATCACTTCTCCTGTTGAAGCTCAGGAGCCAATTAAAGGACTTTTTATCATCGCACAGTGGCAAGATCCTATATATATGGCAGGAAGAACCTCTCCCCCAAGTTTCCATTCAGTGCACTGGAAAAAGGCAGAGAATATCTGACTTTGCTCTATCCAACCCATGTTACAGAAGACATGGGCTGGCATACAAATTGCAGCTAAGATTTAATTTTTCCTTTTGGGTTGGAAAAGAGAGCAGAAGTAGTGCTCCAGGTGGTGCTCTAGGGCAGTGGCATCAAACTCAAATAGAAATGGGCCACTAAACCATAATAATAATAATAATTCCGTAGTAAGAGCCTTGTGGGCTTACTCATTATTTATTTATTTATTATTTATTATCCCTATATTGACTTAGAAGACCACATAATAATATATTTTTTATATTTTTATTGATGTTAAGTATTTCCCAATTACATTTTAATCTGGTTCCCACCACTTGGGAGAGTTGTGGGTCATATGCTGTCCTTGGGCAGCATTTCATACCTCTGCTCCTGGATACAACCTATCGCCATATCTGCTGGCCACAATGCCCACCCTGAAATGCCAACCTACCATTACTCTGCTTCCCCCTTTTGGGTCTCACCCAGAATGGAGTGCTGAGGCTGTACTCCTTCCTTCAAGCCACTATATGCTTTCTTAGCAGAAGTTTTCCTTCAAAATCAAAAGACCTGGAAATATGGGGAACTCTAGGTGGGTAACATATGTTGCCTACCAAGTCTCCATGAGAACATCTCTGTAGGCAAGGCAATTTTATTCAGGTCTCAAGAAGGGTTTTTGTTCTGTTTTAAGTCATAATTGGGATTTCAGCAGTGTGGGGAGCTCCTGGTAAGATACTTCCTCTATCTGAAAAGGATCCATATGTACAAAAATATTTATAGCAGCTCTTTTCAGGGCAAAGAATTGCAATCTGAAAGGGTGCCCATCAATTGGCAAACAGATGAACAAGTTAGGGAAACACATGTCATGAAACACTGTTGTACCATAAGAAATGATGAATGGGCTGATTTCAGAGAAACTGAGAAGATTTGTATGAGCTGATACAAAGTGATACAAAGCAGAACCAGAGGAACAATTTATACTATGACAACAATACTGTAAAGACAAACAACTTTGAAAGACTTAGGAACTCTTATCAAAACAATGACCAATCACAATTCCAGAGGACTCATGATGAAACATAACTCAATACAGAGAGGTCATGGGCTCAGAGTTCAGATTGAGGTATACATACACACACACACAGATATATGTGTATGTATGTATATATATTTATGGAGATATACACATAAATGTATGTATACACATACATTATATGTATACATATACAACACATCTATATTACATCTGTATATTAGTGTATAGTATATACATATATACACATATACATGCACACACAAACTTTAGGCCCCTTTCTAAGTTGTAGAATATTTATTTCTTATGTCAAGCCTCTCCCCTTATGTGTGTGTGTATATATATATATATATATGATATTTACATGTGTATATATATACATATATATGCCTCAATCTGAACTCTGAGTCCATGACTTCTCTAAGTGTGTGTGTGTATGTGTGTGTGCACACACATACACACATACACACACACACACACACACACCCCTGGATATGAGAAGACTAATGCAGGCAATTATTTTGCTTGACTTTACACATATGTAATGGTTTTGCTTTTCTTGCTTTCTCAACTTGGAGCTGAAAATAAAATAAAATTGATTTTTTTTTTAAAAGGAAGAGATTCCTCTATCAATGCAGATGAGCACCTTCTCTGTAATTTATAGTGTTATAGAGTTGCCTGAGGGTACTGAAAGATTAGGTGACTCATACAGGATCACAGAGCCCATAGGTGTCTGAGGTGGGATGTAAACCGAGGTCTTCCCGATTCCAAAGCCAGTTCTCTCTTCAATACGCTATCCGGCCTCTCAGCAGGAAGTTTAGCTGACGTAAATCAGTCACTACAAGGAAAAGGATAAAAATAGCCTGGAAACCACCTCCCCCAAACCACTGCAGGTTAGGTCCCAGAGAGGTAACTATTACTACTCCGCTGCTATGGGTCAAGCAGGTTGCTCAGCTGCTAAGCTGAGGTCACTGGTGTCAGCCTCCACGAAGCAGATTGTTCAGCCACTGGTTTCCCGCCAGACTGGGTCAAGCGGGTCATGTGGTCACTGGGCAGCTGCTGCCTCCTGACTGGTCTGAGCAGGTAATTGAGCAAGTAATCCGGGTAATTTTCTCAGAGTATGGCATCTCTGCTAGACAGATTCACTGGATTCCCTTGACTTAATGAGAAGCCTCAGTCTTTGACCATCTTCAGATGCTGGTTCAGCTGGGTGGCAGGAGCCAGACTTTAGACTCCTTCAGAACCTCAGAGATCTGGACTCTAGGCTCTCTGTTACATAATCCTTCCTTGTCTAAAGCCAGTTTTCTTAGTAAGGTGCTCTGCCTTGGCTTTTGCCGGTTGAGTCAGTTACATTTCCCAGGTTTCTTTTCGGTCCTTCTAGTAGATGACTGGCTAGGGACACAAAGTAGTCTGTGCTAAGGAGCAAGTTCTTTCTATACGTGCAATTTCCTGTTCAAGCTTTCTAAGGTGTGGAATGTTTATTTTGCATCTCAAGTTCTTCCTCTTTAGATTTTTTTTTGTGCTTTTTTTATATCTAAATAGATATTTTTATGTCTATTTTTTTAATCAGCAAAAATCTGCCTTCTTACCTTCCCATCCCCAACCCCAATTGAAAACTAAAGAAAGCCAATGCATCCAAGATTAGGAGGGAAGCAGAAAATTGAGAAAGAATTTTTACAACCAGTATCTCTGATAAAGGCCTCATTTCTAAAATATATAGAGAACTGAGTCAAATTTATGAGAATACAAGTCATTCCCCAACTGATAAATGGTCAAAGGATACGAACAGGCAGTTTTCAGAGGAAGAAAATAAGGTTATATATAGTCATATAAAAAAAACATTCTAAATCACTATTGATCAGAGAAATGCAAATCAAAATGACTCTGAGGTACCACATCAACTATCAGACTGGCTGTGAGGAATGCTAACAGTTTGGTTCCCACAGAATTGATAAGAAAACAGGACAGGGGGAGATTAGGTTATTGATTACACAAGTTAAGGGAGTACATCAGGGGATGTCCTTAAAAGTATCTTGTTTGTCCAGGTTTTCCAGTTCCTTTTTTCTTACTTTTTTCTTACTTTCCTGCTGAACCAACAGTTTCTTGTTTGCATCTTTTTGCAAACCCTGTTGCTGGGGAAAAGTTTCTGCGCTTAGACTGTGAGCTCCAAAGACCAGCCAATGGGAAGAGGAGGGTGGGGGAGGGTGGGGGTTCCACCTTAGGGTCCACATAAACTGGCTTTGAGTTACACTTCCTGGAACCCTGGCTGGAGCCATCTTGAGCCAATGCTAGGTGTGTCCTTTCTCATGAGAAAGCAATAAAACTCCTTTTTGCATTTCTTAAGAAAAATCTCTGATTTGATTATTTTGGGGGTCACAAACACCACACACATTGGCTAACATGACAAAACAGGACTAAGATAAATGTTGGAGAGGATGTGGGAAAATTGGAACACTAATGCATTGTTGGTGGAGTTGTGAAACCATTTTGGAGAGTAATTTGGAACTATGCCTGAAGGGCTATAAAATTGCACATACCCTTTGACCCAACAATACCACTTCTGGGTCTGTATCCCAAAGAGATCATAAAAATGGGAAAAGGACCCACACATACAAAAATATTTATAGCAACTCTTTTTGTGGTGGCCAAGAATTGGAAGTTGAGGGGATGCCCATCAATTGGGGAATGGCTGAACAAGTTGTGGTATATGAATGAGATGGAATACTATTGTTCCATCAGAAATGATGAGCAGGCAGACTTCAAAAAAACCTGGTAAGACTTACATGAACTGATGCAGAGTGAAATGAGTAGAACCAGGAGAACATTGTATACAGAAACAACCACATTGTGCAATGACTGATTTTTATAGACTTGGCACTTCTCAGACTTAGCTCAGCTCTCTAAGACAGCTCCAAATGACTCATGATGGAAAATGCTATCCACATCCAGAGAAAGAATTTTGGAGTCTGAATGCAGATGGAAGTGTACTATTTGCTCTCCTTTTCTTTTGTTGTTTTGTTTTGTTTTGTTTCTTTCTCGTTATTCCTCCCATTGGTTTTAATTCTTCTTTACATCATGACTAATGTGAAAATATGTTTAATATGAATGCATTATATAGAGCCTATATCAAATTGCACACCATCTTGGGGGGGGGAGAGGGTGAGGGAGAAAATTCAAAACTCAAAATCTTATGGAAGTGAATGTTGCCAACTAAAAATAAATTTTAAAAAACTAATTATCAAAGAAAAAAGAAAAATAAAGAAAAATAAAACTAGTTATGAATATGTCAATTAAAACAAATTTCCACATTGGCCATGTACAAAAAATATTTGTCTCATTCTGTACTTTAAGTCCTTCACCTCTCTATCAGGACGTAGGTGGCATCTTTCATAATTAGTCCTCTGGACTCGTGGTTGCTCATTATATTGATAAATGTTCCTAATTCTTTCAAAATTGTTTGCCTTTACCATATTGCTGTCACTGTATAAATTGTTCTCCTGGTTATATTCATTTGATTCTGCATCAGTTAATACAAATCTTCTCATGTTTCTCTGAAACCAGCTCCATTGTTTTTTATAGTATTCCTTCACGTTGATATACCATACTTTGTTCATCCATTATTCAACTGATGGGCACCTCCTCAGTATCCAATTCTTTGCCACCTCAAAAAAGCCATAAATATTTTTGTATATTCTTAGTTTGTTCCTCTAGTTCTCCCTCCCCACCTTGTCCCTTTTCCTACCTATTTCCCCATTGATTGAATTATACTTCTGTACTCAGCTCTGTGTGTGTGCATGTATGTATATTTTTTCCTTCCTTTAGATAGATCAGATGAGTTGTTGTTCAGTCTTTCAGTCATGTCCAGGTCCTTCAATTATCTCTCAAAGTCTGTCCAAATTCATGTCCATTGTTTCCATAATACTATCTATCCATCTAATCCTCTGCTGTCCCTTTTTCCTCTTACCTTCAATCTTTCCCAACATCAGGGTTTTTTCCAATGAGTCCTGTCTTTTCATTATGTGGCCAAAGTATTTAAGTTTCAGCTTCAGTATTTGACTTTCCAATGAATAGTCTGAATTAATTTCTTTTAAGCATTGACTGCTTTGATCTCCTTGCTGTCTAAGGGACTCTCAAAAGTCTTCTCCAGCACCTCAATTCAAAAGCATAAATTCTGCAGTGCTCAGCTTTCACAACCATACATTGCTACTGGAAAAACCATTTCTTTCACTATATGGACCTTTGTCAGCAATGTGATATCTTTGTTTTTTAGTATGCTCTCCAAATTTGCCATAACTTTCCTTCCAAGGAGCAAGTATTTTTTTTTGTTTTGTTTTTTTATTTCATAGCTGTAGTTGCTGTCTGTAGTGAGCTTTGAGCCCAAGAATATAAAATCTGACACTGCTTCCATTTCTTCTCCCTCTATTTGCTAGGATGGAACCAATTGCCAAGATCTTAGTTTTTTTTTATGTTAAGCTTCCACCCAGCTTCTTTTCTTTTTCTTTTCTCTTTCTTTCTTTCTTTCTTTCTTTCTTTCTTTCTTTCTTTCTTTCTTTCTTTCTTTCTTTCTTTCTTTCTTTCTTTCTTTCTTTCTTCTGAGGGGCTCATCTTCTGATGTTATCTCTTTTATCATTTTAGTACTGTCCATGAGTTTTTCTTGGCAAAGATATTGGAGTGGTTTGCCATTTTCTTCTTCAGTGGATCACCTTTTGTCAGAACTCTCCACCATCATCCATCTGTCTTGGGTAGCCCTACACCGCATAGCTCATAGTTTTATTAAGCTAACAGCCTCTTTGCCACTATCCAGGAGGGGGGATCAGATGAGGGTGAGGTTCAATTGTTAGCTGGTCTCCTCACCCCTTCCTCCATGTTTGTATAGATAAATCTCTACGTACTTTGATTAGATGAGATAATTTCCCCTAACCTTTCTTTCTCTTTACCCCCTAGTGCATTCCTCTTCCCCCTTCTTTCCATTCTTTTCTTAAGGTCATTAAGACATAACAGAACCGTTCCCAGGCCTGATCTAATTTGACCCCTGATGATGATAGAGGGGACACATATTTGAATGTAGGCAGTTTTATCCTTGTTTAATCTCTTGTCATTCATTGTTCATTGATGTTTACCTTTTTATGTTTCTCTTAATTCCTGTGTTTGAACTACAAAGTTTCTATCCATCTCTGATCTTTTCATCAAGAACACGTGGAAATATTCCATTTCATTAAAGGTTCACTTTTTCCCCTGTAGTATTATACTTAGTTTTGCTGGGAAAGTTATTCTTGGCTGTAAGCCTATATCCTTTGCCTTCTAGAATGTTGTATTCCAAGTACTTTGCTCCTTTACAATGGTGGTTGTTAAATTATGTATGAGCCTGGCTGTGGGTCCTTGGTGTTTAAAATCTTTGTTTTGGTCTACTCAAAATATTTTTTGTTTGACCTGGAAGCTCTGGCTTTTGGCTATGATGTTCCTGAGAATTTTCATTCTTTAGGAGGTGACCAGTAGATTTCTTTTATTTTTACTTTCCCCCCTGGTTCCAAGATATCTGGGCAGTTTTCTTTTTTCTTTTAAGATTTCTTGAAATGTGCTGTTTAGGCTCTTTTTTTTTTTTTTTTTTTGGTTGTGGCATTCAGATAGTTTAATGATTTTTAATTGTTTTTCTCCTTGATCTGTTTTCCAGCTCAGTTGTTTTGTTATGATACTTTACATTTTATTCTATTTTTTCAGTCTTTTACTTTTTTTCTTGTTGTCTCATGGAATCATTGGCTTTTATTTGGTCAATTCTAATTTTAAAGGAGTCTGTGGCTTGGGTAAGGTTTTACATGTGCCTCCCTCCCCATAAAGATAAGGCACCCTATGTGTCAAACTATTAATTCCCTTTCCAGTTCTTTGTTCCATAGCTCTCATCTTTTCCAATTTTTTTCACAAGTGTTCTCATTTCATTAATAAAAATATTTTTAACTCAAAAAAAAAACAACTCATCTCTTTCAGGAATTAAAATTTGTGCCCAAGGTGTGTATTTCTCTGAAGCTTTGCTTGTAGATGTTTTGGAATCATTCTCCTCTTCTGGGTTTGTGTCTTAAGCTTCCCACCATAATAACTCTTTATGTTGGTATTCCCACTCTTAGATTTTATGGAAATTCTATAGAATTTTATAGAAAGCTTAGTAAGGGATATAAATAAGTCAGATTATCCAAGAGCATTTAAAGATGAAGCTAAAAGGAGGAAAGCCAACAACAACAAAAAAGGAACAATCTCTCAAGATTTCTATTATAAACAGTATTATCAATAAGAGTGGAAATATCACATTTGAACTGTAGTATCACAGTCCCCAATGTGCTACCTTAGGAAGTAAAAATGGCACTAAAGAAAATAAAGATGGGAAAAGCATCTAGAATAGACCAAGTACACACCTCCCTGTTGGAGGGCACATTTTTGAAGGTGTTGAGGGATAGATTACTTCTCAAGATATCTAGGGCAGTGCTCCCCAAATCCCTCAAAATATCAATGTTAGCTATTGCTTTAAAAAAAGATTGAGAAAAATCAGCAATTTACCAAATTATATTACTTTCCCATCCTTACAAATTAATAAGCACAATCTACAATCCCTATTTGCCTTGCAAACACTGGGCACAACAAACCTGTAATGACTTCAATTCAACCTTTCTGAGGCTCAGTTTTCTCCTCTGAAATAGGGGTAGCTCTTTGCAGTGTCTAGTTCAAGGGATTGTTGTGGAGATTCATTGGGATTAAGTATGTGAAAGTAACTTTAAAAAATACTTTTAATGAACAAAAATCTATTTTTTCTTTCTCCTCTCTCCCTCTCTAATGTAAAATAAAATAATGTAAAACCCTTGTAACAAATATGCATAGTCAAGCAACACAAATTTCTGCACATTTGACACATCCAAAAATATGTCTTATTTTGGACAATATTTAGAATATTGTTGTTGTGGTATAAATTGTTCTAGGGTTCTGCTTACTTCATTCCATATCAGTTCATACTGATATGAGTTGATTCATTCATCCCTTCTTCCCAAGTTTCTCATCATCCATAATCTCAACCATTTTGGTAAAAGCACTGGGAATGCATAATTATTAATATCGAAGCCTGAGGCCTTTTAGATTCGATTGGATATTGATTGTACCATGCTGGAGCCAGTTCCTAACTGAGCCTAAGATCCCATGGTTAAATTTTCAACTTGAGCATTTACATCTCCGAAGTTGGCAGACGTTACAAATTAGGACCTGGATTATTATTTCATTATTGTCTAGACTTAGGAAAATGATGGAAAAAATGTTAATAAGGCAGATTAAATTTTAGTGTCCTGCCTTCATTCACCACCACCACCCGAGACGATTGTTAAATATTTACTAGCACACCATACTAGGGTACCGCTACCTTCAGTTACATGAAGAACCTTCGTATCTATCCTTGGAAGTCACTGGTCTAGTGATTTTCCAGTCGGGTGCTAGCTTTTAGTTTGTACCTGGGAATGCTAGGATTTCCCAGGCCTTCTCAATTCACTCGCCCAGCGGCTTTCCACAGATCACCCGACCCTTGTTGATTGGTGTAAAAGAAAAGCTACAGATGTTACGGAAGAAAAGGGGCGTGCTTTGTCCCTAGACCTCACCCTCCTTAGGGACTAGACAACTCAACTATGCGGAACCAGACTTCCTTTTTAGGAGCTGGTTGGGTCAGCTCCCTGCTCAACTATAGTGGATTCCCGCTCTGTTGTGGTGGTGGTGGCGGGGTGGGGGTTGAGGAGTGCAAAGTGTAAGTAGTGCAGGGCCACTGCCTCAGGTGTGCACCTGCCTAGAACGCATTATTGGGGGGTGGGGGACGAATTGCTGGAGCTGCCTTCCCTTTCCCCTTTTCCGCTTTCCCTTTTACCCCTGTTCCCTGCCCCCCCCCTACCCTGTAAACCGCGTGGGGCGCTTGCACCATCGGCTCGTGCGCGTTTGCATCACAGCCTTCTGAGCTGTGCGTCCACCTTCCGCGCCACCTCCTTGTTGTTCTTGGGATGGCCAGCCGAGTCGAGCCCCCCGATGGGGGCTGGGGGTGGATTGTGGTCCTTTCAGCCTTTTTCCAGTCCGCGCTGGTGTTTGGGGTGCTGCGATCTTTCGGCGTCTTCTTCTTGGAGTTCGTAGAAGTGTTCAAAGAGCCGGCGGCGCGGGTCTCTTGGATCACCTCCATTGGGATCGCCGTGCAGCAGTTTGGGAGTACGGAGGACTGGGGCAATGCCGAGGGAAAGGGGCTGGATGCCTGCTTCTCTGAGGGGAGGCAGAGCGAGAGTTTGAGACCCCTGGCTCATCTCCAGAAAACCTGCCTGCAGCTCCCCTCCCTCCACATCTGCAGGCCCTGTGGGCAGTGCCCTGAGTACACAGTTTGGCCCTCGACCTGTGGTGATCACAGGGGGCATCTTGGCTGCTTTGGGTATGATGTTGGCTTCATTTGCGACCTCCTTGATGCACCTCTACCTTAGCATCGGCCTCGTATCTGGTGACTATTTGTGATAGGGGCTGGGGAAGCTGGGCAAGGGAGGATTGCCTGGGTCTTCTGTTGGGTTCTGGGATCCCATGTTCTCCTCTTCTGTACCCCTTGGGAAAAGATAGCTAAGGAGGGTTGCAGGACCTAACTGGAAGGCTCCTCAGTCCCCAAGGGGAGTAGGAGAATCAGGAATCAAGGGTCTGGAATGCCTTGACCCAGAGAGAACAGAACATAAAGGGGTATATATGCCTAAGTCAGCTACGCCCTTGACTCTTTTTATTTTTTTTTCTTTCCTGGTAGGCACCGGCTGGGCCCTGTCCTTCACCCCTACCGTGGCCTGCCTCTCCAGATACTTCTCCAAACGTCGTTCACTGGCCACAGGATTAGCATTGACTGGCGTAGGCCTCTCTTCCTTTGTGTTTGCCCCATTCTTCCAGTGGCTTATCACCTATTATGCATGGCGAGGTGCCCTTCTGTTAGTAGCTGCTCTCTCCTTACACCTCGTGGCCTGTGGGGCGCTCCTTCGCCCTCTCAGACTGGCAGAAGATCCTGTTGTTGGAAGCCCAATGGCTCAGTTGCTCTCCCTGTTCCACCACCGCCCCTTTCTATGTTATTGTGTTGCCCTCACCCTGATCAATGCTGGCTACTTTGTTCCCTATGTCCACCTTGTGGCACATACCCAGGACTTGGGATGGGATCCACTGCCTGCTGCCTTTCTTCTGTCTTTGGTGGCTGTGGCAGACCTGGCAGGGCGTGTGTTCTCAGGGTGGCTGGGGGATGTATGCCCAGGGCCTGTGGCCCGGCTGCTGGCACTATGGTCTTTTCTGACAGGGATGACATTGGCCCTGCTCCCTGTGGCACAGCAATCCTTGGTCCTCACAGTGCTGGCTCTAGCCTATGGCTTCTCTTCAGGTGCCCTGACCCCTGTGGCTTTCTCAGTTCTGCCTGAACTTGTTGGAGTTGGAAGGGTATACTTCGGCCTAGGGCTGTTACAAATGGTAGAGAGCATTGGGGGACTGTTGGGGGCACCATTGTCAGGTAAGAGGGCGGGGGGGGTGGCAATACTAGGGTCACTGAGGAAAGAGGGAGTTGGGGAATGGCTAAATTTCTGGAAAGAGTGTAGGCTAATGAAGAAAAAGGGTAGTGGGATAGCTCTTGTGCTTTTTGAAGGGATTACCCAAGCTGTTAGGGTTAAAGTGCTCCTGAACTACTTTCCCTCTCTGGCTTTTGTCCCACTGGGCTCTGACTTGAGATTTGATCAAAGTCCTAGGATTGGAAGAGAAGTTAGATGCTTTTAGGTTCATCTAGAGCCTGGACTCTGTTAATAGTTAATGGGGGCAGGGGGAGAGATGGGGCAGCCAAGTGGTGCAGCAGAGCACCGGCCCTGGAGTCAGCAGGACCTGGGTTCAAATCCGTCCTTAGACACATAACATTCACTAGCTGTGTGACTTTGGGCAGATCACTTAATTGATTCATTGCCTCCCCCGAAAAAAAAATAGTTAATGGGGGCAACGTGAACGGGAAGAATTTGGCTAGTAGATATGACTGTGGGATTGTTTTAGTCTTGCTTCATTCCAAGCCCCCTTTGGGTTCTGAATAAGGAGTCATCCTAGGATTTTCCTTTTGCATTATTCTATGCAGAGGCAGGGGGATGGCTGCGATGGTGCTAACCCAGGGTTTTAAATTGTCTACCGAATAAGCCCGAAAAGTAGCGACTGGAATGTTGCCAATTAACCTGTTGTTGAGAATGGATTCTAACTCACCTGTTCCCTTTCTCCCTCTCTTCTGTCCTAGGCTACCTCCGAGATTTGACAGGCAGCTACACAGTTTCCTTTGTGGTGACTGGAGCCTTCCTTCTCAGTGGGAGCATGATGCTCTTTATCCTTCCTGGCTTCTTCAGCTGCTTCAGACCTTCTGCTACAGAACAATATTCTGTGACAAAGTCATTGGAAGTCAGAGTCTCCCCTAGAAAGGCTGAGTGTGGAGAAGGAAGCCCAGGGGCCCAAGACCCTTAACTTAGACAAGGTTCCAGCAACTCCTCGCCTTCATCTCCCCTGAGAACCTTAGCTATTTATATCTACCTCTCTATGCCTGCTTAGGAGCAGATGATGGTTAGGTCTCACCCAATATGTTGTGTTTTCTTAAGCCTTCTTTTGTGGCTTTGTTGTAACTCTTCCCTCCTTCCCCTTTACCCTCTTGTTGTCTCCAAGGCTGTAAAGACCACATGAGTTCAAGGCCCTCTACTGTTTTTCTTCCCTTTACTTCCACTACCAGCCTCAAGCTATGGATCAAAGACCCATGGCAAGGACCTGTCTGATGCTTTTTTAATTGGCCCAAGGTGTCCTAGCCTTTTTCAACTTCCGAACCAAGGAAAATCAAGATGAGTATATCTCTGAGAACAGGAGAGGGATGAGGACTGTTGGTGGTAGATGGATAAGGTCATGGCCTGAGAACTTAGGATGCCTGTTTAGCCTGTCTCCAGAGCTGGGCTGTCATGGACGAAGTCAGGTCAGACTTTGCTTTCTGTACTATAGGTCCTTTTTTGTATTTGCCACCTCTTTTTCTGAGGAGGGAATCAAGACTTGACAGGGAGGACTGAGAGCTGCCAACAAGATTACTGGGTCCCCCAGACCAAAAGAAAGAGTAAATTGGTAAAATGTCATAGGGTCCTAGTGGGGAAAGATGCTGAAGGGGAGGGAGCAGGGAGAAGAGACCATGATGTTTCGGGTCCTGCTCAGAGATCTGGGTGGGGACATATATTATCATTTTCCTTGCTCAAAACCAAGATACCTTCCCTTGGTACCACCCAAGGCCAACCTCCTACCTGTTAGGGAGAATAAAGGGAATCTGCCTTGTCCCCCATACTTGGCTCCCCCAATTTGGGGGTTCCCTGAATCCTAATAATATACAATCTCCCATCCCTCTTATCCCTCTCACTTATAATTTCCTCAACTTTCTGGGTTGTTTAATGGGTTTGAACATAGACAAAAGGGCTTGGCAGTAATTTTATTTGGAGGGAAGAGGGAAAGAAAAAGGAATCAACAAGTAGTGTTTGGGATGGAATGAGGATCGTTTGGGGAGGCCAGGGTACTTTCAGGTGAAGGAAGGAGCTCTCCTTGCTCAGGAGGAGGTGTTGGGGGAGGAGGAGCAGAGTGACAGCGGGGCAGGGCCCCAGGGAGCATCAGGTAGATGAAGCTGCCAGAAAGGATGAAGGAGCCACAGAAAAGGAAAGAAGCTTTAAAGTCACCTGTCACATCCCGGAGGAAACCTGTGGAACAGGAGAAAAGAGGCATGGGGAGATTAAAAACTTCTCTCCCCTAGGGAAAGTAGAGACTCAGAGCAGGAAAGGGGAACTGGATCATCCTGTGTGTCTGGCTCCCTTACCTGAAAGTGGTGGGCCCAGGAGTCCCCCTAGGCTCATCAGCATCATCACTAGCCCCGTGGCCTGCAAGATGCTCCCAAGCCCTACAAGACCAGGCAGGACACCAAACACCAGTGGAGCAAATGCACCTGCACTCATCCCGTAGGCTCCTGCTGCTGCCAGTAGGGTTCCCCCCCACTCTTCTTCTTGTTCCTGTACCAACCCCACTGCCACCAGCCCCAGCCCTGTCAGTGCCCCAGTCATGGCCAACAACCGTGGAAGAGGGATCCAGCCACCGTCTGCCAGCCACCCAGAGACCAGTCGGGTTCCTGCATCCCCCACTGCTGCCCCAGCAACCACCAGAGCTGCCCCATATCCTCCAAGCCCAAGGTCCAGGGCATGGGGTGCAAGGTGCACATAGGGAATGAAATAACCCGCCCCTACCAGGGTTGTCCCCAGTGCGAACACAGCAAAGGCAGGGTGGGTGAACAGGGTGAGACCAAGAGCATTAAGGGGACTGTGAGGTGGGGTAGTAGGATCTCCAGAGAGAGCCAAAGGCCGGAGCAGGGCTCCACAAGGGGTGAGATGGAGGGTGGTAGCCCCAAGCAGGAGCAGGGCACCCCGCCAGCCAAAGGCATCAAGGAGGAGCTGCAAAACTGGGGCCAGGAGCAAAGAGGCCACCCCGTTGCCAGTTAGAGCTAGCCCCACTGCCAGGACCCTGCGCCTGGAGAAGTATCGAGAGACCGTGCCCAGGGCAGGGGCAAACACCAGAGCCCAGCCAGAGCCTACAGAAAAGAAAACAGCTGAAGTCAATGACCTAACCCTTATTGCCTCTGAGGACCCAGGCATACTACCCTGACCTCCTCCTCCCCCAAAGTCCAACTCTTTCAAGGAATGCAGGCACCCCACTTCCCTCCATCTCCCACCTCACCTGCAAGTAGGCCAAGGCCAAGGTAGAGGTGCAGGAGGCTGCTGGCAAAGGCAGAGAGAATGAAGCCAAGGGAAGTGATGATACCTCCCACCATCACCACGGGACGTGCCCCCCAACGGGTACTCAGAGCACTGCCCACTGGGCCTGGGAGAGATGGGGGTTGGAGTCAGTTCTAGGACATCCCACCTCAGTTTGGTTTCTGCTTGCAAGGTGCCCTGACCCAACCATCCCCCTCCCCCCCCAAAACCCTATGGGACCCACCTTTCTGCTATGCTTCCACCCACTTTTGTCCTCTAGGCTAGTAGCTGGATTAGTTCTTTGGCCCTCTTCTTAGCTACGCCCTCTGCTGTATCTTCTGGACTATGATTTGGTCCTTACTGAAGCCTTAAAATCATCTGTTTCCCCTCCCCCCATCACGGCTTGTTTAGGGCCCTCCTCACTGGCAGCCTGCTGCACAGCCAGAGCTATGGCGCTGACCCACGCAGTGTCCTGGGTACTTCGGTCAAAGTACTCTGCAAAGGCAGGGAGGGCAAGGCCCAAAGATCGGAGTAGCCCATAGGAGAGCCCGTTCACCACAAATGCAGACCCTGCCACCACCCAGCCCCAGCCACCGTCAGGGGGCCTGGCCAGCAAGGGAGGCATCTTCACCTGTTGAAGTAGAAGTATGGAAATGAGAAAACAACAGCAGTGGAAGAACAGGAAGGATCATGAGGAACCCCCCCTTCTCCCCCCACCCAATCCTGGCTCCTCCTTAAAGACCAAGTATTAGGACTTGCCTCCCTCTAGTCTTCCCATGGACAGAACACCCCTGTGGTCATAAGGAAAAGGAGTTAGAGAAGCCTGGGGTGGATGAAGAGGGACTGCTGGAGCCTGGGAGCCGAACATGAAGCTCCTTTTTGTAGGAACAGGGATGAGGAGTGAGGGGGGAGAGATGTGGGGGCCGAGGTGCCAGGGGAGCCCTCCCCAAACACTCCATTTTTTAATCAATAGCCTTCCTTCTTACCTCACTTACCCTCACTGTTCTGTCTGTTTAGAGGGCGAGGGCAAGGATGATCCTCTTCCCACTTCTACTTGTGGGAGGTCAGAAGCCTGAAAAGCGAGAATAGCAACAGAACTGAGTTTAGACAGGTGTTCTCTCTGTAAACAGAAGTTACCCTGAGGGACCAAGACACCTGGGCAAAGAGAAGGAAGGAGAAGGTACAGCAGAATAGAATGGGGGTGGACCAGGGCTGCCAACCAATCACAGGAGAACAGTTAAGTCTAGGAGTCGAATCCCACGGGGATTGAATTACTTCTCTTGTACGTATGAGAGGGAAGTCCCTTCCAGTTTCTCGTACAACCACTTGCCTGCTTTTGTCTTAGCAATGAAGAGTAGAGTGGTTTACAAAGCCCAGAATGCACTTTTGGTCCAGGAGCAGACATGGATTGCTAAGACATTAGGCATAGCTAAGAATGATCTTAGGGGTAAGTGTAATGTAATTTAACACCTTTATTTAAAGCAGGAGGAAACTGAGGCCAACTTGACATATCACCTTATCATTCTAAGGGCCAAAACTAAAAATCAGGTCTTTAGGTATCTACTGCTCAGCTCAGTAGTAGGCGAAGCCCAGGCATCAACAGCAAATTAATAAACTTTATTGAGTTATTCCACTCAGAACATTCTGTGTGAATGATGAAGTGGGCATAGATGAGTAAGGCAAAGGTACTGATTGTATTCAAAGTTCCAATTCTGGAAATGCACTTGGAGAGCAAAGCAGCAGAAAGCATTATTACATTACTCTTCTTACAGGAAGCCTTCTCTCCACTCTCCAATTTCCTCTCCCTCGAAACCTCTCCACCCCCATAGGACCATAGATTCAGAGATGTAAGGCATCACCTAGTAGAACCTGCCTCCCAAATTCCTTGTCCAGTTTATACATAAAGAAATTTAGCCCAGAGGGAAAGTGTCTTGTACAGTTCCAGGAAACCACCTCCTTTTCTCCATCAGAAACTATCAGTCCTTTCTTTAAAAAAAAATTCTTATTATTATGAACTTGACAAAAATCAACAAACATGAACTTTCTTTAAACAATGAACAGATAAATAGAAATATATGACCAAATATCTATTATGTACAGCTTGTTTTTTTTTTAAAAAGGGTATATTAAGTCAGTAGTTTCCCTTTGGAACTTCTTTTAGCTCTCTTGCGTATTTTTTTTTAAATAAGTTTTTATTTTTATGTTCTGTTTCTTACACCGCCATAGTATCCATCCAATGTATCCCTTTTCCTCCTCCTCTCAAAGAACTATCCTATGTGACAAATAGTATTTTTTAGAGAGGAAAAAAAAAATCAGCACAGATCAATACATAAGAAAAGTTCCAAAATGTGAGCAATATGTAACACCTGTGGACTTACCATCTCCACAAAGAGGTGGAAGTATCTTCTCTTATCTCTTTATTTGAGTACTGATTGATCTTTATAATTTTGTTACATTTACTTTTGATTTTTTGTTGCATTGTTTTTCCATTTGCATTATTGTAGTCATTGTGTATATTATTTTCTTGACTCTTGTTTTCTTGGCCCTTACTTCACTTTGCATCAGTTTATGTAAATCTTTCCATGATGTCATGTACACACATAGTTTCTTAATGCACAGTAATATTCCTTTACATTAGTGTACCACAATTTGTTTATTCATTCCCCAAATGACTACTTTGTTTCCAATTCTTAGCTATCACAAAAAGGGCTGCTATAAATATTTTGTAGTATATGGGAATTTTTTTTCTTCTCAGTGGCTTCCTTGGGGTATAAGTTCAGCAACTGAGTCTCTGGTTCAAAAGATATGGGCATTTTTGTCACTATTTTCATAAATCCAAATTTCTTCTAAAAAATGGTTGTACCATTTCAAAGCTCCACTAACAATGTATTGGTGTGCCTGTCTTTGCACAACCCCTCCAACACTTATTGTTGCTATCTTTTGTCATTTTAACCAATTTGCTGGGTAAGAGGTGAGACCTCAAAGTTGTTTTGATTTGCATTTCACTTATTATTAGTGATTTGGAGCATTTTTTCCCATGTAGTTGTAAATACTCTACAATTCTTCTTTTGAGAATTGTTTGTTCATATCCTTTGACCATTTATCTGCTGGAGAATGGCTATTAGTCTTATATATCTTTTTTAATTGTTCAGATACCTTGGATACCAAACCTTTATCAGAGAAATTTGATATAAAGATTTTTTTTCCCATTTGACCACTTCCCTTCTTATCCTAGATGCATTAATGTTGTCTGTGCAGAAGCTTTTCAGTTTCAAGTTTCCTCTTCTGCTGTAAACACAGTATTATGTTCCTCCAGCGACTTTAATTTATTTTTAAGGAGGCCCTGTTCCCACTGGTTCCCTTCTTCTCATCCCTGATCTCTTCTTCTCATTTGATACACTTTTCCCTTTAGGGTTTTAGTTCATTTAGTTCATTTTTCTCTCTTGTTTTTATTTGGTTATATATTTCTTTTCCTTCTTTTTCCCTCTCAGTTAGAAAAGTAGATTCCCTTTTCCTCTCTTCCCCTTCATCTAATCCAGTTTCTTAGTTTTGAAATTTCATTTTTGTGCCCCTTTCCAAAAAGGATTTTTCTCACTCTATTATTTACTCTTTTTGTTTACTCTAGACCCTCATTCTCTGATGCATGACCCCTATAATTATCTGGTCTCTCTCTTTTCTCAGTATTTGTCAGGAAATCAAAGCTTCCAAGGTATCTATCCATTTTAGGCTCTCCCCTCTAGGTGCTTTCTATCACTGCCTTGTAGGGCTTACCCCATGGATTCCCCCTTTCCATTGTGTCTCACTCTCAGAACAGTAACCATTGCAAGTGTCAGACAGGACACTGCCACGTGGTAGAGCCACTTCCCCCACCAGGTCCCTGATTGTGCAGCACACCACTGATCTCTATGCCTTCTCTTGTTGACTTTTTTTTTCTATATTTGCCTGAAAATCTACTCCATCTGTCCATGTTCTCCCACTTCTCTAGATTCCAGTTACCCCCAGGGTTCTACCTGCCCCCCCCATCTAGGGCAAGGTCCTCATCTCTCTGAACCATTCATGAATGCTTTGACCCAGTGATTATTCATTAATAGAAGTCCCTCCACCTCCAAAGTAAGGCCTCTTTCCTTTCCTCCCATTTTTCATTCGTTCCCTCTTCCTCACCCACTCTCATGTTTCTCTTTCTGATACCACAGAGGTCACCTTTTTCTTATTGGCCAACCCTTGATTTGACTCCAAGACATCAGTCCTCTCTATCTCCCTGTTCTCTATTGTAATGTAGTCCCAGAAAAGAAGCATTCACCTGTAGGCAGGGTGTTGCCAGGTTCTTTCCATAATGCTCCCTGCCTGTCTCTTCACTGTTGCCTTTACCAGATTTCTGCCTTCACCCCTGTCTCCTTGTGTACACTTAGAAGTCTCTTACTGGTCTATCTGTGTCACTCTTTTGCTGTTACTGTCCTTAACTGCAGTATTTATTCAATCCTTCTGCATTTCTGTTGTTTGGGATGTTTGAGAAGCAAATAATCTTTTCAGTTCAGGTTTTCTTTCTAGAAATGTTTCAAACTCTTCTTTATTATTGAACGTTCATCTTTTGTCCTGTGTGGTTAAGCTCAGATTTGCAGGATAGATCACCCTGGGTTACATCCTAAATTCTGTTTCACCTGAGCTCTTTGAAACACATTATTCCATTCTTTTCTCATTTTCCTAGTGTGTGAGGAATAGTCTTGCTTTATCCAAACGTCCTTTCCTTTGTATTTGAAGGTCTTTCTCCTGATGCCTTGTAGAACTTGTAGTTTTGGAACTGAATAGTAAAATTTAACCACTATGTCTCTTGGAGTTTGCAGCCTTGAGTTTTGTTTTTTTTTTTCTAGAGGTGATTCATGGATTCTTTCAATTGGAATTTTATTTTCTGTGTTTTGAAGTTCTGGGTAGTTCTTTTCTATTATTTCCTTCATTATGACATTAAGGTTTTTTGTCCTGTTGTGTTCTTCCAGGAGACCCATGATCCTCAGGTTATCTCTGCAGCAGGCTCTGGATCATTAGCATCCTTTATCCTCTCAATTCCCTCAAAATATACTCTGGCCACCTCTTTACATTAACAAAATGCAATTTCTCTTGAAGAATCCAGAGAGAGCTCTTAAAGTTCTTTCTAATGCTTGATGTTCCTTTTTTACATACTACAATAAATAGGATAGGGTCCATAAAGCAATGAGATAAGGGAGGTGACATAGTGTCAATTGAAATTATAGTTCCAAGAGGCATAAAACATAACAGTGTCCATAAGAGAAACATCATTTTTGAAAATAGTGTCTTTAACAAGGGAGAGTCATAGAACAATAAAACAAGGGGAATGTCTGGTGATGCCTGATCCTTGTCAGAAGGATGTTCCCAGTCAGCTAAATCCAGCAAGTTTCACTCAGACATACAAGGCATGTCTGTTATGCCAAACAGGGTGCCTTTTCTGACTGGTTAGCCCAGGTTTTGGCCCTCTTTGGGGGGCTCAAATGATCTCAAATTATCCTCAATTTCAAAAGTGATGAGGTAGAAAAGAATGCTTGAGGCAGATGGAACAAGCAGGACTTGAGATAAGAGGCAGGGTGTCACCAGCCAGAAAAGTGATCAAAGAAGACTATGCATGGAAGCACCCACCAAGGACTTATCTGTTCCCTTTCACAAAGCACACTCAATTCCAGAACATCTCTTCCCCTCCCCTTTTCTGTTCTCTTTGCTTATCACCTCAGGACTACCTGATACCCCAGGCATTTTGGAGCCATGCTAGCTCCTCCCATTCTCTTGTCCCCTTCCCCTGTTCCATAAAATTGTACTTAAGTCATATGTTTGACCTAGCTATGGGAAGCAGAGGTCGCTCAGCTCCTATGCAGAGCCTATGCTCTGCCTCCCATGTGGAGTACAGGCCACTGGGGCTCTGCCTCACAGGGAGCTGGCCAGCTTGGGAGCATCACCCCAATAAATGCCTTTCTTTAACTTGGAGACTGAGTGAATTCTTTCCGGACACTAGGACCTGCACATCTATTCCTCATCATTTCAGGTAGCACCCCAACATTATTGGGGTCCACCCTGAACTCATCACCAATGGCTACAGAGAAGGTCTAAGTGAATTCTTTCACACCTAAACCAGCTCTCCCATCTTTAACCTCAACAAAAAGTATCCTAAAGTATCAAAAATATACCAAAGGATGTTTATGTTGGGAGTGGGAGCAATTCCTGTTCTTATGTGCCTCCAGAGACCAGCCACTGTTTTCCAGGCCCTGCTACCACCCTTGCTACCCTTCAAACCCATAATACCAGGCATGGGGGCAGGGGGGGAGAGAGAAAAATACCTGAACTGGACAAAGGATCCGTCTGAAATGAGGGTAATCACCAACGTGAACACAGCACAGTAACAACAGAAATCTGACCCTTTGGACTTCTAGAGACACTACTCTCCATCCCCACTTTGGAGAAGTTAATTTCACTCAGTTTTGGGGTTCAGACTAGGGAAGAATTGCCCTGGCTATTGTTTGGAAACTAAGTCAAACTTTAAACCCTCAGTAATAGTTTAGCACAATGCCTGGCACATGGTAGGTGATTAATAAATATTTGTTCCTTTTGAAGTCTCCAAGATGTTTTCAGGGGGTCCCTGAAATCAAAACCATTTTCATAATAGTAATAAGATATCATTTGCATTTTCCACTCATTCTCTCATGAGTGTATAGTGTATATAACTCACATAAATGAAAGCTCTTTGGGGGCCTCAATTTTTAAAAGTGAAAGGGAGACTTGAGACCCCATCTTGAATACCATTACTCTATATCTACCTGACATCAGACTGAGCTTCATCATATCCAGCTGTCCCAGATATCTCAGCAGGACCTAGCCAAGGCAGGGGTTTTATCTGTTCTGCTGCTGCATGTGTATCACCAACCCACCCCTCCCTTCCTACTTCTTACTTGGGGAATTATAATTAAAGCAGCATTATCATTGCTACTAGAAAGGACGTGATAATCTACTGCCTTATTTCTTGATTTAGAAATCTGTGGATCTACAGTCTTAGAAATTATATCTTTATTTATTTCTTTATTTTCACTAGCCTCAAAATGAAATTTAGAGGCAGTTAGGAGTGTTGAGCAGGGAGTCAGAAGATTTGAGTTCAAATCTGGCCTCAGACACTTATCAGCTGTGTGACTCTGGGCAACTAATTTAACTTCTATCTACCTCTATTTCCTTAACTGTAAAATAGAGATGGTCCTATCATAATAGCACCTACTGTTGAGGTTTAGAGGTTTCGGGGTGCTGGGACCCCAAAATCATGACATGCAGGTCCTGCCCAAATGAATTTGACCCAAGCCTTGCAATTGAATTGGATTTGAGTGAGGAAGGGTTGTGCAAAGTCACCAGCCTCACTTTTTCCACCAGAGTCAATTGGGTCCAGTGGCTAGATATAGATCAGGACATCTGGAGATGGTCCAAGATGTAATGGGAGACCTTGGCCTTTTTAAGCTAAGATCTTTCCTAGTTCTCACTTTGAATTTCAGTGATTAGGCCTATTTAAGAAGTGAGTCAAGAGATAGCCCCTTTAATAAAAAAAAAAAAAAAGAATCAAACTGGGAGGGGAAGACCCTCAGGGTTGCTGGCCAAAAAAGAAACAATTACTATTTACATTAACTCTGAGCCATCTAGGCCCCAAAAATGACCATTAAGTGGTGCTTGGGCAGGAGGTACTTTCTTATATCTCTTTGGGGACAGACCTGGTCATTAAATTACACAGAATTCAGTTTCTTTTTTGTTCCCTTTCCTTTCTGTTTACAAAAAGAAACAACTACATTGTTGTAATTTTGCATAATTTTCCTTACTTTTAGTCAGTGCATATAAGTCTGCTCCATACCTTTCTGTGTTTTTCATATTCATTGTTTCTTACAGTTCGATGATATTCCATCATGTACCAAAATTTGTTTAGCCATTCTTCCTTAGATGGACATCTGCTTTGCTTCCAATTCTCTGATACTGCTAGATGTATTTTGGGGCATATTGGACCCATATTTTTATATTTGACCCCCTTAGGTCAAAATGCCTAGCAATGGTGTTGGGGAATGGGACTAAGCCAAGACCTTTACCCCTCACCCCAAAAAGAATTTGGGTCCCATTTGTCTATAGGCTCCAGAAAACCCTTAAACTTTCCTTGAACTCACTTAACCTGGTCAAGGAAGTCTAGCAGTCTCCTGATTATTATTCCTATCAACTGGCTCTTCCTTATCGCCTAGGCCCTGTCTCCCAGTTCCTTGTTACCCTAATTTAAGCCTAGCCTTCTATTGTCTATTATTGTCTATTATGGGTCTAATAGCTGGGGTTGAATTCCCAACCTTGAACCAGATCCCATTCAACCACTTCCTTATTCTAGGCCCTATCTTCCAGTTCTTGGTTACCCTAAAAAAGCCTAGCCCTCCATTGTCTATGACCCCATTCAACCTCCCAGACACTCCAATCAGGATTCTCCCAGGACCCACCCCAGTCACACCAGCTTCAAGATCCTCCCTAAACTCCTCTTCCAGTTCTGGCTGCTCCCATCAAGATGACACCCCTTCTCCTAGCCTCCCTCCCCTAGTCACCCCAAAACTACTTGACCACTCCCAGATCCCTCCCATCATCTTTCGGTATATAAGATCCATCCTGGCTGCCATTTAGGGTCTGAGACTTCCTCATGCCAGCTCGTCCTTACCAGTGTCACAAATGGTCAGATTCGTTAAGAGTCTGGCCTATCTGGCTCATCTTTAATAAACCTTGTCTTTGGTTGAAAGAAGACTTGGGTTGAATTCTTTTGGGCAGGACTCATGTGTTGTGATTTCAGGATCCCAGCACCCCTAGCATCTACACCTCAACAATGGAGTTGCCGAATCAGTACATATGGATATTTTATTCATTTTCTTAACATAATTCCTGATTGATTTCCTGAATCATTAGACCAATTCATAGTTACCATTGTTCATATTAGACCTCTTCCTCTCATGTTCCTACCATTTCCTTGCAGGCATGGAAGTCATAGAAACTTGCAAATCATTTATACAATAACTACAATATTGTAAAAGAAAACAACTGTGAAAGACTTAAGGACTGATGAATGCAATGACCAGCCACAACTCCAGAACACTGGTGATGGAACCTCCTGGCAGATGGGACACTGGAAGAGATACACATTTTTAGACATGGTCAATGTGTGGGTTTCTTTTGATTGATTATGCTGATTTCTTACAAGAGAGGTTTGTTTTCTAAATTGAGGTTGGATCAGGGGTGGGGAGATTAGTGATAGGAATGGCAAAGAGAGACAGAGAGAGGCAGAGACAGAGAGAGAAGAAAGAAAAGTGAGTCATTGCAGTATTTGAAAAATATTCAGAGGGAGGCTCAGAAGGTGACACAGAAAAGCAGACTAGCTTTGAAATTAACACATTAAGTATATTTATCAAAAGATGCAAGCTTTATACTAATATATGATATAATGATATACTCATGATTTCATCTACAATGTTCACTTCTGTGTATATGGAAAAGCTTGTATTTGATGATGTTTGTCAAGAACAAAAAAAAAATTAAATTAAGTAAAACTAAAGGACTGAATTGCCTGAAGAGAAACATGTCAGGATACCATGCCTGATAGACATACCAGAGAGTCTCCCTGAGGAGAAGATACTTGCACCACACTGAGTAGAAATCTGCCTGTTAAGTGGAGCACTCTTTCTCTCTGTTTCTTGGTCATCTGTCAGAGTTGACAGCCTTCCAACTTCTGGACAGGCCATAGGTGACTGGAGGAAAAACTTTCCAGAAGTAAAGCAGAAGCGGAGTTTTTTGTGGCTACAGTGATAGTGAAGACAGTGAGCTTGTAACATTTGTTCAATGGACCCTGGACTATGGGGGTAGTATAAGGAGAAGTCAGAGACATCTGAAGACTTTTGGACTCCAGGGTCCATCTGGCCATCATTCTGGAAATGATAGCTACCTCTTCAGTAATTAAGATAGGCAATACCCTCAAACATGTGTTTGTGCTATTTCCCCATTTGTGATATTGAAGTGAGGAATGCCCGATTACTTTTTTCTGTGAACAGCCTGTGGGAGAGTTTAAGAAAGTTAAATTGTGAACTGAGTTGTTGAGAGTTCTAACATCACTAGAAGTGAGGGATCACCAGCTTCTTGGAGTTTAAATTTTCTTTTTTTTATTTTTATTTTTTAATGTATTTTTTTTATTAATTTATTTTTAGTTTTCAACAATCACTTACATATGCTTTTGAGTTTTAGATTTTTCTACCCCTCCCTTCCCACCTCCCTCCCCAAGATGGTGTGCAATCTGATATAGGCTCTACATATACATTCCTAATAAACATTTTCACATTAGTCATGTTGTAAGGAAGAATTAGAACCAATAGGAGGAACCACAAGAAAGAGGAAACAAAACAAAACAGAAGAGAAAAAAAGAGCAAATAGTATGCTTTGATCTGCATTCTAACTCCATAGTTCTTTCTCTGGATGTGGATAGCATTTTCTATCACAAGGCCTTTGGAGATGTCTTAGATTCTTGTATTCCTGGGAAGGGTTAAGTTTATCAATATTGGCTGTTATTGTGTACAATGCTCTCTTGGTTCTGTTCATTTCAGTCAGCATCAGTCCATACAAGTCTTTCCAGGTTTTTCTGAAGTCTGCCTGCTAATCATTTCTTATAGTACAATAGTATTCCATTACATTCATATGCCACAATTTGTTCAACCATTCCCCAATTGATGGGCATCCCCTTAATTTCCAATTCTTGCCACCACAAAGAGAGCTACTATAAATATTTTTGTATATGTGAGTCATTTTCCCATTTTTATGATCGCTTTTGGATATAGCCCTAGAAGTGCAATTACTGGGTCAAAAGGTAGGCACAGTTTTATAGTCCTTTGGGTATAGTTCCAAATTGCTCTCTAGAATGGTTGGATCATTTCACAACTCTACCAAACAATGCATTAGTGTTCCAATTTTCTCACATCTTCTCCAACATTTATCATTTTCCTGTTTTGTCATGTTGGCCAATCTGTTAGGTGTGATGTGGTACTTTAGAGTTGTTTTGATTTGCATTTCTCTAATCAATAGTGATTTAGAGCATTTTTTCACATGACTATAGATGGCTTTAATTTCTTCATCTGAAAACTGCCTGTTTATATCCTTTGGCCATTTATCAATTGGGGAATGACTTGTATTCTTTTTAATGTGACTTAGTTCTCTATATATTTTAGAAATGAGGCCCTTATTAGAGATACTGGTTGTAAAAATTCTTTCCTAGTTTTCTGCTTCCCTCCTAATCTTGGTTGCATTGGCTTTGTGCAAAAACTTTTCAATTTGATATAATTAAATAATTAAAAGTATCCATTTTGCATTTCATAATGTTCTCTATCTCCTGTTTGGTCATAAATTCTTCTGTTTTCCATAAATCTGACAGGTGAACTATTCCTTGCTCTCTCATTTAGCTTATAGTATCAGCCTTTATATCTAAATCATGAACCCATTTTGACTTTACTTTAGTATGTGGTGTAAGATTTTGGCTTATAGCTAGTTTCTGCCATATT
Source organism: Vombatus ursinus (assembly GCF_900497805.2). Lineage (NCBI taxonomy): Eukaryota > Metazoa > Chordata > Mammalia > Diprotodontia > Vombatidae > Vombatus > Vombatus ursinus. Next base: position 762,886 of record NW_020951694.1, read on the forward strand.
CTTTTGCAGTTTTCCCAGCAGTTTTTGTCAAAGAGTGAGTTCTTATCCCAGAAGCTGGGGTCTTTGGGTTTATCAAATAGTAGATTACTATAGTCATTGACTACTATGTCTTGCATACCTAACTTATTCCATTGATCCACCACTCTATTTCTTAACCAGTACCAAGTAGTTTTGATGATTGCTGCTTTATAATACAACTTAAGGTCTGGAATGGCTAGGCCACCTTCCCCTGCATTTCTTTTCATTAATTCCCTTGATATTCTGGACCTTTTGTTATTCCAAATGAATCTTGTTATTATTTTTTCTGTCTCTATAAAGTAATTTTTTGGTAGTTTGTTTGGTATGGCACTGGATACGTAAATTAGCTTAGGCAGAATTGTCATTTTTATTGTATTAGCTCGGCCTACCCATGAGCAACTGATGTTTTTCCAATTATTTAGAGCTGACTTTATTTGTGTGAAAAGTGTTTTGTAATTGTGTTCACATAGTTCCTGGGGAGTTTTAATTTTCTATGGTTTTAGTTCCTAGTATATGTGATCATTGTACTTTTAATTTATAATGTGTCTGTTTTCTTTTGCCTCATGAGAAGTTAGGAATGAGATAAGAATCTTAATAGGCAAGTGAGGGTATGAGTCAATTTTGATAAAATTATAATATACAATAATAATAACTAGCATTTATGTAGCATCTACTATGTGCTGGACATTGTGTTAAGCACCTTACAAATATTATCTCATTCTATCCTCATAGCAACCCTGAGTGGTTGGTGCTATTATTATCCTCATTTTATAGTTGAGGAAACAGAAAAAAATGGAGGTTAAGTGACTTGCCCAGGGTCACACAGCTAGTAAATGTTGGAGGCTGGATTTGAATTCAGGTCTATTTGACTCCAAGCCCAGGACTCCACTGTGCCACTTAGCTGCCTAAATAAAACTAGGAGCTGTTTTAAAATCACAATAACAACAATAATAAAGTAAACAAAATATTAGCTGATTTGATTTTTTTCAAAAGAGAGAGGAAAATCAAATTGCCAAAATAAAAAAATGGAAAAGGAAAATTCACAATAAATGAAGAGGAAATAAAGGACATTTTTAGAAATTATTTTTGCCCAATTATATGCCAACAAACTGATAACAAATGAAGTGAGTGAATAGTCACAAAAATATGAAATACCCTGGTTAACCAAACAAGAACTAGATAATCTAAACCAGAAAAATAACAACAAAAATGTCAACAACCAATAAGCCATAAAGTAGCTCCTAAAGGGGGAGGGGCACATGAGGGCAACAAGTCAGGACCAGATGGACTTAACGAAAAACATTTTGTCGCATATTCTGGTCAACAAGTATTTATTAAGTACTACGACGTGCCATTTACCCTGCTAAGTGCTGGAGATACAAAGAAAGGCAAAATCCCAATCTAATGGAGTAGACAACATGCAAAAACAACAAGCAAATATATACAGGCTAACTTGGAGGTAATCTCAGAGGAAAGGGTTAAGTGGGTCTTGAAAATGCTTCTTGTAGAAGTTGGGATTTTAGGGTTAGCAGCTAGGTGGTGCAGTGGACAGAGCACTGGCCCTGGATTCAGGAGGACCTGAGTTCAAATCTGGTCTCAGACACATAACACTTACTAGCTGTGTGACCCTGGGCAAGTCATTTAACCCCACTGCCTAGCCAAAAAAAAAAAAAAAAGTTGAGATTTTAGCTGAAACTTGAAGGGAGCAAGGAGGCAGAGACAGGGAGGGAGGGCATTCTAGGCATGGGGCACAGCCAGTGAAAATGCCCAGAGTCTGTAAATGGACAGTCTGTGGGATGAATGGCAAAGTAGGCCAGTGTCACTGAATCTTAAAGAGTATTGGGAGGGGAGGAAGGTATAACACTGGAAAGTTAGGAAGAAGGGGTCAGGTTGTGAAGAACTTTAATAGAATGTTTAATAGAATGGGGGATTTTGTAATAGGGAACCACTGGAATTTATTGAATGGGAGAGAGGGTGACAGGTGATAGAGTCAGAACTGTGATTTAGGAAGATCACTCTGATAACTGAATGGAAGGGAAAGACTGGGTCTGGGAGATCAGCCAGCAGGCAATAATTCAGGTGTAAGGTGATAAGGGCCTGGATTAGTGGTGGTAATTAGGGTTATATGCTAATGATTTGATATATTGAATGCTCAACCAGATAGAGGAGAACCCAGGCAAGCCCTGCGATGATGGTAGGCATTGAAGGTATCATGCTATCAACACCCTTTAAATTTTGGCATCCTAGAGAAAAGCTGGGGCAACTAGGTGGTGCAGTGGATAGAGTGCTGGACCTGGAATCAGGAAGACTCATCTTCCTGAGTTCAAAGCTGACCTCAGATGCTCACTCGCTGTGTGACCTTGAGCAAGTCACTTAACTTGCCTCAGTTTGCTCATCCATAAAATGATCTGGGAAAGGAAATGGCAAACTACCCCAGTATCTTCACCAAGAAAACTGCAAACGGGGTCACAAATAGTGGGATATGACTGAAAAAATGACTGAACAACAACAAAAAGAAATGCTAGAGTTGCCCTGCTCTGGAATGCAGTTCAAATCTCACTTCTGTTGATTCCAACCTGTATGTCTTTCAACGATTTACTTCACTTTCCTAGAATTTATTTTCCTCATCTGTAAAGTAAAAATAATTGACTAGGTAGTCTCTTCTAACTTTAAATCCATGGACAAAGTACTTCCAGGTTCATGAACAGAGAGAGATCTATGTTAGGTTTTCCTGGTAAGATCGCCTGAAAGATTCTTGAACTTGAGCTCATATCACCACCTGGTGGCCGATGCGAATTTTACTTTGAGTGACTAATTCACTCCACCTCAGAGGCTCCTGGTACGGCTGTTGATTTACCTCATTTACCTTCACCAGGGCTCATTTAGGAGGCAGATGCTGCAGGAAGCCATTCAGAGTACTCCTTGCCTTGTCCCTGCCAGGTTTTGTATACAGTGGGACCTTTTGGATGCATGCGGTTCTGACTCAGAAGCCAATCAAAAAGCCCGTCCTCAGTACCCAATAATTGCATCATAAATCGTCATTGAATTCCTGGGAATGCTCCTAAGAAGTCTTCATGGAGAATTGCATCAGACTAAACAAGTTGCACGTGCTCCTAGGACTTGGCTATCATCCTAGAGAAAAGCTCCAGTTGCCTTGCCCTAGTTAAGGCTCTGGGTTTACACTATAAATGGGGAAATAATCTCAAGAAAGTCTGCTGACAAGGATGCCCATTATCACCACTATCATTCAATATTGTACTAGAAATGTTAGCTATAGCAATTAGAGAAGAAAAAGAAATCAAAGAAATTAGAATAGGCAAAGAAGAAACAAAACTATCACTCTTTGCAGATAATATGATGGTATCCTAGAGAATCAACTAAAAAAAACTGTTGAAATAATTAGCAACTTTAGCAAAGTTTCAGGATATAAAATAAAACCACACAAATCATCAACATTTCTATATATTATTAACAAGCCCATCAGCAAGAGATAGAAAGAGAAATTCCATTTAAAATAACTGTAGACAATACAAAATATTTAGGAGTCTACCTACCTGCCAAGACAAACCCAGGAACTACATGAATATAATTACTAAGTACTTTTTACACAAATAAAGTCAGATCTAAACAACTGGAAAACTATTAATTGCTCATGCGTAGGCTGAGCCAATACAATCAATAAAAGTGACAATTCTATAGGGGCAGCTAGGTGGCGCAGTGGACAGAGCACTGGCCCTGAAGTCAGGAGGACCTGAGTTCAAATCCAGCCTCAGACCAAACACTTGACACTTACTAGCTGTGTGACCCTGGGCAAGTCACTTAACCCCAACTGCCTAAGCAAAAAAAATAAAAAAATAAAAATGACAATTCTACTTAAATTGACCTACTTATTCAGTGCCATACCAATCAAACTACTACAAATTATTTTGTAGAGTTAGAAAAAAATCACAATAAAATTCATCTGGAAGAACAAAAGGTCAAGTACATCAAGAGAATTAATGAAAACAAATATGAAGGAAGGTAGCCTAGCTATAGTAGATCTCAAACTGTATTATTAAGTCATAATCATCAAAACTATCCGGTACTGGCTAAGAAATAGAGGAGTGGATCAGTGAAATATATTAGGTACACAAGACTCAGCAATAAATGACCATAATAATCTAGTGTTTGGGCAGGAGCCAAGATGGCGGAGTAAAAGCAGTGACTTGCTTGAGCTCTTCCCCAAAGCCCTCCAAATACCTATAAAAAAATGGCTCTAAACAAATTCAATTAGTTCTCTTGATATTCTGGACCTTTTGTTCTTCCAAATGAATCTTGTTATTATTTTTTCTAACTCTACAAAATAATTTTTTGGTAGTTTGATTGGTATGGCACTGAATAAGTAAATTAGCTTAGGTAGAATTGTCATTTTTATTATATTAGCTCGGCCTACCCATGAGCAATTGATGTTTTTCCAATTATTTAGATCTGATTTTATTTGTGTGAAAAATGTTTTGTAACTGTGTTCATAGAGTTCCTGGGTTTGTTTTGGGAGGTAGACTCCTAAATATTTTATAATGTCTATAGTAAGTTTAAATGGAATTTCTCTTTCTATCTCTTGCTGTTGCGCTTTGTTGGTAATACATAGAAATGCCAATGATTTATGTGGGATTATTTTATAGCCTGCAATTTTGCTAAAGTTGTTTATTATTTCAAATAGTTTTTTACTTGATTCTCTGGGATTCTCTAAGTATAACATCATGTCATCTGCAAAGAATGATAGCATTGTTTCTTCTTTGCCTATTCTAATGCCTTCCATGTCTTTTTCTTCTCTTATTGCTAAAGCTAACATTTCCAGTACGATGTTGAATAACAGTGGTGATAATGGACATCCTTGTTTCACCCCTGATCTTATTGGAAATGCTTCTAGCTTGTCCCCATTACATATTATGCTTGCTGAAAGTTTTAGATAGATGCTATTTATTATTTTAAGGAAGACTCCATTTATACCTGTGCTCTCTAGTGTTTTTAATAGGAATGGGTGCTGTATTTTGTCAAAAGCTTTTTCTGCATCTATTGAGATGATCATGTGGTTTCTCTTAGTTTTGGTGTTGATATGATGGATTATGCTGATAGTTTTCCTTATATTGAACCAGCCCTGCAATCCTGGTATAAATCCTACCTGGTCATAGTGTATTATTCATGTGATAAGTTGCTGTAATCTATTTGCTAGTATTTTGTTTAAAATTTTTGCATCTATATTCATTAGAGAAATTGGTCTATAATTTTCTTTCTCTGTTTTGACTCTTCCTGGCTTAGGTATCAGTACCATATTTGTATCATAAAAAAGAATTTGGTAAGATTCCTTCTTTACCTATTTTACCAAATAGTTTATATTGTATTGGAATTAATTGTTCACAGATCTCCTCCTGAAAGAGATCCCCAAAGGAAAACTCCTAGGAATATTGTAGCCAAATGCCAGAGTTCCCAGGTCAAGGAGAAAATATTGCAAGCAGCCAGAAAGAAACAATTCAAGTATTGTGGAAACATAATCAGGATAACACAAGATTTAGCAGCTTCTCCATTAAGGGACCAGAGGGCATGAATATAATATTCTGAAGGGCAAAGGAGATAGGATTACAACCAAGAATCACCCACACAGCAAAACTGAGTATAACCCTTCAGGAGAAAATATGGACATTCAGTGAAATAGGGGACTTTCAAACATTCTTGATGAAAAGACCAGAGCTGAATAGAAAATTTGACTTTCAAATACAAGACTCAAGAGAAGCATGAAGAGGTAAACAGGAAAGAGAAATCATAAGAGACATTTTAAGGTTGAACTGTTTACATTCCTACATGGAAAGATAATATTTGTAACTCATGAGACCTTTGTCAGTATTAGTCAGGGAAGTTGGAGGGAAAAAATTATATGCATGTATATAGATAGATAGATAGATAGATAGATAGAGGGCACAGGGTGAGTTGAAGATGAAGAGATGCTATCTGAAGAATAAAATTAAGGGGTGAGAGAGGATTATATTGGGAGAAAGAAAGGGAGAGGTAGAATGGGGTAAATTATCTCACATGAAACAGACAAGAAAAGGCTTTTACAGTGGAGGGGAAGTGGGGAAAGGTGAGAGAGAATGAGTGAATCTTATTCTCATAGGATCTGGTTTAAGGAGGGAATAACATGCACACTCAATCGGGTATGGAAATCTATCTTACCCTACAGGAAAATAGGGAGGGAAAGGGACAAGAGAGCAGGGGGATGATAGAGGGGAGCGCAGATTGGGGGAGGGGGTAATCAGAAGCAAACACTTCTGAGGAGGGACAGGGTCAAAAGAGAGAATAGAATAAATGGGGGGAGGGAGGGATAGGATGATGGGAAATATAGTTAGTTTTCCACAGCGTTACTACTATGGAAGTGTTTTGCATGACTACACAAGTATAACCTGTATTGAGTTGCTTGCCTTCTCAATGAGGGAGGAAGGGAGAAAATTTGGAACCTAAAGTTTTAAAAACAAATGTTAAAAAATTGTTTTCACATGCAACTGGGAAACAAAATATACAGGCAATGGGGTATAGAAATCTATCTTGCCCTACAGGAAAATAGAAGAGGAAGGGGATAAGAGAAGGTGGGGAAGATAGAAGGGAGGGCAGATTAGGAGAAAGGGTATTCAGAATGCAAGCTGTCTTGGGGTTGGAGGAGGGACAAGATGGGGAGAAAATTTGGAACTCAAAATCTTGTGGAAGTGAATATTGAAAACTAAAAACAAATAAATTTTTTAAAAGATTTTTTAAAAATCAATAAAAGGATATCAAAGATTTCATCTAAATATTTCTTCATAAAAGTGTCTCCCTTTCTTAAAAACAGCTTACAATTTCCTAATTACCATAAAATTCCTAGTTACCTGAATTCTCTAGTCAAAAAGATGTCTGTAATGAGCCACTTATTCAGTAAGAGTTCTATAATACAAAACTCCTGCACAGGGTTGATAAGAATTATGAGATTTTACAAAATCTCTCTCTCTTTTTTTTTTTTTTGCATAATTACCAAGTTTCTTTTCACACACCCCAAAAAAAAACTTTTATCAGTACCTGATTTAAATAATAACTCCAAACAGCTTAGTTAACAATTTTAAACTTCACAAGTGAGAGCCAAATAATCCCAGCTAAAACTTCCCTTTAAATATAGACAAAACTTGGAAGTTCTTAAATTACAGAACTTAAAAGGAAATGTTGGGGCAGCCAGGTGGCACAGTGGATTCAGGAAGACCTGAGTTCAAATCTGGCCTCAGACCAAACACTTGACCCTTACTAGATGTATGACCCTGGGCAAATCACTTAATCCCAATTGCTTCACAAAAAAAAAAAAAAAAAAAAAAAAAAGGAATTGTTACAAAATGGGATCATATAGAATGCCCCAACAGCCCAACCCATTCCTTTTTCCCTTTCTTTGATGGCACAATTCTTAATCTAACAACATTCCAGATTATCAAAGAAATTACCCTTCCAACAACATAGCTGATACAATTGTTTACCAGATTACATCATATAAGAAAATTCAGAAATATATAAGCAGTTTATTTAAAAACTTGAAACAGACCCCTCTGAACCCCTCCACCTGAGCCCACTCCCACCCCAATAGACTGCCTTTTCTTTATTTTCTATGCCCAATTTCTCAATTCTTTGCTCACCTAATGGAAGTCTAGCCCTTCGTTGCCTCTTACTGGTCTGATAGCCTCAGGCCACATCTAGATTCCTCATCCTATTTAATCTCACTGACAGTCCCAATTGAGACACTTGGATGATCCCCACACCCTCTAGTCCCTGCCTTAAAAGTCCAGCTCATATGGCCCATCCCCCAACAAACCCAGTCTTTAGCTAAAGAAGGCCTTGGTTGAAAAAAAATTTTTTTTTGTAATTTCTAATCAAGGCCCTGATATATAGGAGAACACTTCATTAATTCCAAAATAGTGCATATCAAGTTGTTCACAATAAAATGTTTGTACGACAGGGCATGCATTATAAAATTATTTATTTAAATGAAAATCTGCTATTATAGTAAATATCAATATTATTATTACTTGCTTATAACCAAATATATCTCACTAGATATTTAATAGTTTCAATTATCTCATTTTTGTCACTAAAAGACCCATGCCAGTTTAACAGTTACTTTAACACAATTTCCACCTCACAATGGTCCCTCAAATTTTACAATCTAAGAGTTTTTACAAATACAATACAATTTAGAAATACGGTAATAACTTTTGTAACACAAACAATAAACTTCAAATAACATCAATTACATTTCCAGATTATCACATATAGAGATTATTGATCTTATTACTCTTGGTACTTTTAACAATTACATTAAATAATACCACATCTAACATATGCCATTGTATTAAGCATTTTACAATCTAATAGTGGTCCAGTACCATTTTTTTTGGTCCCATAATAACCATTATTATTATTTTTTCCTTTATAGAACAGTAAACTTAAATTCAATCAGATTTGAATTTATTATTGCTAATGATAAACATTTAAAAACATTTTTGTTTTAAATTCAATATTCTTGGCCCTTTAAAAGGAAATATTCTCCAAAAATTTATGTATTCCCTTAAAAAGACACATGGTGATAATTCCTGCTCTAAATAATTCTCTCCCCTTTTCTTTCCTATTTCCTTAAGGGAGCAAAGAAAAAGTTCCCTCTCCCTTTTAGAGGCTTATCAGATAAAAACCACCCTCCTGGAAATCTCGAGCTTCAGCAATTTGAATCAATGTTAACCATAGTCAGTTTTCTGGCCAGATTTAATAAAGCCCTCCTACAGGTTTATCCTGAGAGGTGGTGGGCCTTTTATAATTCCATTGGTTGTTAAGTCAAGCTACAAAATTTTTATTTTCTATTTTTCTACCCAAAGCAGAATCAAACTTCCTTGCATTTTTAAAACCCCTTGAAGCTGACAAAGTCACCCAGAACAAACACCCAAGGATGGGGAACTTAGGAGCACATGGCTTACCTCAGACCTCTCCACTTCCATCTATTCCCAAACCAATTTTTTACCCATCATATTGTCATATTTTTGCTCAAACCTTTATTCTTCTTTTCTAATCTTTCAAAACCATTATTCAGACTACCTCCACTTTGTTAACATTCCAAATTTTAAAAAAAATTATACTCACCCAACTTTTGGTCCTGCATTTCTTTACCTGCTAGAAATTGCAGAGTTAACCCTTAATGATTTACAAATCAAGAGAGCTGTATTTCCCCTATACCCTTCACAAACATCTTTTATAATGTTAATGCTTAAAGACAGGAAAAAAAAGCCCCTTATTTTTGCAGTTTTAAACATATTGCCATGATATCAGATACATTGGTGGGAGGGGTGCAAAGAAGGTTCTCTAAATTTAATTTAAACATAAAGTACAAACTCTAGCTTTGGGATCTGATTAAACCTGAATTCAATTTCTTCTCAGCCCCTTTCCTCTCTCTGCCCTCGCCATCTTGGGCAGCATGCTCCAAATCTACAAATCAGTACCTCCCTGCTCTTTGATTCTAATCTCAATCTCCCACTGAAAGCCTGAGATGTGAGTTCTTTGCCACTGTTGTTTCTCTAATTACAGACCTTAGAAATTACTCAAATTTTTTTCTGGCAGACATAAAACACTTACAGACAGACAGACAGACAACGTGCGCACAATTCTAATTCTAACCTTTACCGGTCAAAAGAAACTCATTTTGTCCCAGGGTCCCCTTTGAATGGGTCTCGAGGTTTTTCCTCCCCTTTTCCCTTCACTAGGAAAAGTTTTTTACCTTCCAGCAGGAAGTATAGTCTGACTCCCCCTGCTAATAGGGGTTCTAGCATTTTCTTCTTATCCTTATGCCAGGTAGACTAACATCCTCCTAACTGGACTGTTTTGGGGAATCTCTGGGGGTGATCCTTCACCTCCTTTAGGTACCTTCATTCTAGAGCTCTTTCCCCCTTTGAACTGGCCTCTCCTAAGATCTAGGACTTATACTCCAATGGTCCCTTTGGACTGGTATCGCCTAGAACCCCTGAAACCTCACTCTGAAAACCCAAACTAGGGTTGGCCTGGTTAGAGGGGTGGGATACGTGGACTTACAAGGGCAGGCAGTCATTCACCCACTCCTTTCCAATTGGAGGCTCCAGAGTCCTTCCTTGGTCGATCTGGACACAGGCTTGGAGGGAAGACAGAGACTACTCAAATGGAGTGAGAGCGCTCACCTTTGGGTTCCTTCTTTTCCTGGTCCAGTATTGTCACAGATTCCTGGCCAATGCACCAAATTGTTAGAAAAATCTGAAAAAAAAATCTAGTACAGGAGTGAGTGAAGGAAAGCCTTTATTATGCTTCTCGAGAGAAGCGGGCATATCACACCTTAGCAGCATGTGTGTGCTGGTACAGAGGTAGAATCAACTTCTAAATGGTTAGTAAAATCCATACTCCACCCACTTGAGCCCGAGATTGGACCAGATCATCTGAGTTATACTCTTCCTGAATTGCCCGTCCCATATTCCTCCATGTTCCTCCTTGTCATGTTAGTTCATGTGTCCAATGTTCAAAAATGGCAGCTATGTCCACCCTCAGGGTGTGTCAGTTAATATTCAATAAACTTATTAAGCAAGGGCAGTGGAGATAAGCCTTTGCCTCGTCCATGACCCCGAGGGGTTGCAGCTGGTTAAGCCTCCAGGGCTCTTTCTTAAGGAACTAGTTGTTTGCAGAATGTTTGGGGCACTTTCTGATTGGTTGGGGGACTATCCACAAGATCTTGGAAGTCCTTCTCAGAATCCACTCGTTCTGTTGAGGAAACCTAACTCCTAATCCTTTCTCACAAGGTCAACATCTTACACTATATATATATGATGAAAATGAGTACATGATTTAAACATAAAGGGTATTACTGTAAGCAAATTAAGAGAGCAAGGAATAGTTTGCCTGTCAGATCTATGCAGAAGGAATGAGTTTGTGACCAAATAAGAGATAGAGAGAGTATTACTAGTTGTAAAATGGACAATTTTATTATATTAAATTAAAAAGGTTCTGCACAAACAAAACCAATGTAACCAAAGAAAGTAAAAAGCTAGGAAACAATTTTTATAGCAAGTGTTTCTGATAAAGGCCTCATTTCTCAGATATACAGAAAACTGATTCAAATTTATAAGAATACAGATCATTTCCCAGTTGACCAATGGAGTCAAAGGATATGAAAAGGCAGTTTTTACTGAAAAAATCAAAGTTATCTATAGCCATATGAAAAAAATGCTCTAAATCACTATTGATTAGAGAAATGCAAATTAAAACAACTCTGAGGTACCACCTCACTCCTATCAGATTGGCTAGTCTGACAAAAAAGGAAAATAATAAATATTGGAGGGGATATGGGAAAATTGGGGCACTAATGCACTATTGGTAGAGTTGTAAACTGATCCAGCCATTATGGAGAACAGTTTGGAACTATGCCCAAAAGGCTATAAAACTGTGTATTCCCTTTGATCCAAAAATACCACTACTAGGTCTGTATCCCAAAGAGATAAAGAAAAAGGGGTGGGGGGTGGGGAAGACCTATGTGTACAAATATATGTAGCAGCTCTTTTTGTAGTGTCAAAGAATTGGAAATTGAGGGGATGCCCATCAATTGGAAAATGACTGAACAAGTTATGTTATATGATCGTAATGGAATATTACTGTGCTATAAGAAATGATGAACAGACAGATTTCAGAAAAACTTATATGAACTGATGCAAAGTGAAGTGAGCAGAACCAGGAGAACAGTGTATACAACATCAACAACAATACTGTATGATGATCAATTGTGAATAACTTAGCTATTTTCAGCAGTACAATGATCCAAGATAATTCTAAAGGACTCATGATGAAAAATGGTATCCACCTCCAGAGAAAGAACTGATGGAGTCTGAATGCAAATCAAAACATACTGTTTTTTCACTTTCTGTATTTTTTTAATGTTTTCTTTTTCTTTGGGTCTGTGTCTTTTACATGACTAATATAGTAATATGTATTGCATGATTGAACATGTATAACCTATATCAAATTGCTTACCACTTTAGGAAGAGGGGAGGGGAGGGAGGGAAGGAGGGAAGGAATTGTTTGGAAATTTTTATATCTCATTTAAGTGGTAATTGGGAAACGCCCTCCATGGACTTTGGTGAAAGGCATTGGAGGAGGCACTTGAAAGGACAATTCAAGATCACACAGGAGTTCAGCAATTGGGGATATGGTTGATTTGTTTGGGAGGGGGGAAAAAAAGAGGAAACTGTGTGCTTCATCAATCTAAAAAGTGAAAAAGAAGAGGCAGTTTCCATTCTTGATCCAAAAGTGTGAACTGTAACTATGTCTAGGACTTCCAGTGATTCCTGTGGAGCCCAGGCACTCTCCCCAAGTCTGGCAGAAATAGTGACTGCTTGCTCATGGCAGGTAGACCAAATGTGCTGGTTTTAGAGGAGTCTCTGGTGTTACATTAAAAAAATAGGATTAGTGATTCCATTTTGCCTTTAGCCACCATTTTGTAAAGCTAAGTTTCAGCTGCTTGTAAGTCACCTGATTTTGGAGAAGTCACAAGATTGTTGCTGTTATTGATATTTGTTGTTATTGTTGTTTGCTGTTGTTTGAAGAGGACCATGACATCAGGAAGGTGATGCCATGACTTGCAAGTGAATTGGATTTGAGGGAGGGCTGTGCAAAGTCACCAGCCTCACTCTCTCCTCCAGAGCCATCTGGGTCCAGTGGCAAGATATAGATTAGGACAACTGGAGATAGCCCTGGATGCAGTGGGGGACCTTGGCCTTTTTAAGCTAAGGTCTTTCCTAGGTCTCAGTATGACTGAGGCAGTACCCATTTTGTGATTAAGGCTAGGTAAGAAATGAGGCCAAAAATGGCCTCTTTTACTTAGTTAAAAAAAAAAATTTTATTCTGGGAGGGGAAGACCCTCAGGATTTTTGGCCAAAACAGAAACAGTTGCTATTTGCGTTTACTCTGAGCCATCCTGGCCCAACAATGACCAGGTGGGGCTTAGCCTGGGACCTGTTGTTGGCCAATCTGTGAGAGCTGGAGTGATTTGGATTTAATGTGTGGTCCTTAAGAAAGAAATCTAGTTCTTAAACCCCAAGATATCTTGTGAGGTTGCAGGGATCAAAATTTACATTCCTTTGGGCAGAGCACCCTCAGGTAAGGTATTATAACCTATGTGGATAGGAAAGGAAGAGGAAGAAAGGGAAAGGGAAGGGAGAGGGAGGAGAGGGGACAGGAAGAGAGGGGAGGATGAAGGACAGAATGAAGAACTTTAATAAAGAAGGGAAAAGAGAAAGTTTAAGCAAGAAGGAATCTATGTGGAGCCCCTTCCCCACCCTGGGGTTAAAACTGCAGGGAATAGTAGATGTTTCAGGGAAAAGTGAGGCCCTCTTAAAGAATCCAGAGGTTGGTTAGAACATAAAGGAATTGATTTGGCTTACTGGTGATTTTAAAGGAACCAAAAGCACTATATAAATGCTAGTAAACGTAAGTATTCTACATTAGTCTTGAATGCAAACAATATAGATGCTAAAAGTGATAGAGTGATTCTACATAAGATAACTTGGAAATATATTCAACTGAATTTATGTCACCTGACTGGTAATAAGTAGTTTCCTATTTTAAATACATGACACTATGTATGTTATTATTGTGTTTCTAAAAATTGTTTTATATTGTGAAATTTGAGAAACCATTGTATTAGAAACACTATTAGAAAAGTAACTTCTCTTTTAATATGGATGCTGTTAGATTATGAATTAAACTGTTGAAAGAATGTATTAAAAATGTTTGAAAACTTAAATATTTAGTGGGATATCTTTGATTTTATGTGTATGTATATGTATGTATGTAATTGGTTTCTAATTGGATATACAGGCCCTGAATATGTTTTAGAAATAAGTTCTCAAAGAGGCTATTAAGAGCAGAGCCAAGATGGCTCTCTCCCAAAGCCCTCCAAATACCTAAAAAAATGACTCTAAACAAATTCTAAAGCAGCAGAACCCACAAAAAGACAGAGTGAAACAAATTTCCAGCCAAAGACAGACTGGATGGTTGATGGGAAAGGTATATCACTCCGGGTGGGGAGAAGAGCACAGTTTGGCATGGGAGCACAGGCCGCAGCGACCCTGGAGCAGGCCTCAGAGGACTGAATCATGGGCAGCTGTGGCGGTTTCCAGACTTCTCAACCCAGGAACGCCAAAGACAACTTAGATGGTTAGTGGGAAAAGTCTATGACTGTGGTGAGAGAGGGGCTAGGTCTCAGTCACAAGTTTTGAGCACGGCCTGGCCATAACTTTTTCCTGAGATTCCGGCCCACAGACTGAGGGGGAATTGAGTGGCTGATCAGAGGGGGATTGCAGGGATCTCTTTGCCAGTGCCAAGGCAGGAATCTCTTTCTTTACCAGTGCTTGGATCTGGGTCACAGTTCTGAGGGGCGGTCCTGGGGTGAAGAGAAGCGCTGGCTTGGTAGAACTTGTTGTGGCAGTGGAGAGGAAACACCTCGCCCCTTATCATACCACCTTGGAAGAACTGAAAATTTACAGGTCCCTAGAAGTATCTCTGAAAACAGCCGTACAAACCCCTGAAGCTTGGGACAGTACACTCTTCACATTGGAAGCAGACTCTTACCTTAACAAAAAGTTTAAAACTCAAGCAATTGGCCGGGATCATGAGTAAGCAGCGAAAAAGAGTCAGACTATATTATCTTACTTTGGTGACAAAGAAGATCAAAACATATAACCAGAAGAAGACAACAAAGCCAAAGCTCCTACATCCAAAGCCTCCAAGAAAAATAAGAATCAGTCCCAGGCCTTGGAAGAGCTCAAAAGGGATTTTGAGAAGCAAGTAAGAGAAGTAGAGGAAAAACTGAGTGATGCAAGAAAATCATGAAAAACAAGTCAACAGCTTGCTGAAGGAGACCCAAAAAAATACTGAAGAAAATAACACCTTAAAAAATAGCCTAACCCAAATGGCAAAAGAGGCCCAAAAAGCCAATGAGGAGAAGAATACCCTAAAAAGCAAAATTGGCCAAATGGAAAAGGAAGTCCAAAAGCTTACTGAAGAAAATACTTCCTTAAAAATTAGAATAGAGCAATTGGAAACTAGTGACTTTATGAGAAATCAAGACACTGTAAATCAAACCCAAAAGAATGAAAAATTAGAAAACAATGTGAAATACCTCATTGGAAAAACAACTGACCTGGAAAATAGATCCAGGAGAGAGAATTTAAAAATTATTGGACTCTCTGAAAGCCATGATCAAAAAAAGAGCCTAGACATCATCTTTCAAGAAATTATCAAGGAAAACTGTCCTGATATTTTAGAACCAGAGGGCAAAATAGAAATTGAAAGAATCCACTGATCTCCTCCTGAAAGAGATCCCCAAAGGAAAACTCCTAGGAATATTGTAGCCAAATGCCAGAGTTCCCAGGTCAAGGAGAAAATATTGCAAGCAGCCAGAAAGAAACAATTCAAGTATTGTGGAAACACAATCAGGATAACACAAGATTTAGCAGCTTTTCCATTAAGGGACCAGAGGGCATGGAATATAATATTCCAGAGAGCAAAGGAGATAGGATTACAACCAAGAATCACCTACCCAGCAAAACTGAGTATAATCCTGCAGGGGAAAAAATGGTCATTCAGTGAAATAGAGCACTTTCAAGTGTTCTTGATGAAAAGATCAGAGTTGAATAGAAAATTTGATTTTTAGATACAAGACTCGAGTGGAACATGAAGAGGTAAATAGGAAAGAGAAAATCATAAGAGACTTGTTAAGGTTGAATTGTTTACGTTCCTGCATGGAAAGATGATATTTGTAACTCATGAGACCTTTGTCAGTATTAGGGTAGTTGGAGGGGAAAAAATTATATGTACATATACTTTGATATAGATAGATAGATAGAGGGCACAGGGTGAGTTGAAAATGAAGGGGTCATATCTGGAGAATAAAATTAAGGGATGAGAGAGGAATATACTAGGAGAAGGAGAAAGGGAGAGGTAGAATGGGATAAATTATCCCACAAAAAAAAAAAAAACAGAAAAGAAAAGGCTCTTACAGTGGAGGGGAAATGGGGGAAGGTGAGAGGGAATGAGTGAATCTTATTCTCATAGGATTTGACTTAAGGAGGGAATAACATACACACTCAATTGGGTGTGGAAATCTGTCTTACCCTACAGGAAAATGGGCGGGAAGGGGACAAGAGAGTTGGGGAATGATAGAGAGGAGGGCAGATTGGGAAAGGGAGTAATCAGAAGCAAATACTTCTGAGGAGGGACAGGGTCAAAAGAAAGAATAGAATAAATGGGGGGGCTAGATAGGATTAAGGGAAATAGAGTTAGTTTTTCACAGCATGTCTACTATGGAAGTGTTTTGCATAACTGCACATATATAACCTATGTTTAATTGCTTGCCTTATCAATGAGAGTGGGTGGGGAGGGAGGAAGGGAGAAAATTTGGAACCCAAAGTTTTAAAAACACATATTTTAAAAAAAAATGCTTTCACATGCAACTGGGAAATAAAAAATACAGGAAATGGGGTACAGAAATCCATCCTGCCCTATAGGAAAATTGAAGGGGAAGGAGATAAGAGAAGGGGGGAAAAGACAGAAGGGAAGGCAGACTAGGGGAAGAGGTATTCAGAATGCATGCCATCGTGGGGTGGGGGGGAGGGGCGAGATGAGTGAAAATTTGGAACTCAAAATCTTGTGGAAGTAAATGTTGAAAACAAAAAAAAAACAAAAATTACCATTAAAATAAATAAATAAATAAATAAAATAGAAAAGAAAAAGAAATAAGTTCTCAAAACTGGATTAAGGATTTTATATATAAAATTGCATTGATAATTGTAAGGAAAGTGAAATTATTTTCTCTGTCTCTCTACAGTCTCTGTCTGATAATTTGAAGAGATAAGGGCTCATTTTTCCTGGCCCTCATGGATTTTTTTTTTTTAAGATTCTTCCTTCTGTTGATGGCAGTTTTCATATCAGGTACAGGGTTTAAGTTAAGATAGAAATACCGGGAAGTATTTAAAAACTGAAATTCTTTGAAGTTTCGGGTGAATTATGGGTTCCTTTAATAGCTCTGTGGTTAGTAAGGTTAGATCCATATGGTTTGAGCTGGTTTTTACCACGTGAACAAATCACTGGAAAAGCAAATTTTGGTGATTGTACTGAATTGTATCAAGTCTTGTTACTGGCAGATTTTAGCAGAATTACCTAGTAATCTCTGCAAGTGACTTGGAACCAGAGAAGCATATCTATCAGGAGGATAGTCTTTAGAGCTGCTCTGGGGATGAGGCCTAAATTGAAGAGGCCGGGAACCTGCTGCCTCAAGGCCGCATAGGGCCCTCCAGGTCTTCAAGCTCAACCCTTTATCCACCATTTTGTGAAGTTAAGCTCCACCTCTTTGTAAGTCACCTGATTTTGGAGAAGTCACAAGATCACTTCCCTTCCCAAAGGTTACTCAACTTAATGAATGTAACAAGACTACCCCTTTTCCTCTCACCTCAGTGTCTACCCATCCTCTCCACAAATAAAAAACCAGGTGTCTCAATCCTTATAATCCTGTTTTTCCTGTGTTTCACTCCCTCCAAATTGTATATTAACATTGTAGAAACCAGTGACCAATGTCCTTGGCTACCATAAGCCTTAGTCCCAGTTTGTTTCTGCAACTACATGCATTGCTAAATAAATCTCTGTCTGGATGTAACTGACTCAGTTTCTTTATTCTTCCGTAACACTGGCCACCCCTTTTTGCTTTGTACATTTCTATGGTTATAGGTCATCTATCCTGAATTGGAGATTCCTGGCCTTGGGCACAGCAGCCTACTGATTTTTAGATGTCAAGAGTTCCCGAGTCCCTTAGTCAGAACTGACTGGCAATAGGATGAATTTCCTGCATGAGAAGGAAAGACCACTGATGGTGGTCGGTCTGGCCAGAATCTCTGTCTTGGAGTGGTCAGAGGGATTCCTGTGTGTGGCCAGCCATTCCTGACTTCATTAACATGGTGGACCAGCTAAGGGCAGTGACATCCTCGCCTGTAGCCCTAGGTGGGGTGGGGGAAGGGAGAGGCACCTAGCCTGCCACAAGGAGATAGCATAAGGGAGCAGAGTTCAAACCCTAGTTTCAGTGGCTGTACCTGTGGCAATGCTCAGTGCAGGATGCAGATGGGGAGAAGAGCTCAGGCTGCAGTCATGACAGCATCAAGTGATAAGGGGCAGTGCCAGCACCTTTGGCATTACTGAGAACCTAGCAGAGGGAAGCAGTATTCAGCCAGGTACAAGGTAACAGTATTCAGGTCCTGGGATAAGGCGGCATCACTAGAGGGGAGAGGGAGGGAGGATAGAATGTGGTCTAGCTGCCACATGCAAAGCAATCACTTACACAGAATCCCAGCAGTGGAAGTGACTACCACAGGAGGTCAATAGCAATGGCCCTGGTAGTGTTCAGGCTCTGGCATAGTGGAGCAGTGCCCAGTACAAGAGGGGGAAAGCACTTGGGCTCTGGAATAGAGGTCAGAACTTAAAAACTAGTAGTAGTAGTAGTAGTGCCTGGCACAGTGCACAGCAGTGCTCAGGCCCTAGCTTAGGGAGACAGCACTCATTCTGATACAGGAGGGCATGTGTAGGCCCCAGTACAAAGGGGCATGTGCCAACTCAGCAGCGGCAGTGCCCTGGGTAGCCTTCCTGCTTTATCCCAGTTGATTAGGGGCGAGGTTGGGTATAGCAATGGCACCAGGCAGCAGAATGGGCAGAGGCAGAAGCCAGCAACAGCAGCAGGGTGGGCAATTATATGGATTCCAGGCAGACAGCACAATGGGAGTCCCAGTGGAGTGGGCTCAGAATAGTCTTCTGCTTACTGTAAGCTGGAACTGGGAGCATACTTTGTTGGAGGCAAAGCTCTAAAACCAGCCCCCTCTTCATTCAAGTTCAATGTTAGGATGAAACAGTGCAATGAGAAGTCACTAAGCATTTAACACATTGGTTTACTTTGTTCTAACACTTCAAGGACGTGTAATAAGGATACAGCAGCATTTAGCTTCCCCTCCTCTCCATTTAGAAGCCCATCTAAGCACGAGGTTAACAGATTATGGTTACTAAGTGGTGTTAGGCACCCACCAAGTCTGAGGGGCCCAGACTTCACGAAGCTGGGACCAGGTAGCCGCATCATGGAAGACAGGGCCAATCAGATCCCAGGGGCAGTTTTATCTTCCTTCAGGCAAGCTTCCCATGTTTTGAGTAGGAGGAAAGAAGTTGCTTCAGTGTCCTATCCCATTCCTCCACATTGCTGCCAAGGTCACCGAACAACTCCTTCCTAAGGAAGGCTTGGATAGCTAAGATGGCTTTTGAAGGTACCTTGCTTTCTGGTAGTGAGCATGGCGGGGACCCAGCCCTCACAGAAGAAGAGAGCTTAGCAGAGGTTTCTAAAGGAGCAAAGACTCGGTATTCTTCCTCTTTTCTCGTCCCTTGTGACTCCATGAAGGGGGAGGAGTGGAGCTGGGAACACTGAGTGGGCGGTGGTACTGAGCAGTGTTGACCTTGGCACTAGAACAGACAATATGCAACAGGGTAAAGACCTTTTAGTTGCTGATTACAGATGACCCTGACCCATGATGAGTATCAGTGACTATGCCAGAAGCGACATTTTCCGCCCCTACAGCCCTGATGTCCCTGTTGATATTCCTAATCCTCTTTTATATTATAGGTTCTTCTTTACCCCTCTTTACATCAGGAGATCCACTGTGAACTGCCAAGATTTGACATGATATTTGATCACTCCTTCAGGGGACCATTATATTACTTGTCTCTGTTTTTTTCTTTTTTTGAATGTCTTTCTGTTTTAGGTTTGTTGTTTTATTTTTTTCTTCCCCCTCTTTTAGCGAGGCAATTTATTAAGCATCTACTGCATGCCAAGTGGAAGCAGCTAGGTAGCTCAGTGGATAGAGCTCTGGGCCTGGAGTCAGGAAGACCTGAGTTCAAATCCAGCCTCAAACACTTACTAGATGTCTGACCCTGGCAAGTCACTTAACTTCTGTTTGCCTTGAGAAGGAAATGGCTATTACCTTTGCCAAGAAAACCTCATGAAGAGCACTGGCATGCTAAGGTCCACTGGGTCAGTAAGAGTTGGACATAACTAAATGAATGAACAACAAATGTGCCAAACACTGTACTAAGTGCCTGGCGTGTACTGGTGCTGTACAAATATTAGTTATTATTTTTATCATCATCATCTAACCTAAGCTACCAAATCAATCTGAATGAGGCCTATGACAGAGAGGGCTGGCCGAGCCAAATGACCTTGAAAGTGCCTTCTAGGTCTAATGACCCTGTGCTGTGTGTTTGTAGTTTTGTTTTGGGATGTGTGTGTGTGTGTGTGTGTGTGTGTGTATGTTATGCACGCCCAAGAAAGGAGGAGAATGGTAGAAGAGCATTGACTAGGACTTGATAAAATGAAAAAAACAAAATTAACAACCATCACCACTGATCAATAACATCTTGGTAACAATTCATGGAACAGAGACACACACAAATAGAATCTGGAGGGGCAGCTAGGTGGCACAGTGGATAGAACACCAGCCCTGAAGTCAAGGAGGACCTGAGTTCAAATCCGGCCTCAGAACAAACACTTGACACTTACTAGCTGTGTGACCCTGGGCAAGTCACTTAACCCCAATTGCCTAAAAATAACAAACAAACTAAAAAAAAACCCCAAAAAAACAAATAGAATCTGGAACAGCACAGGGGAAGTATGGAAGGTCTCCCTCTGTACCGATTCCAGGTATGTGGAATGTTGTGGAACACTGCTTGGGCAGACTGATGCCCTGTCCACGTTCCAGCCCTTTATTTACAAAATATTAGCACACGCTTGTTAAATCAGTGAAATGGAAATGAACACTTAAATGAAATCTTGGTCTTTTACCAGCACCCTCAGGATCATAGCTAACAAACATACAAAGGGTTCAAACTTCTGGTTAGTGGTTCATGTTGCAAGTTCACAAAATATGAACTAGCATCAATCCTAGTTCATGCATGTGGCATATTTCTCCATACCAGAAGGGCTGAAGATCACAGGATCACAGATTTTAGAGCTGAAGTGGGACCTTAGAGGTCATCTAGACAGGAGGGGTCAAACATGTTGTCCGCAGCACTCTGGTGTGCAACCTGCACCCAGTTAAAATGTAGCTCCTATCTGGTTTTAATGTATTGATGTGTTAATAAATATGCATAATGCATACATTTATATAGACACATATACATATATATGTATATATGTACATATACATACACATACACACACATATATGTCAACATGCAGCCTGCAGAGATCTTTATGTATGGTTTAGTGGCCCCCCTGTTTCTGTTTGAGTTTGACACCCCTGGTCTAGACTAGCACCCTTCCTCTTCTGGTCAGGAAGCTGAGCCCCAGACAAGTTAAGTGACTTGCCCAAAATCACACAGATAATAGAGGCAGGGCTCAAGGGACTCAAGGCCCTGCAAAATTCACCTTGGTATTCCCAGTTGGCAGAATGATTCATCTATCTGCCAAAGAAGGTAGTGGCTTACCACTGGGAGGGATCGGGAAGGAAGGAGCAGAAAGGAGCTTGTTTCCACACTGGAATACCATGGCTCTTGCCCAAGCAGGCCATTCTATGTTGTAACAGATGCCTCCAGGGTAGTCTTGGGGTCCCCTCTCAGAGCAGCACTATATAATCACAGTCTAGGAAAGTGCTCCCTGTTGAGACAGTCTTAAAGAACAGGTGTCTTTTCTTAAAGTAGATGGTCATCCCATACTGGAGATGAAAGAGACCAAAAGAACCAACTTTATTTGAGGCGTGGAGGAAAAACTCAGTATTCTCTGTCTGTCAGAAACAATTTATTATCTCCAAGAATTGCTGCTTATGGAGAACACCAAAGGGCAGAGGTTCCTATTTTTTGATGGAATTCTATCACAGTCAATATCTTCTTATATTTTATAGTGACTGGGAAAGACAGACAAAATTCTACAGAAAGATTAGAACAAGTACAAAGTTCAGTCTTGGGATTGTTGATACACCTAACAGAACTATAGAAATATCAGTGTTGGCCTTACCTTTGCAGATGATGTCTTCCAGAAAAACTAAGGTCAGGTTCGAGAAATAATAGAAGGGTCACCTCCCTTGAGTTAATCTGTGATCAGGGATGCTATGGAAGGGACTAACAAAGGAATATAACCTCAAACTTAAGAGATAATTTTCTTAACTGAATTAAAATAAAATAAAATTTAAAATAAAGTTTCACTCTTAATCTGATCCCCACCCCGATCTATTGCAGAGAAAATGCCTTCCTGGCCTTGATTGAGTCCAAGAATTTTTAGGCCTTTGATAAGCATGAAATAAAAAAACTTCAGAGTAAAACATTGTCTGTTTTGCACTGATAATTTTCAAAAAGACTAATATGGTCTTTCATTTAGATTAGACCAAGGACATTAGATGAAAATACTATGAAAATGTTTTATTTCTAAATATTGCAGGAAAAAAGTGGTCCAGTTATTGTCTGGCCAACATAATATTTCAGTTTTGCTGTCTTCCTGATGCTTTATAAGGATCTTGCCACTACCCGTATACAAGAACACTTTATTTTTCCTTTGTTTTATTTTATTGATATCTTTTATTTTTACATCATTTCTGAATATTTATATCATTTCTCTCTCCTCTACATAGTGAGCCTACCCTTATAACAAAGATTTTTTCAAATTCAATTTTATTTTATTTTCAATTCCAAACTCTCTTCCTCCTTCCTCTCTCTCCCTTGCCCATTAAGAAGGTAAGAAAAATAAACCCTCTAAAACATGTAGAGTCTTGCAAAACAAATTCCCATATTAGCTATGTCAAAAGAAAAATGGAAAGAAAATATACTTCAATCTACATTCTTAGTCCATTTACTCTTATCTGTAGATGCTAGCATATTTTATCACAAGTCCTTGGGAATCCTGGTGTTGATCAGAGTTTCTAAGTCTTTTACATTTGATCATCTTTACAATAATGTTGATGTTGCATAAATTGTTCTCTTGGTTCTGCTCACTTCAGTTTATATCAATCCATGCAAGTTTCCCCAGGTGTTTCTGAAATCATTTTCTTTATTATTTTTTATAGCACAGGAGTGGGGAACCTATGGCCTCGAGGTCACATGTGACCTTCTAGGTCCGTGGGTGTGGCCTTTTGACTGAGTCCAAGTTTTACAGAACAAATCCTTTTATTAAGGAGA
The DNA here is from genome assembly GCF_900497805.2 of Vombatus ursinus. Classification (NCBI taxonomy): domain Eukaryota; kingdom Metazoa; phylum Chordata; class Mammalia; order Diprotodontia; family Vombatidae; genus Vombatus; species Vombatus ursinus. The sequence goes on from NW_020951694.1 coordinate 786,187, forward strand.
TTTGTTCTGTGAAGTTTGGATTCAGTTAAAGGGCCACACTTAAGGACCTAGAGGGCCACATGTGGCCTTGAGGCCACAAGTTCCCCGCCCCTATTATAGCATATCTTCCATCAAATTCATACACCATGACTTGTTCAGCCATTCCCCAACTAATGGGCATCTTCCCAGTTTCCAATTATCTGCAACCTCAAAAAGAACTGTCATAAATATTTTTATACATATGTGTCCTTTACCTCTTTCTTCTCTCTTTGGGGCATAGACCTAGTAGCAGTATCGCTGGGTCAAAAGATATGCAGTTTAATAACTTTTTGGTCATAGTTTCAAATTGCTTTCCAGAATGGCTGGGTTAGCTCACAACTCTACCAATAGTGTGTTAAAGTATTTGTTTTCCCAAAACCCCTCAAGGATTTGTCATTTCCCCTTTTTGTCAACTTAGCGAATCTGATGGATATGATGTGGTACCTTAAAATTGTTTTTGGTTTTGCTTTGTTTTTTTCAGTTTTCAACATTCACTTCCATAAGATTTTTTTTTTTTTAGTGAGGCAATCGGGGTTAAGTGACTTACCCAAGGTCACACAGCTAATAAGTGTCAAGTGTTTGGTCTGAGGCCGGATTTGAACTCAGGTCCTCCTGACTTCAGGGCCAGTGCTCTATACACTGCGCCACCTAGCTGCCCCCTCCATAAGATTTTGAGTTCTAAATTTTCTCCCCCTTCTTCCCCTTCCCCCTCCCTAAGACTGTGTGCAATCTGATATAGACCATACCTACATATTTTCACATTAGTCATGTTGTAAAGAAGAATTAGAACCAATGGGAGGAACCATGAAAAAGAAGAAACAACAACAAAAACAACAACAAAAGAGAGCAAATAGTGTGCTTTGATCTGCATTCAGACTCCACAGTTCTTTTTCCGGATATGGATAGCATTTTCCATCTTGAGTCTGTTGGTATTGTCTTAGATCCTTGCATTACTGAGAAGAACTAAGTCTGTCAAAGTTAGTTACTGCACTATGTTGCTGTTACTGTGTACAGTGTTCTCTTGGTTCTGCTCACCTCACTCTGCATCAGTTCATGTAAATCTTTCCAGGTTTTTCTGAAGTCTGTCTGCTCATCATTTCTGATGGAACAACAGTATTCCATAACATTCATATACCACAATTTGTTCAGCCATTCCCCAATTGATGGGCATCCTCTCAACTTCCAATTCTTGGCCACCACAAAAAAGAGCTGCTATAAATATTTTTGTACATGTGGGTCCTTTTCCCATTTTTATGATCTCTGTGGGATACAGATCTAGAAGTGGTATTACTGGATCAAAGGGTATCCACGGTTTCATAGTCCTTTAGGCATAGTTCCAAATTGCTCTCCAGAATGGCTGGATCACTTCACAACTCCACCAACAATTTTCCCACATCTTCTCCAACATTTATCATTTTCCTGTTTTGTCATGTTAGCCAATCTGATAGGTGTGATGTGGAACCTTAGAGTTGTTTTGATTTGCATTTCTCTAATCAATCATGATTTAGAGCATTTTTTTTCATATTTTACAGCTTTAATTTCTGTGTCTGAAAACTGCCTGTTCATATCCTTTGATCATTTATCAATTGGGGAATGACTTGTATTCTTATAAATTTGACTCAGTTCTCTATATATTTTAGAAATGAGGACTTTATCAGAGACACTGGTTGTAAAAATTATTTCCCAGCTTTCTGTTTCCCTTTTAATCTTGGTTGCATTGGGTTTGTTTGTGCAAAAACTTTTCAATTTAATGTAATCAAAATTATCCATTTTGCATTTCATAATGTTCTCAATCTCTTATTTGGTCATAAATTCTTCTGTTCTCCATAAACCTGACAGGTAAACTATTTCTTGCTCTCCTAATTTGCTTATAGTATCAGCCTTTATATATAAATTGTGTACCTATTTTGACTTTATCTTGGTGTATGGTGTAAGATATTGGTCTATGCCTAGTTTCTGCCATACTATTTTCTAGTTTTCCCAGCAGTTTTTGTTAAATAGTGAGTCTTATCCCAGAAGCTATAGTCTTTGGGCTTATTAAACAGTAGATTACCATAGTCATTGACTACAGTGTCTTGTGTATCTAACCTATTCCACTGATCCACCACTCTATCTCTTAGCCAGTACCAAGTAGGTTTAATGATCGCTGTTTTATAATGCAATTTAAGATCTAGTATGGCTAGGCCACCTTCCCTTGCATTTCTTTTCATTCTGGACCCTTTGTTCTTCCAGATGAATTTTGTTTTTATTTTTTCTAGCTCTATAAAATAATTTTTTGGTAGTTTGATTGGTATGGCACTGAATACATAAATTAATTTAAGTAGAATTGTCATTTTTATTATATTAACTGGGTCTACTCATGAGCAACTGGTATTTTTCCAATTATTTAGATCTGACTTTATTTGTGTGGAAAGTGTTTTGTAATTGTGTTCAGATAGTTCCTGGGTTTGTCTTGGCAGGTAGACTTCCAAATATTTTATAATGTCTACAGTAACTTTAAATGGAATTTCTCTTTTTCTCTCTTGCTGTTGGGCTTTGTTAGCAATATGTAGAAATGCTGATGATTAATGTGGATTTATTTTATATCCTGTAGCTTTGCTAAAATCTATTATTTCAAGTAGTTTTTTAGTTGATTCTCTAGAATTTTCTAAGTATACCATTATATCATCTGCAAAGAGTGATAGCTTTGTTTCTTCTTTGCCTATTCTAATTCCTTCAATTTCTTTTTCTTCCTTTATTGCTAAAGCTAACATTACTAGTACAATACTGAATAACAGTGGTGATAATGGACATCCTTGTTTCACCCCGATCTTATTGGAAATGCTTCTAGTTTATCCCCATTAGATATAAGGCTTGCTGATGGTTTTAGATAGATGCTACTTATCATTTTAAGGAAGACTCCATTTATTCCTATGCTCTCTAGTGTTTTTAATAGAAATGGGTGTTGTATTTTGTCAAAGGCTTTTTCTGCATCTATTGAGATAATCATATGATTTCTGTTAGTTTTGTGGTTGATATGGTCAATTATGCTGACAGTTTTTCCTAATATTGAACCAGCCCTGCATTCCTGGTATAAATCCTACCTGGTTATAGTGTATTATCCTTGTGATAAGTTGCTGTAGTTTCTTTGCTAATATTTTATTAAACCTTTTTGCATCTATATTCATTAGGGAAATTGGCTTATAATTTTCTTCTTCTGTTTTGGCTCTTCCTGGTTTAGGTATCAGTACCATATTTGTATCATAGAAAAGAATTTGGTAGGATCCCTTCATTGCTTATTTTCCCAAATAGTTTATATAGTATTGGAATTAATTGTTCTTTAAATGTTTGATAGAATTCACTTATAAATCTATCTGGCTCTGGAAATTTTTGGGGGGGAGTTCATTGATGGCTTGTTCAATTTCTTTTTCTGAAATGGGGTTATTTAAGTATTTTATTTCCTCTTCTGTTAATCTGGGCAATTTATGTTTTTGTAAATATTCATCCATTTCACTAAGACTGTCAAATTATATTGGCATACAGTTGGGCAAAATAGTTCCTAATTATTGTTTTAATGTCCTCTTCATTGGTGATGAATTAATCCTTTTCATTTTTGATGCTGGTAATTTAGTTTTCTTCTTTTTTTTAATCAAATTAACTAAAGGTTTATCTATTTTATTGGTTTTTCCCTAAGACCAGCTCTTAGTTTTATTTACTAATTCAATAGTTTTCTTAATTTCAATTTTATTGATCTCTCCTTTGGTTTTCAGAATTTCTAATTTGGTATTTAATTGGGAATTTAAAATTTGTTTTCTTCTAGCTTTTTTAGTTGTGTGCCCAATTCATTGATCTCCTCTTTCTCTATTTTACTCATGTAAGCATTAAGAGAAAAAATCTCCCCTAAGAACTGCTTTGGTTGCATCCTGTAAGTTTTGGTATGTTATCTCATTATTGTCATTCTCTTGGATGAAATTATTGATTGTTTCTATGATTTGTTGTTTGACCCACTCATTCTCTAGGATTAGATTATTTAGTTTCCAATTAATTTTAGTCTATCTTTCCATGGCCCATTTTTACACGTAATTTTCATTACATCATGATCTGAAAAGGATGCATTTAATATTGCTGCCTTTCTGTATTGGATTGTGAGATTTTTATGCCCTAGTACATGGTCAATTTTTATGTAGGTGCCATGGACCACTGAGGAAAAAGTATACTTCTTTCTATACCCATTCAATTTTCTCTAGGGTTCTACCATATCTAATTTTTCTAAGATTCTATTCACCTCCTTAATTTATTTCTTGTTTATTTTGTGGTTAGATTTATCTAGTTCAGAGAAGCAGAGGTTGAGGAAACCCACTATTATAGTTTTGCTCTCTATTTCTTCCTGTAACTCATTTAACTTCTCTGAGAATATGGATGCTATACCACTTGGTGCATATATGTTTAGTATTGATATTACTTAATTGTCTATGGTACCTTTTAGCAGGATGTAGTTTCCTTCCTTATCACTTTTAATTAGATCCATTTTTGTTTTTGCTTTGTCTGAGATCAGAATTGCTATCCCTGCTTTTTTTTTACTTCAGCTGAAACATAATATATTCCAGCCTTTTACCTTTACTCTGTGTGCATCTCTCTGCTTCAAAGGTGTTTCTTGTAAACAACATATTGTGAGATTACAGTTTTTTAATCCCTCTGTTATCCACTTTTGTTTTACAGAAGAATTCATCCCATTCATATTCACAGTTATGATTACTAAATGTGTCTTTCTTTCCATCCTACTTCCCCCCTGTTTATGTTTGTCTCTCTCCTTTCTCCCTTTTCCTCCTTATCTGTGTTTTGCTTCTGACCACACACCTTCCTTCTATAGACCCCTCCTTTGTCTTCCCCCTTTCCCTTCCTAGTTCCTATAGGATATGATAGATTTCTATATCCAAGTGAGTGTATATGATAGTGCCTCTTTGAGCTAAATTCAATGAGGATAAGGTTCAAACAATATTTGTCTCCCTCCCTTCTTTCCCTTTACTGTAATAGGTCTTTGTGCCATTTCATGTGATGTAATTTACCCTTTTCTGCCTCCTCCTTTCATCTTCCCCCAGTACAATCTTTTTTTTCACCTCTTTAATTTTTTTTATCATCACATCAAAGTCAACTTATATCTACACTCACTGTCTATGTATATCCCTTCTAAATGTCATAATAAAGATAGAATTCTCAAGAGTTACAAGTGTCATCTTCCCATGTAGGGATGTAATAACATGCTGGTTGAATAACATGCTGGTTTTTTTTTTTCTTTTCCTGTTTACCTTTTTATGCTTCTCTTGAGTCTTGTATTTGGAGACTAAATTTCTGTTCAGCTCTGGATTTTTCATCAGGAAAATTTGGAAGTCCCCTATTTCATTGAATGTCCATCTCCTCTCCTGACAGATTATGCTCAATTTTGCTGGGTAGTTGATCCTTGGTTTTAATACAAGTTCCTTTGCCTTATAGAATATCATATTCCAAGCCCTCCAATATTTTAATGTAGAAGGTCCTGCCTATGGTTCCATGATATTTAAATAGTTTCTTTCTGACTGCTTGCAGTATTTTCTCCTTGACCTGATAATTCTGGAATTTGGCTACAATATTCCTTGGCATTTTCACTTTGAGATCTTTTTTGGGAGGTGATTGGTAGATTCTTTTGATGACTATTTTACTCCCTGGTTCTAAGACCTCAGGGCAGTTTTCCTTGATAATTTCTTGAAAGATGCTGTCCAGGATCTTTTTTTTTTTTTATTATGGGTTTCAGGTAGACCAATAATTCTTAAATTATCTCATTTGGATTTATTTTCCAGGTCAGTTGTTTTTTCAGTAAGATATTTTATATTTTCTTCTATTTTTTTTTCATTCTTTTGGTTTTGTTTGACTGATTCTTGATGTCTCGTAGCGTCATTAGAACCAATAGGAGAAACCACAAAAAAGAGGAAACAAAACAAAACAGAAGAGAAAAAAAGAGCAAATAGTATGCTTCGATCTGCATTCAGCCTCCATAGTTGTTTCTCTGGATGTGGATAGCAATTTCCATCATGAGTCTTTTGGGGTTGTCTTAGATCCTTGCATTGCTGCGAAGTGCCCAGTCTATCAAAGTCAGTCATCCCACAATGTGGCTGTTACTGTGTACAATGTTCTCCTGGTTCTGCTCATTTCATTCTGCATCAGTTCATGTAAGTCTTTCTAGGTTTTTTTTTTTAAGTCTGCCTGCTCATCATTTCTTGATATAGCATATAGTATTCCATCACATTCACATACCACAACTTGTTCAGCCATTCCCCAAATAATGCTCTTAGAAGCTGTGCAGGCCTTGCTTGGTCCTGAGTGTGGTGGCTAAGACTGGGCCCCACCTTCTGCAAGGAGTTTTGTTGGCTTTGCCTCTTGCCAAGACCCAGCCTGCCTAAATGCTAGGTTAGGCTAAGGCTGCCAGTTCTGTAAGAGTACAGTCCATCTCAAGCACAGTGAATTTCTATATCTTGGCAAGAGAGATTGGGAAATTCCCCTACAGTTTTTCACCACATATTTGGGTGAAAAAGCATTTTCATTTTATTCCTATTTTAAATCAAAATTGTTGTTATTCAGTCATTTCAGTTGTGCCCAACTCTTCATGGCCCCATTTGGGGTTTTCTTGGCAAAGATACTGGAGTGGTTTGCCATTTCCTTCTCCAGCTCATTTTACAAGTGAGGAAACTGAGGCAAATTGGTAAATGACTTGCTCAGGGTCACACAGCTAGTAAGTCTCTGAGGCTAGATTTGAACTCAGGTCTTCCTGACTTCTGGCCTGGTGCTTCATCCACTGTACCACCTAGTAGTGCTAATTAAATTCCATTTATTCATAAGACTATCTTTTGTGCAAAGGACAGAATACTGAGCCTAGAGTCAGCATGGATATGCAAAAATGATACAGGGACATTTAGCTTCTCTGGATGAGGCCCCCTTTGTTTCTATATAGAAATATATCTAGTCAGCAAGGCAGAACTGCTGCCATGTGGGCTTCAGAAATCCAAGTCCAAGGGGTTTAGGCTCCACCTGGCTGGAACTTTTTATACCTTTAGAAGACTAGAAAGTTGTATCAGGAAAGATAGTTCCAATCAGGTCCCAAAGTGGGGTGGGGTAGTTTGAGGAAGGAAGTTTCATCAAAGAAGTTGGAGTCAATCACATTGGCTAATCAGGTCCTGGGAATAGCTTTGTCTTCTTTTAGGTAAATCCCCACCCCCACCCTCACTATGTTGTAAGTGGGAGGAAAGGAACTGAGTCAGGGAAATGTTGGTCCCATCACAAATGGAGATCTCAATGTGCCCCTTTCAGACCTAGACAAATCTAAGATTAAAAAAAAAAGGTAAGGATCTGAATAGAATTTTATAAAAATTAGAAATAGCAGATCTCTGGGAATTCCTGAAATGAAACAGAAAGCATCTTAATTCTCAGCCATGTTTGTTGCATTTACAAAATTGACTTTATATAGGGACATAAAGATCTCACCAAAAAGCAAACAAAAAAATAAAAACCTCAGAAAAGTAGAAATACTGAAAACACCATTTCCTGATTATAAGAAATAAAAAACCTCTGAAGAAAAAATTAAAAATTAATTGGAGACTAAATAACTTAATTCTAAAGAACTGGTGGGTGAAAGAACAAATAATAGAAGCAATAGAAATTTTCATTAAAAAATTAAAATAAGATATCAAACCAAAACTTATGAGATATCTGTAAATATTTTCATCAATAAAAGAGAAGTAAAAAAAAAGAGAGAAGTAACAAAAATGATAAATTGGACATGTAACATTAAAAAAAAAGCCACTAGGACAACAAATTAAGCCCCTTCAATTAAACAACAAAGTAGAAATTCTTAATCAAAGAAGAGGTTAATAAAATTGAGAGAGAAAATTATCAAATTCCTAAACAAAACTAGGAACCTTTTTGGGGAAAAAAAACTTAAAAAAAGATGCCATTAATCTAACATTTTAAAAGGGTGAGGAAAATCATTGTATTTGTATCAAAAATGAAAAAGGAAAATTCACAATTTAAGAGGAAAAATAAAGGAAATTATCAGAATTATCAGCTAAATCATATGCTAACAAAAATCATCATTTAAAGGAAGTTAATAAGTTTTTACAAAAATATGAAACACCTTAGATTAACAAAAGAAGAAATAGATTATTTAAATAGCTTCATATCAAATAAAATAAATTGAATAAGCCATAAATAAACTTCCAAAGGAGAAAAAAAATTCTCCAGGATCAGACAGACTTACAAATGAATTCTATCAAATATTCCAAGAAAAATTAGTTCCAATATTACTTAGACTATTTGAAAAAATAGGAAAAGAATGGGCTTTTCCAATTTTTTTCTTTCATACAAATATGGTCTTCCTGCCTAAACCAAACAGAAACAAAACAGAAAAAGAAAACTATACACCAATTTCCCCAATGAACACTGAAGCAAAAATTTTTAAATAAAATGTTAGCAAATAGGATATAACAACATATTAGAAAAATTATACACTATGACTTGATTAGATTTTTGCCAGGAACACAGGGTTAGTTTAATATAAAGAAAGATGTAAACATAATAAACATTAATAATATTAATAATAAAAACCACATGATTATATCAATAGGTATTGAAAAGGCTACTGATAAAATCCAACACCAATCTATTTTAAAAAACAAACACTAGAACTCATAGAAATAAGTGGATTTTTCCTTAACATAGTAAATAATATCTATCTAAAACAGAGAGCAAACATTATATTTAACAGCTAAAAGCAGCAGGCCTTTTACATAAGATAAAGAGTAAAGCAAGGATGCTCATTATCACCACTACTATTTAACATAGTGCTAGAAATGATAGCCTTAGCAATAAGACAAGAAAGAAAAATTGAGGCAAAGAAGAAAAGCAGAATTATTGCTCTTTGCAGATGATACATTAAGGTCAATTAAAAATTAATTGAAATGATAAAATAACAAATTCAGCAGTTTCAGGATATAAAATAAAACTACAAAAATTATCAGCATCCCTATATATTCCAACAAAACCCAGCAAGAAGAGGTAGAAAGAAAAATTCAATTCAAAGTAACTTCAGACTGTATAAAATCTTTGGAAATTTCTCTACCAAGACACACCCAAGAACTTTATGAATCCTACTCTTTATTTAAAATTTATTTTAAAATACTTTTTATGGAACTAATGACAGATCTAAATGATTGGAAATATATTCATTGCATCTGAGTAAGTTGTGTCAATATGACTAAAATTATAATATTACTCAAATCAATTTACTTATTCAATGTCATACCAACCAAACTACAAAATACTTAATTTGTATAGCTAGAAAAATAATAATAAAATTCATATGGTGGTACAGAAAGTCAAGAATCTCAAGAGAGCTGAAGGAAAAAAGTAGGAAAAAATAGGTCCTAGAAGTACCAGATCTCAAGCTATTCTGAACCAAAATTATTTGATTCTGTTAAAAAAAAGTTGAGGGGAATGGCTGAACAAGTTGTGGTAAATTATTTTAATGGAATATTATTGTACTATAAGAAATGATAAAGGAAATGGTTTCAGAAAAACTTGGGAAGATATATAAGAACTGATGCAAAGTTAAGTAAGCAAAACCAAGCAAATACTGTAACATTGAATAACAATAATAGCAATATTGTAGTAATAATCAACGGTGAAAGATTTAGCTATTCTGATCAATACAGTGATTCACAACAATTCCAAAGGACCCATTATGAAAAACGCTATCCACTTCCAGAAAGAACTGATGAACTCTGAGTGCAGAGTGAAGCTTTTTTTATTCCATTTTATTTTTCTTGCCTTTTTTCCCCCAACATAGCTAATATGGAAACAAGTTTTACATGATTTCACATGAATAATGGATATCATATTGCTTGCTTTCTCTGAAGCAATGGGGAGAGGCGGTGCTGGTGGGAGGAGGAGAATTTAGGACTCAAAATTTAAAAAAAAATGTTAAAAAAATTTTAATGAAAAAATTCAAAGAAGAAATTAAAAAAAAAGAAAAGGCTTGCTATACAACATACAAAAGGAAAACAAACATAGTATCATAGTATTCAAAACACCTAAAGACTCCAATTAGTGGCTACTGATGAAAGTTGCTGGGAAAACTGGGCAACAATTTATCAAAAATTAGGTTCAGACCAAATCTCACAATTACATCAAGATAAATACCCAATGGACATATGACTTAGATACAAATGATTATATCACAAGCAAATTAGAGAAGTAAGAAAAAAATTACCTTTTGGTTTTATGGATAGGGAAGAGTTCATGACCAAATAAGTGACAGAGAGATTAACAAAAGTGGACGGTTTTTCTTGCATAAATGTAATGAATATGCTCTGGTTCCTTCTCTCAGAGCTGGGCCTGCTACATCTCCTCTCAGGGATCCAGGAAGTAACATTTAGGGGTGGAATATGTCTTCTCTAATGTCATAGGTGTAAGCTGCATCTCCAACTGTGTTCTCCCCATTGTCAAAGACATGTGCCTAGCACCCCAGTTCCATGTAATCACTTAACATCAGTTAGCTTTAAAAAGGCATAGCATAGGGGGGCAGCTAGGTGGCGCAGTGGATAGAGCGCTGGCCTTGGAGTCAGAAGGATCCAAGTTCAAATCTGGCCTCAGACACATAACACTCACTAGCTGTGTGACTCTGGACAAGTCACTTAACCCCAATTGCCTCAACAAACAAACAAAAATAAATAAAAAAATAAAAAGGCACAGTATAGGGAGGCAGCTTGGTGGTGCTACCAGTCCTGGAGTCAGGAGGACCTGAGTTCAAATCTGGCCTCAGACACATAACATGCAGCAGCTGTGTGGCTCTGGGCAAGTCACTTGACCCCAATTGTCTCACAAAAAAAAAAAGGCATAGTATATTCATTTCAAAAATATAGCCCCCAAAAATATAGCAAATACAAAGTAAAAACACTTATGCCAACATTCCCAAGGAATACTCTGCCCTATACCACTCTGGTATACTTATTCTTCTGGGAGAGTATGCTCAAAACTTAACTCATTTCCTGCATAGTATTCTACCAAGTTCATGTTCGGAGACAGCATTACTGCCAGATGAATCCTTGTTTCAGCTTTCATTAGAATGGGTTCAGAAGGCTACCTTTTTTTTTTCTTTTTTCTTTTTTCTTTTTTTTTTTGCTCTTTGCTCTCTGGGGCATCAGTGCTGGGCTGGTTGCAAAACTACTCATGGACTTTGGACCTCTGGGATGCAAAGGCCCCCGCTTCAGACCTTTTGAACTCACAAAGTTGTGGAGTCTCCCATTCCTCTACCTGGTACAGAAAAAGAACAAATACAAAGAGGAAGGACCAATGCATCTTTATCAGGGACCACATGACATCAGAGAGGAGAAGGCCCCAAGGAAGCTCTCCTTACAGCATGCTTTTTCCTTGGATGTTTTGGTTGAAAGAATCACCAAAATCCCCAAATCCCCCTCAACAGTGACCGAGGCAAAAGAGGAGGTAACTGATGAGCTTTTTGAAGATGCTGATAGTTGATAGGTAACCAATCAAAAAGTCTCTTCCATGGTACACAGTCTTTCTAAGGTACTTCCCTTTATACAACTTCACAATTCTCCAAGAAGTAAACTCCCTAGCATCCTCTACATAAAGAATTTACATCAGCTGAGTCATCTGATGGAGTCTGCATAAAATTGAAATTACATAATTTAACTGAGGGCAATGGAGAGGAATCTTTGCAGCTAATTATTCTGATAAAGATCTCATATCCAGTATATACAAGGAGCTGATTCAAATTTATAAGAACAAGTACCATTCTCCAATAGATATGAACAGGTATTTTAAAAGGAAGAAATTCAAACTATCAGTAGACATGTGGAAAAAATGTTCCAAATCACTAAGAATTAAAGAACTGCAAATTAAAGCAGCTCTAAGGTTCCACCTCACAGTCATTAGATTGTCAAATTTGACAAAAAGAAAAGAGCAAGAAATATCAGAGTTGCTTCAGGAAAATAGTCACATTAACATACTATTGATGAAGAGGTAAATTGGCCCACATGTTCTGGAAAGCAATTTGAAACGATGCCCCCAAAGTAATTAAGCCATGACATACCCTGTGATCCAGTGATACTGCTTCCCAGCCACAGAGATAAATGAAAATATCTATATGTATGAAAATATGTATAGCAGCCCTTTTGTGGTAGAAAAGAACTGGAAATTAAGGGGTATCCAACTATTGAGAAATGGCTAAATAAATTATGATCTATGAATGCAAATGTAAAGACTTCAGAACTCTGATCAATGCAATGAGAAACCAAGATTCCAGAGGACCAAAGATGAATAATACTCCCTACCTCCTGCCAGAGAGGAGATGGATTTAAAATGCAAAAGGAGATACGTTTTTGGACATGGCTAACGTGGTGATTAGTTTTGCTTGACTATAAAGACCTGCTATGAGGGTTTTCTTTTCTTTTTTGTTCAGTGGGAGTTCAGTGTTTTAGTTCAGTGGGAGGGGAAGGGAAAGGAAGTGAGAGAGAAAATGAATGCTTGTTAATTGGAAAAAACAATGAAATTAACATTTAAAAATAATGTGAGTTCCTTGAAGATAGGAACTATTTTTGCCTTTTTCACATATCCAGTGCTTAACACAGTGCCTGGCACATAGTAAGCACTTAAGAAATACTTTTTAATTAAGCGATTGATTGATTAGTTTATTGATTCATGTATTCCTAACTGCTGAATGGACACCTGACAGTATTGGTTAAGCATTTCCAAAAACACCACCAGAAGCATGGAAGCCAGATCTTTGCTATTTTTTTCCCCTACTTTCACAAGGCTATTCCAATACAATACTTTCAAACTATCATCACTCATAAGCCAGTCCCAATTCACTTGGTGACCATCTAACCCAGGGATCAGCAGGTTGGGCAGAAAGCCAAATCTGGCTCCTTCTATCTTTTTTTCCACTTTATAAATGGCAGGTTGATTTGACCCTCAGCTTTGTCATAGTTTGCCAGCCCCTGATCTAACAGCTAATGTGGAAGGCATACTCAGCAAGGATACAGCATTGATTCAGTCGAATACATTTCCCTACTCCTCTGCTGACCCTGCTGATGGGTTGGTCAAACCGCAGGGAGGAACTACTCTTGTCTTCTCATGCACTGGCTTTTGTACTTAGGTTGACCAGGAAGTAACATTAACCGCCTAAACCTTACTCCCTTTTAATTCTAAAGGACAGCTTTAATACCCTGAATCAGTTATTTCAGACATTTCAAGTGAAGAGAGCAGTGTACTGTAACCCAACGATCAATTCAAATTAGGGGAGAGGACAAAAACCATAGAAAAAGTATTGATTTTTCTGCCTAGAGCTTCAGTCATAGGGACTCCCATTGTACAAACACAACCCATATGTAGTCATATTGTCAGCCTACCTGGGCCTTTCACAAGTATAGATTCACAAGTATACAATTCTAAAGAGGACTCCAACTAGTCCATGTTCCTGACAAGCTGAAGGGTAGATAGGTTAGCAGGACCCAAGTAAGTGAATAAGCTGACAATGTTACAGGGAAAAGTAGGGAAATCAGGGCAGCTAGGTGGCGCAGTGGATAAAGCACCGGCCGTTAAGTCAGGAGGACCTGAGTTCAAATGCGGCCTCAGACCAAACACTTGACACTTACTAGCTGTGTGACCCTGGGCAAGTCACTTAACCCCAATTGTCTTTAAAAAAAAAAACCCGAAAATTGGGGAAATCATTGCATGTGGAGCCTGAAGACAATGGTTATCTTTACTTATGTAATATGTGCTTTGAATGTTGTCGGATATTGCTGGATGTATCATATATCAGCACAAGTTTTGAATATGTTTTATTAAGCTCATGTTTAATTGCTTTTGTGTTAGTATTGTGCATATATTGTAGCTACATTAGTCTATTTCCTATGCATAGACTTGATGCTTGTGTTTGAACATTTACAGCTGAGTTTTTTTTTTTTACATATTTTGTTATTCTGAAGGCTATTTGTGCTTTTCCTTTGTGTTGCTGTTATACATAGTTGTATTCTTTGGATATTGATGAATTGCTGTGACATGTGCACATAATATATCCTATGTGTAATTTAAACCTGTAGTCATTGAAACATCTTGTCAAATGATGCTTTATACTGTGCTATATATGTAACATGTCTCTTTGCTGTGATATCTCTTTGCTATGAATGGCACCCTGAGATCATTACCTGGGTTGCTGGGTTAATCATCTTTGTACTGTTAAGTAATGATGCTTATTTTGATGCTGTGCTGTATAATTCCACATGTTAGGGTCGCTGTAGTTGGTTCTGCAAGGGACTGCAAAATTTCTAACCCCAGAGAGGGAAGAAAAGTGACAAGCAAAACACTGTGGGAGGCAAGAGGCAAGCAATGCACTTGAGGTCAGATGGGGTTGCCACAGCAGTACCTGTGACTGGGAGAGGGGAAGATTGAAAACCAATCACTCTGGCTGTGAACTTGATGGAGGGAGAGGGTCAAGAGCAAGAGGACAGAAGGTAGTTGCTTCCTGTCTTCGTAGAACTGTGATGGTTAAAATCCTATACTCCCATTTCCTGCCCCAAACTGGCAATCGCTGAACATGTTTCCCATTTCTTGTTTCTTTAAAATTGTATCAGGTCTCTCTATTAGCCAAATATTCTCAAAAAGAAACTGGCTTCTGTAAATGGCGGGACTGAGGATGGGATGGTGGTTTCTGAGGGAGGGAAAGACAGAGACAGAGAAGGAGGGACAGAGATCCATCAGAGAGGGAGAGAGAGGCAGAGGTACAGACAGAGAAGGAGGGAGGGAGGGAAGCAGAGAGAGACAGAGACAGAGAGGGAGGGACAAGATAGAGAGGGAGGGACAAGATGGAGAGGGAAGGAGAGGGAGGCAGAGATAGAGAAGGAGAGAGAGAGAGACAGACAGACAGACAGAGACAGAGAGAGACAGAGAGAGCTTCTTTTTCCAAATCACAGGAGTGTCCAGCTGAGGGCTTGTCAAGAACCAAGGCAATTTTATTGTTAATTTGTATGATGCCCTCCCAAAAAAAGCAGGGAGAAGAAAAAGCCATGGGAATCTGGACCTCATGGATTAGCAGCCTGGGCAAAAAGAATGAAAGTCTCCATCGGAGAAAGGAGACCAGGTAAACAAGAGGAAGCTTCCCAGGCCTCAAGCAACTACTTTTCCCATTGTTCTCCCTCGGGCAGGTTAAAGAGTCTTATTCAGGAGACCAGAGGAGAAGCCGGCAGTGGCTTGTTGAGATGAGAGAGGATTCAGCCCCCATACTCAGACCTGGCTGTGGCCAGTAATTGTCTGGAGCTCAACCCAGAGGCAAGACTGTACTACCTAGACCTAAACTTAGGTGGGGAGGCTGGAAAGCCCAGGAGGGCAGTGACCAGACTAAGGGAAACAAAGAGACTGAGGGAAGAGGGCAGGACACTCCAGTCATGGGAAACAGTCCATGCAAAGGCACAGAGATAGGAGATAGAGGGTTGTGTGCGATTAAGGGCAAGTTGGTAGCATGGGATGCAAATTATTTATTGAGCATCTATTATGTGCCAGGCACTGTGCTAAGTGCTTTACAAATATTATCTCATTTGAGTTGTCCAGTACATCTGGAGCATAGAGTGCATGGAGGGAAGTAAACTGTAAGAAACTGAAACGGTAGAAAAGGGCCAGATTATGAAGAGCTCAAATGTCAGCCAGAAGACACTCTATTTGACCTTAGAAGTAATAGGGAGCCTTGGAGCTAATTACGTGGGAGGCAAGGGAGTGAGGCAGGAAGACCTGTGGTTTGTAGAAATCACTTTGGCCATTGAGTGGAGGAGGGATTGGGGTGAAAAGAGAGATGTGGCAAGGAAATCAATGAGAAGCCTCTTGCAATAGTGCAGATGAGAGGCGATGAAGGCCTGAACCATGTGGAGGAGGATGTGTGACTTAAGAAAAGGGGATATGCACAAAAGACATTGTAAAGGCACAGACAAGATCTGACAACTCATTAGACATGTTGGGTGTTCGTGAAGTGTTGAGGATGCTGATGTTGCAGGCCTGGGTAAGTGGGGCAACTGGGTACCCTAAAAAGGAAATTCGAAGGCAGGAAGGGGGGAGGGGGAGGCAGCAGAAAACAAATTCAAGTTGCATTTGAGATGCCTGTGGGACATCTGGTTTGAGATATCTAAAAGGCAGTTGGTATGCCCAAAGGGCAAGCAAACGGTGCATACTCTTTGATCCAGCAATACCAGTATTAGGTCTATATCCCAGAGAGATCATAAAAAAGGAAAAAGGACCTACTTGTGCGAAAATATTTATAGCAGTCCTTTTCGTGGTGGCAAAATTAACCCTACCAATTGGGGAATGGCTGAACAACTTGTGGTATATGAATGTAATGAAGTACTATTATGCAATAAGAAATGATGAGCAGGCAGACTTCAGAAAAACCTGTAAAGACTTAAATGAACTGATGCTGAGTGAAATGAGCAGAACCAGGAAAACATTGTACATAGCATTAGCAACACTGTATGATGATCAACTATGAGGGACTTAGCTCTCCTCAGCAACACAATGATCCAAGACAAGTACAAAGGACTTATGATGGAAACCGCTATCTACAACTCTGATAGACTCTGAATGCAGATCAAAGTATACTTTTTTAACTTAATTTTTTTGTGTTTTTTTTTCCCTCTCACAACTGTGAACTAATATGGAAATATATTTTACATAATTGCACATACATAACCTATATCAAATTCCTACCATTTTAGGAAGAAGGGAGAGGCGAGAGAGAGGGAGAAAAATTTGGAACTCAAAATCTTGTAAAAATGAATGCTAAAAATTGTCTTGACCTGTAATTGGGAAAAAAGAACATATTATTAAAAAATAAAATAAAAGGCACTTGGTGCTGTGGGATTGTAGCTCAGGAGGAAAGCTAAGACTGGACAAATAGATCCTAGAATCCTCTGGAAGAAGGAGTGAGTGAGCACAGTGGATCGAGTACTGGGCAAGTCAGGAAGACTTGAGTTCCAATCCAGACTCAGATACAGTAACTGTGTATCTCTGGGAGTCACTTAACCTTTGTCTGCCTCAGTTTCTGCAACTGTAAAATGGGGATAATAATAGTACCTACCTATCAGGGTTGTTGTGAGGATCAAGTAAGATAATATTTATAAAGTGCTTGGGATTAACTAAAGAGACTCAGTCCTACCTTGTGGGGGATTTTGAATAAAATCATAAGCAAGCTCAGAACTCAGGCAATCTGGCCAACCTAGAGGAGCAAGCAATTCCCAACCAAGCCTGTGAGAGGGAAGAGCTTAGGGCTGGGGATAGGGGTGGGGTGGGGTGGGGTGGGGAGGAGACTGAGTCTCTTTAGCCAATCCCAATATATTTCTATTATACCTAGATAGTATAGTGGATAGAACTTTGGATCTGGAATCAGGAAGACCTAAATTCTAATCCAGCCTGAGACACTTACTGTGTGTGGCCCTGGGCAGGTCATTTAAACTCTGTTTGCCTCAGTTTCCTCATATGTAAAATAGGGATAACAATAGAATCTACCCCCCAGGACCATTAAGATACAATAATATTTGTAATTCGCTTTTGTAAACCTTAATATGTTACATAGGTAATAGCTCTTATCATAATGTCACATACATCACATGTGTCATATATCATCAAATGGCTAGAAGCATTTCTACTCCTAAACCTCATTAACTGGGTTGTTCACACTTACATCACTACAAAGGATTGATAGATTCATAACAGAGGTGTTCTCATCCATTTTGTCAGCAGTTAGTGATTGATCAATTGATTGATTTGATTGAGCTTCCTCTCTGCCCCTCAACATATACACCCTTACAATAGGATCAAGTAAGGATTTTTTTTTTCTATTTTTTTTCCTTTTTGTAATTTTTTAGGCAATTGAGGTTAAGTGACTTGCCCAGGATCACATAGCTAGTAAGTGTCAAGTGTTTGGTCTGAGGCTGGATTTGAACTCAGGTCCTCCTGACTCCAGGGCTGGTGCTCTTATCCACTGTGCCACCTAGCTGTCCCAGGATTTTTTTAGAGATTGGGAATACATGAATATGTTTATAGACAGTAGGGAAGAAGTCAAAGAGAAAATAAAAATAACAGAGAAAGTGGGACAATCTGATAGAAAAGATTGGAGGGAGGGGCAGCGAGGTGGCACAGTGGCTGGAGCACCATCCCTGAAGTCAGGAGGACCTGAGTTCAAATCTGACCTCAGACACATAACTCTTACTAGCTGTGTGACCCTGGGCAAGTCACTTGACCCCAACGCCTAGCCCCCCCCCCAAAAAAAAGATTGGAGGGATTGGGATCAATCAATTAATCAATAAAGAGGCATTGGCTTTAGCAAGGAGGAGGGCACCAGAGTAAAAGACAAAATAGTGTGGGGAAGATTCCTGAATGATTTCAGAAGATGGGAAGAAGTGAAGGGGGAGCAAATAAGACTCAATGTTTCCAGAGAAGTTCTGCAGCTGAGAGGGTTGCAGGAGGGTTTGTCATAGAAGGCTTGAGGAGATATGAAAAAGTTTGAAACGGTTCTTGTGGAAAATAGCACAATAACTTGGGTAAGGATTGCCTTGCTGCAGTGAAGACCCAGTTGAGATTCAAGAACATAAATTTGTAGTAGACTCAGTCAGTTTTGATTTTGTGATTTCCTGCAAATCAGTTCAGCAATATGTGAATAGGAATAAAGGAGAAAGATGGTGGGAATAATCCCACTTATCAATATGGGATTGGTTGGTTATAGGACAAGGATAGGAGGGATTTGAGAGGAGAGAGTAGTTCAGAGTTGAATAGGTTCACTTGGGATTGAGTCAGAGAAGGGAAAGTATGAAAGCAGTGCAGGGGTAAATGCCTGGGAAAGAAATGAGGATGGAGGTCCAGATGGGGATGAAGTACAGGACTTGTGAGGCATAGGGAAAGATGGAATGAAAAAAAGATTTTGATCAAATAAAGGAATTTTAGAGTTTATAAACATGTTAAGTGGAACATTTGTGGGTAGTGGAAACTTCAAGCATATGACCATCTCTAGATATAGCTGAGGTGGTGAGGAAGGAGTTGATGAGAATTGAGTAAACTGAAGAACTGGGAAGTTAGGGTATTTGAGTATCAAATATATAGGTATCAATATATAGGGTATCACCAGATATGTTGAAGGGCAGCTGGGTGGTGTCAGGAAGACTCCTCTTCCTGAGTTCAAATCTGGCCTCAGACACTTACTAGCTATGTGACCCTAGGCAAGTCATTTAACCCTGTTTGTCTCACTTTCCTCATCTGTAAAACAAACTGGAGAATGACATGGCAAACCACTCCAGTACCTTTGCCAAGAAAACCCCAAGAAAATGGGGTTGAAAGAGTTGGACACAACTGAATAAAATGACTGAACAACATAGACGTTGAAGTCCCCTAGCATGAAGGCATGAGATTGGAAAGGCTATGAGCCAGGCACTGAACTCATGTAGAAAGAAGGAAAATGTTTTGGGGGTCAATAAATAATAGCCAAAAGATCGGGTGATAAATTTGGACAATCTCCTCCTCAAAGGAGGAGAAGTTGAGTGAACAGGTAGAGGGAGAATCTGGAAGTGGCAATTTGGGGCAAGGAAAATTCTGACTCCATCATTGCAACTAGTGAGTTAGGGGGTATGAAAAAACGTGTAGCTAGTAAAAGAGGTATATGCTTATGGTTTTTGAATGAGGCTGTAACAAGACAGCATATATAATGGAAAAGCTATGTATTTGGAATCACATGATTTGGGTTTGAATTTCAGTCACTAACTTGCCATGCAACCTGAGAAAATTCATTACCCTCTCTGAGCCTGTTTCCAGATCTAAAAGACAAGGGGGCTGATCTATAACAGTCTAAAAACTCAAACATTTTATGATCCTACATCTAATTTGCCTTTATAGGGTTTCAAGCCATTGTCTGAGAAACCTACAATTGATTGCTTCCTCTTGTCTCCCATATTTATCCTACCATTGGGACTCTCCACCCTCTATTCCCTGTCTTCTCCATCCCCCCTTCCCCCAATCACACACAGAAAAGAAGTTTGGAGAGTTCACTTTAATTCCTGTTTGACCTCCATCACATGAACTCTATAATCTTTCAAGGAGGCTCTAGTGAGCCAGAAAGATTCTGAGGAAACCTGACACTGCTGGATTACTTAAAGCACAATCACTTCTAAGGGTGATTCTAGAAGATTTCAGGAATTCTGGATTATTTCCCTTGGTTTCTGGGCTGCTCCAAGGAGATTACTGGATGGAAATGGTTTATGTTCCTGCAGGGCCCCTAGGTAGGCTTTTGGAATACCATCTCACAGACCCAGCGATAGGGGCGCTGGCAGACGTCATCATTCCAGCTTCCATCAGAGTGCAAGTGCACACAATCCTCACCTCCTCCCAGCCCATGCCCATACCAGTTGTCTGGCTGGGCTGGCATCCAATTCCTAAAGGAGATAAAAAACAACCCCAGGTCGCCCAGGATTTCAAGTCCCATCAGTTCCTGAGAGGTCCCCAGCCAAGGGTAACCCAATTCTGAAGGAGATAAGGGTATATAGAGGATAGGAAAACTATGTTATAGAGGATAGGAAAAGACTATTTGAGAAGGGAATTGCTAAGAAAGAGGGAGCAGAGGGAATTGTTCCCTGAGGGAGGTGGAGACTGCGAGCCTAATGGTTAGACCCTTGAGTTTGATAAAGTAATCTATAGGGTCGGGATGGAGCTGAGTCTAAAAGAGGACTTAGACAACATAGAACCAAATGGGACATCAGAGTTATCTAGTTCAACCCTTTCATTTCAGAGGAGGAATGAAGGGATACTCACTTGATGGTAGAGTCATAGCTTGTCCCGTCCACCCATTTCCAGGTGCCTTCTGCATCAGTGAGGCCTATCCAGGCAAACACAGGTGAAGTGTGATGGCTAACAAAGTTCTGGGTTGGAGGTAATGGAGGTGGGGTTAGAAAGTTAAGGCAATAAACATTTGTCCAGGTCCATCCCCTCCCTGGAGCCTAGATGTTTTCTTCACCTAAATAACATTGTATTTACTTATCTATGTTGTATCCACAACACCCCCTCCCCCAGAATATAAGCCCCTTGAGATCAAGGGCTGTTTCATTCTTTGTATTCCCCTCACATAGCACTATGCCTGGCACATAGCAGGTACTCAATAAATGTCTGGAGAATGGAATAATTGCATCGAATCTGGGAATGTGGGACACCCTAGCCCTCACCTGTTCATTCCAAGAGTTTATAACAACCAGGTGTGAATTCTCCATCTGACAGTATTTCTCAGCCTCAGTCCAGGATTTCCCAGTGTGAGAAAACCAGTAGCAGCTCTCCTCAAATTCCAACCAGCCAAGAGGGCAACACATTTTGTCGTTGGTACCTGAGCAAAAGAGAAAAGCAGAGGAAGGGGACAAGGGGCCCAGCCAAGGCAGGGAATATGGGGAAGGTGAGAATTATCTAGAGTAGGTGCAAGGTTAAAGGACATTAAAGTCCTCCCTCTCCTTACCATTGCTTCGGAGTATTATCACCTGACAATTCAGGGTTCGAAAATCTGCTGAAATGCGTTGCTCATGGAAGAGGAAATTAGAGAGATCTAGGATGTGCAAGAGAGGCAGATAGGAAGTGAGTGAATATGTAGTCCTACTTTCTGTCTCTGGGATAAGCAGAATTGATGATTTCCACCCCCAATAAGACCCCAATATTTGAAGTGAGAGGCTCTCCTCCTCCCCTTGTTCTGCTGTCCTGCCCAGCCCATCACCTTTCTCTAACCTTCTTCCCTGTCCTTTTGATGTTTCTGTAGCTTAGCCTCCAGAGATTTCACCTTCTCGTTCATACTGCTTCCTGTTGGAGATACAAGTTCAGGGTCTTAGAACAAGAGACCCACACCCTGCCCTGGGGACTGTAACCAACAACCCATCCTTACCCTGGCTATTTAATACTTGGATCTCTGACACCATCTTCTCTGAGAAGTTGGCGAAAGTTTCTTTAAGTGTCTGTAGATCTCCCCGAAGCTGTGAATCTGTTAAGGAGGCAATGCTTAGGAATGAATACGTGAAACAGATGTCGTCCAGTGTCCCCCTTCTCTACTGTAGGCCCTTTGCAGACATTCCTCTACCTCCTTCCCTTTTGTGCTGTCCCATCCATCCCATCCCCGCCACCTACTTTAGTTGCTATACTCTTGTTCTCCTGGGCTATTCCAAGCTTCCCTCTAGATCTTACTTCCTTCAAGTCTCTCTACCTATTCCCGGCTACTTTCCAGCTTCCAGGTTCTTTTCCCATCACTCACTTTTAGATCCCAACACAGAGATGATCACTATCAGTAGGAAGCTGATTCCCAGGGAGACCAGGAGGAGGCGGCTAAGAGGGCAGAGACGCTGGAGGATGTGCTGCGGTGAAGGGGTCCCTAAAATGGGAGAGGATAGGTTAGTGAGGAAGTCAGTTCAAGGATCACTGGAGAAGGGGGAGAATGGGAGGTCCTGTGGGACAAAAAAGAACCTGGATTGGGAACCAAAATGAAGGAATGAGCCAGAGGAGTTAGGTAATCCTGTGTGTAAACTCAGAATCATCTCTTTGTAATTCTTTCTCCTTCAGCTTCATAAGGTTATGAACCTACTGAACTGAACTAAACTGGGAATTGATATGCTCTCATGGCCTAAAATTCTACAGGGGAAATCAGCCCAGGAGGAAAGGAATATGCTGCTTAAAACACCCTTCTTTTCACTATCCCACCCTACTAGTTTCACACCCTCTAAGGTACATTCACTACCCAGCATAGCCTTTGAAAAAAGAAGCAAGTCCACTCCTTTTCTCTTGCCCTGCTTTCTAGAAAAAATACATGGACTCTTTTTTTTGGGGGGGGGGGTGTCTTTTAAAGGGTTTTAATAGTAAACACTACAGGGATAAAAATAACTAAGGAAGAAATCCTAAAGTTGATAAAGGCTCCTCTTTTCATGCAAATGTCTTAGAATTAGACCTTGTTCTTTCTTAGTTTCCTCTCTCTTTCTTAGCTTATCTCATTTCTTTCAAATTATATACCCTACCTCAAGCCTATCTGAGATGGAGATTAGATCAGTAGTACATTTCTTGCAGAGGCATATTTGGTCTGGCTATTAGTGTGTCTCAGAATGTCCTAGAATATGGACACCCAACTCTTAGCTATGGGTCCATGCCAGGCAATTTCTTTTGTATGCTTGCTTGCTCCTTCCATATGAATCCTTCTCCTGGGATTCTGATATACAATAAATTTAGCATCTTCTCCCTTGTCATGGAATTTCAGAAGTCCTGTCCTCGCTCCCTATTTCAGAAAGATTTTCATCTCCAAAGATTTCCTTCCTTAGTCTTCAGTCTTCCCAGCTTCCCAAACTCTAGCAGTCACCTACGGCACCCTCTTGGATTTAGTTATCAGTATTCTTGGTTCCTGGAATCTTCTTCTCTCTTTCCCTCTCTCTTCTTCTCCCTGTTCCTCTCATTCTGTTCTCCCTCTCCCTCTCTGCCTTTCAACCTTGACCCATCTTCCCTGAGTTAGTTGATTGCCTGAAGCAAATCCTTTAGCCAGATGGCAGTTAACTGGCTCTGCCCTTGATGATGAAACTGTATCTTCCCAATAACATCTTAAACTGTTTGCTGAAGTAGAAATGAAAGGAAATCTTTGGAGGAAGTTTCTACTCCAACTCAAAATTTGTGATAGCAAAGGAAAGTCAAGTCAAACGTTAGTCTATCTGATATGTATCTAAGATTTGGGGAGAGCAAATTTCAGAGTTCAGAGAAATGACATGTAGGAATTGAACTGAATTGAGTATAGGTATGATTTCATGGCCTAAAATTCTACAGGGGAATTTAGCTACAGAAGAATAAAAGCTCTCAAGAATGAAAAGTTGTCTAAAGAGACCAATGGGGATGCACAAGGGAATCAACAAAAGCACATACAGAAAACAGAAAGGGCAGTAGAATCCTGTATAAGTAGTCAGGAGCATCAAAGCTCAGAATGACCTATGGTTAGCAAAAGAAAAAGAGATAGAAAACAGAAAAGGAGAAAGCTTTTTTTTAAAGCTATGTTGGGAAAAAGAAATAGAAACTAGATGAGGGAATGGAAAAGGAATAAGGAAGGAACAGAACCACGACTTATGGTGGTTAGGATGATAATTAATGCTAAGAAGCAGGATTTGAATCAGACTCCAAGTTCAGTTACACCATTCTACTTTTCTAAGAATAAAAAAAGGATTGCTGTTCCAGGTGGAAGGAGCAAAGAGACGAAAGAGGAAAGGTAGAGCTTCTTATCTCTTACTTTGCTACTCTTTTCTCTTCCTGGAGGAATTGTCTTTGGCCTGGAAAGGACAGAATGAAAATGGTTACCTATTAAAGAGCTCCAAACCACCATAAATGGAAAAATAGTAAGAAAGCACCTAGCTGGCCTTGATTGAATTCAAGTTGCCTGTCATAGATAAACTACATCCCAGGGTCCTATAAGAATTAGAAGTTGTGATTACTGAGCTACTGTCAGTGATCTTTAAAACAGTATGAGAATAGAAGAGGCACCATGGGACTGGAGGATGAGTGTTGTCTTGATTTTCAAAAGGAGGAAGAGAGAAATGTACAAAACTTTTGGTCAATGAGCTTAAATGGCAAAAGTCTAGGCTGTATTAGTGAAAGGATGGATTTAGTGAAAAGGAAGCAATGATCACAAAGAGCCTGTGTGACTTCTTCAAGAACAAGTCAAGACTTACCACATTCCCTTTGCTGACAGTGTCACTAGACTGCTAGAACATAAGAACACTGTAGATATAATTAACCTTGATTTCAATGGAGCATTTGACAAAGTTTCTCCTTCTATTCTTATGATCAAAATGGGAGATACGGGCTAAACCACAGCATAGTTTAGCAGGGGTGGGGAATCTGTAACCTGGAGACCACACGTGGCTGCTAGGTCCTCAAGTGAAGCCCTTTCCCTCTTTGGGGGAACTTCAGTCTGTGAAGTTTGAATTCAAAGGGCTGCACTTGAGGACCTAGAGTGATACTTATGGCCTCAAGGCCACAGGTTTCCCACCTCTGTTGGACTCATAACTGGTTGAACTGCTGGACCCAAAGAGGAATTAGTAATGGTTCACTGTCAATGTGGAAGAACGTCAGGCAGTAGTAAATATGGGAGTGCCCCCATGAATTTGTGTTTGCCTGGTGTTATTGGTCATTGGTTATTTATGAGTTGGATAAATATATGATGGCATACTTTCACATGATGAAAAGTTCTGCCATCTGTGTAACCTTTCTGGGATTTAGTTTCCTCATCTGTAAAATGTGGGGTTGGACTAGATGACCTCTAATGTACCTTCAAGTGCTAATGTTAAAGAAGGATAATTAACATATTGGATGAGAGAATTAGGATACAAAAAAAGAATTCAACAGGTTAGAACATTGGGCCAAATTTAGTAAGATGAAATAGAGAGGAATTTTACAGGGATGGTCAGGGTAGGCCTGTGCAGGGCCATCTCATAAAGTATACCCATCCCCATGCACCCTCTATGAGATGAGCCCTCATAAAAAGGCACCCATATAAAGTTTTATACTTGGATTCAGAAAATCAGCTTCACAACTACAAGATGAGAAAGACATGGATAGGCAACAATTCAATTTGGGAATTTTAGCAGACTGATAGCTTGATATGGGACAGCAGTGTGATCTTAGGTTGCCTGAAGAAAGGATGGTACCTCTCTGTATTCTACTCTTTGTCAGATCACATCTAGAGTACTGAGTGCCACATTTTAAGAAGACTATGGATGCACTGGAGAGCATCCAGAGCAAAGTAACCAGAATGGTAAAGGGCCTCAAGTTCATGCCACATGTGGACCAGCTGAAAGAGATAGAAGAAATTTGGGGGGGGGATATGAAAGCAGTGTTTAAACAGTTGAAGGACTATCATGTGGAAAATTAATAGCATTTATAGAGCCCTTTAAGTTTTGCAAAGTACTTTATGTAGTATCTCATTTGATCCTCACAACAATCCTAGGAGATAGGTGCTATTATTATCCCTATTTTACAGATGAGGAAACTGAGTCGCAGAGAGTGACTTGCCCACAATCACAAAGCTACAAAGTGTCCAAAGCCAGACTGAAACTCAGGCTGTTTTGACACCAGGTCCTATGCTCTAATCCACTGTGATGACTGGCTGTCCTTCCTTGTTCTTAGACTTGTTCTTCTTGGCCCCAGGGGGCAGGGTTAGGAGATAGGTAGAAGCTGCAGAGAGGAGGGCTTAGACTTGAAGCCAGGAAAAACTTCTAACTAGTAAGAGCTATACAGAAGTAGAATGGGCTACCTTAGGACACAGGCAGCTACCCCTCACTAGAGGTTTTCAAGTAGTCTAGATGTCATTTGTGTAGAATAAGAGAGAATCTTGTTGGGGTATTGAGCAAATGGGGCTTTGTCCCAGGTGCTATAATCTGGTGGCACACCGGGACTTTTAAAACATGGAGA
Organism: Vombatus ursinus; assembly: GCF_900497805.2. Lineage (NCBI taxonomy): Eukaryota > Metazoa > Chordata > Mammalia > Diprotodontia > Vombatidae > Vombatus > Vombatus ursinus. The sequence continues at coordinate 812,710 of NW_020951694.1, forward strand.
CACTTGAATGGCAAGAATGATTAATTAAAATAGGAAGCTACCAGATCATTCACACCTCTGACCAAAGTGCTGGCAGGTCCCTTCCTGGCCCTGCCTCACACTGCTCCCTGTTGCCTACCACAGATACCTTACTCGCAACTGTTTTGCAGTGCCCCAAATATGTCCACTGTTGTGCTCCCCCAGTTGAATTGAGGCTCTTCCATGCCACTTGCCCCTGGAGCAAAAAGTTCTGCAAAAGCTCTGGGTTGGAACATGCGGCCTCTGGGGCCTCATCCCAGACTCAGGTGGTGTGATTCTGATCTCTGGAGGCCAATGTGGTTCAGAGACATCAGGCCTAGGTTTCTTTTTTCTTGTTTTTGAGGCAGTACGGGTTAAGTGACTTGTCCTGGGTCACATAACTAGTAAATGTCTGAGGTTGAACTTGAACTCAGATCCTCCTGACCCCAGGGCCAGTGCTCTATACATTGTGCCACCTAACTACCGCTAGGCTTAGATTTCATGATGCCTTCCCCTGGTCATGCTGTTACCAGCATGCAGCCTGATTGTTTTTCTCATTCTGACACTGGACTGATAGAGTTCTCTGGCTTCTAACTCAGGTCAGAGCTCAAATGAAAGATGCCCTGAGCCAATGAACACTGGACACCTGGCCCTGGTCCTAGTCCAGTTGTCTGTTCCAATCACTTCCTTGCTCTCAGATTGCTGTGTCATGGCTGCCTTTCCTCCCCAAGACAGTAGTTTACTAGTATCTGGACTCACACTTAGGAAAATTTCTTAAACATATTTTTTAATCAAAAAAGAAAGAGGTCTGGTACTGTAAACCTTCAAACTTTGGGAAACTGGGAGACAGAGACTGACAAAGTGATGATAGATTTAGAACTAGAATAGATCTCAGAGTAGGCTAACACTTTCATCTGACAGAAAAGGAAAGTGAGGTCTAGAGAGATGAAGTGACTTGCCAAGTCATATTGGTTCTAAGTGGTAGGGCCAGGATTTGAATTATTTCTCTCACTTGCAAGTACCGTAGGAATGTCAGGGCTGGAAGAGACTTCAGAGGTCATCTTGGCCAACTCCCTCATTTTACAGTTGAGGAAACTGAAGCCTATGAGGCTCAATGGTTTGCCTAAGATCAAACATAAGAGGCAAAGTTCACATTTGAACCCAATTCTCTGAATCCAAATCTGGTCTTCTTTCCACACTATGCTGCCTCCGTGTCTTCTCTCCCCATCAGCCTAGGAGTTACTAAGAATGAGAACCTTCTCTCTCCCATCACAAGAATTCAGAGCTTGAAGGGACCTCTACTACAACTATCTAATTTAAAAGATGAGAAAACTGAGAGCCAAAGAGAGTAAGTGAATTGGTCTAGTCAGAAACAGGGCTGAGACAAGATCACAGTTTCCCTGACCCATGACTCTCACCCCTGAACCAAGGGAGATGAAGGATCCAGTGAAAGGCATGAGAAAGGGACAAGATATCTGGTTCCTTTCCAAGAGGTGACCCAGCCACATCTTCTTCTTCTGTTGATAGAACTTTGCTACCAGTACAGATAAGTGGTATGGTGTTTGGGCTGGACATGGATTTCTCCTAAGCAAAAAACTTTACATGGGAGCATATATGACCTTAATAGATAAAAAAATAAAAGTAGATGCTTAATTGAAAGTGAGAGACACAAGAACAGAGGCACAGAATGAGGCAAAGACACATAAAGACAAAAATAGATGAACAGAAGAGTGAGCAAGGGACATTCTGGGGTGACCCTATTTTTGGGTCTCCTTGTTCCCCTCCTTCCTCCCACAACCCTGTTGTTACCTTTACTGAATTGATGGCCATTGTCTTCACTCTCCAGGTGCTGAAGATCTTGATAATCCTTTGCCATGTTTGTCCCCCAATCTGGACTCCGCTGGGGTGGGGCAGAGGGAGGACTCAGCCTTCTCCACTGCCCAAATCCATTACCCAGGCCTGATTCTGCCCAGCCCACCTCCACCTGAACCCTGGGATAATTTTCCCACATTTCCCCAGTATTGTAACCTACCAGGATTTTGGGTCTTGGGCACCTGTGTCCCTTGGGGGCAAGCCCCCTGTACTAGGGAGTGGAGTAGGGGGTGAATAGAAGCAGAGGTCTATGTGAAGAGAGTAGAGGTGGGGGAAGGGTATCCCTTAGGGGCAGAGTCCTAAAGAATGCCCAGTGTTCCACTGTCCCTCTCTCAGCATCCCTGGCTTACATGGACTTTGGATGATAAACAGAAACAGGAATCAAACTGGATCAGAGGTAAAAGGGGTGGGACACAGCTCTACTCAACCTATCTCTAAACACATATCTATGCGGGGGGGGGGGGTGGTCCCTATCTCTTCTCCCTAGAAGTGGGGACAAAGTTTTGTACCTGAAGTCTAAGATTACAATTCTTTCCAGACTATTAGTGTGATTGGAGGTAGGGGATAGGGAGATGGCTGGCTCAAGATAAAGGCATTCTATGGGCCTTGGGGAAAAGGCCATTTCTCCTTTTCATTACCTGATTTTGAATTTCCCAGAACTGGTTTCTCTAAATATTCCCAATTAGTTCATATGAGCTGCCTGCCTCAGCGTTACCTTGAGAACTCAAGATATTAAGCTTCCCCATCTCTCACCTGCCTCTTCACACCCCAGAAGGCTTAATGTCAACCCTAGGTCACCAAAAACCCCAGTCAATGAAAGAGATAATTAGAAAGCATCCCTCTCTTTACCAGTTTTTTTTAGACTTGAGAGTAAGCCCTATTTGTAGCCTGGTTGAGGTGCCAGATGAAATAGGGTCTGGGGTACATTGAAGAACAAAATAAAAAGGGCCTAAAAATGGCATTTTATATTTCTTTCTCTCACTATGACACAAAGAAACGGGAGAATTGGAGGTGGAGATTAAAAGAGTAGGCCTAAAGTTATATGGAGGACTCTGATGGAAGTGGGCTTCCCAGAAGAGATTTGCATGTGGGCCTCCATGTAAGTATTAGGCTGACATGAGAGTTCTCAAAACCAGACGTTCACCGTAAGACCCAGATATCAGGATCCCTGGGAAAAAGAAGGTACCATGGGAGGAGATGTTGAATTCTACCTTTTGCAAGATGACCTGCCTTTAGTATCCCAAGTGGGGAGAAAAGCCTTGGTTCCTACAGGATTTGAGGACAGGAAGGACAAGTGATTGGAATGAGGTGATAGATCTTTTAGCTGGCCTTACGTGTGCCATTTGGCTAGAGATACCTCCTCCATGTGAAGGTTAACCTCAGTAACCCTAGTCAAATGATCAGCCCTGATTTTAGCAATTTTAGCCACCCCAAGATGTGCTGCTGGGGACATCTTGCAGGGATCTTATCACCAATCTCACAGCATGCTTGGGGCTTGAGTAGTTTGGAGAAAAAGCCAGACAGACTGGCTCCTGCCCTCCAGAAGCTCACATTCTTCTGGTTGGACACTCCAACCTCATATTAGTTTAGGGTCCCATCTCCAAAAGTTTTTGTCCACTTCTGGTCATTTTAACACCAACCCATCTTTCTCATATGCACCCTTCATCAGGTTCATATCCTATTTCTATCAGTGTCCCAACCCCCTTCCAATGATAAAAGTCTTAATTAAATCTGGGTATTTCCAGACCCACCCTATTTACCTCCCTTTCCCCCCTCTACTCCCAAATAATCAGGCCACAAGCATTTTCAAGTATCTGTCTCTTCCTTTCGCTCTCTCAAAAAAAAAATAAATTGCAGAAGGCGGCAGCATATCTAATCTCCCCCAGTTCCCCAAGGCCCACCCCCCCTTTCCCTCTCCCCACCCCCTCCCATATTCCCTACTCCCCAGACCCTGTCCCTCCCCCTTCCCCAAAAAATCCCAGAAAAAAAGCCACAGTTAGACCTTCCACTCATGCAAACCAGCAAGAAAAAGGGGGAAATTCATGGGGAAGGTGGGGGGGGTCTGTGTGACTGCCCCCAACACCCTTCCCAAAAAAATAAACCACCTTTGAGAAGAAAAAAATGGAGAACAGAAAAAAGAAACTTGAGAGAAATCAAGGGGATGTGGGAAGTTGGGATGTCGGTGAGCTCAAGCCTCTCCCTCAGCTGAGAAGGCCGAGCCCAGTGACCCCTCAGGCCCCAAGCCTGGGTTGCTCCAGCAAGTGCGAGTCCCCTTGCATTCTGGAATGTGAAGGGGTGAAGAAGCAGGAAGGGATGGCTGAGGTGTCCCAGGTCCTGGAGGTGTTGGGGGGGTGAGGGGAGAGGAATATTTAGGAGAGAGGTTCCTGGATCAAGAATCCAAGTGTCCAGCTCCCCTAGCTTCTCTGTGCTCCTGGGACCCAGGCATCCAGCTCAGGGGGGCGGGGCACATGCAGAGAAGTCCCCCCCATCTGGGTTGGGTCACAAAGGAAATAAATAAGAGGAGAAGGGCTTGGACAGGTGAGTCCAGGCTGAGGGGCCTTGGAGGGCAGGTGAGTCCAGGCTGCAGTGGTAGACAAGGGATCAGAGTCTCTCTCGGGCTGGGACCCAAATATATGGCCCTGATAGCTCCTCAATGATACGTTTTACTTTGTGGTATATCTCCTCAAAGGTTTCACCCTCCACAATGGCTGTAAGGGTGAAAAGAAAGGAAAAAGATAAGGACTGTTATTGGTTTCTCAGTGTCTCCAGCTCTCCCCCAGAAATTCCCAATCTCTTTCTTCCCATTCCCCCACATACCTGAGAAACACTCTGTGAATTCCTGCTCCAGCTTGGTGGCTCTGTCAAAGGCTTTGCGGGCCTGATCTTCTGTTATCCGTTTGTTAATTTCTCTAGGGAGAGAAGATGGGCAAGACAAATGAGACAGTATGGTCCCAGCCCTCTCTTATTCCATTCCCTCTCAATGCCACGAGCATAAATCAGTGGGTAAGAAGCTAAGGTGCTTTTGGAATGTGTTTGGGGGAGAGAGGGATAGCTGTGAACAAAAGCTTACAATCTCAGCAGCCCTTGGAGCCCGGGCCCCTACATCTAAGGAACACCCTCCAAAAAACCCAACCAAACAAAAATCTCTGGTGCCAGTCCCCACTGTGGGAGTTATAATCCCAGAAGCACTTGGGTCCAGGCTCCCCTAACCTGAAACTGCTGCCAGAAGTTGTCATCTCAACTCCCTCAATTTAAAAAAAAAAACAAAAACTTATTCTGGACCTGTGATTTCATCAGTATGGGGAACTCCCAGTGTGGAAATTCCCTTGGCTGGGGCAGATCAACAATTTAACTGTAACTTGTAGCCTCAGTGACTTGTTTCAGGTTACACACAGTCTGTGTGCCCAGGTCTTCATGACTCCAAGGTCCACTACCACCTATTGTGCCAGACACTTCTCTGACGCCCTGTACAGGTTAACAAAACTGTACAGGAGGTGACAAGGGGGTTACAGACAGGACTATAACTATAACTCCCAGCAGCATTTGGAACCCTGTTCTGCCCATCCTTGGGGCTATCCTTCAGGCTGCTAGAACTGAGGTCCAGGAGGGCTAAAAAAGGAATTTCATGGAATTGAGTGAGATGGGGGAAGGGTCCACAGTCCTATCCCCTCAGTGACAACACTGATCCTCAGAAAAAGCTCCCTGGAAACTTGACATTGACTTGAATCATCTTGCCACTACTTGGTGTGCCTTTGTGTCTGCGTGATGGGATATTGTGGTAGGAACCAGGAAGTACAAGGAGTTGGTGATGAGGCACGTGGGGAGGCCCTGATTCACACACCCCTCCCCCATCTTGTCCCCTGGAGGCTTGGACAGTACTCACAGGATGTTCTCCAGGGATCGAGGTCTGATGAAGATGGCAATAGGGTGCAGGTGGGCCGCCTGCAGCCGCCGCACGGCATTGGCCGAGACGTCAAGGATACAGTGCTTTCCCGGGGGGGCAGCAGGGGAGGGGGAAGGACAGGAGGGTGCATAGGTGGGGACAGAGAGAGTAGGGAAGGAAAAGACAGATGGAAGCACCCAAGTACAGAGGGGGAGAGAGCATGGAAGGAGAAGAAAGACAAGTGGATAAAGAGAAAGTTTGGAGGAGTAAAGACAAAGGGAAGAAAGAACAGAAAAAGTATATAGAGAAATACAGCAGTTAGAGGACAGATAATGATAGATTAAATTACAGAGAATAAAGAGAGGAGGAGAAAAGGAAAGAGTACAAACAGATGAAGCAAGGAAGAAGAGAAGGAAACAAAGACAGAGGGAACAGGAGAAGAATGGAGAAAGCAGACAGAATGACAAAGAGAAAGAGGGAAGGACAGATGGACAGGGCCAGGGAGCAAGAGGGTGGGAGGAAGATGAGGGAACAGAAATGAGAGGAAGGAGATAGAACAGATGAATGGACAGAACAGGTACGCAGGCAAAGTGAAGGGGAAGGGGACAAAGAAGAGGGAGAATAGACAGAGGACAGACAGATGGAGAAACAAGGAGAGACAGACGGCAAAGGAGGGAGGCAGATGGGGAAAGGAGGAGCAGAGAAGGGAGAGAGGAGGAAGGGGAACAGGAGGGCAGATGGGGGAGGGAAGAACCATGGACAGGTAGCCACACAATGCCAAAAGGAGAGAGAGAAGGCAAAGGTAACAGAGAGAGGAAGTAAAAGAATGGATATGGGTTATGCAAACACACAGAAAAAAAGAGGCAGAGACCCCAAAAGTGTAGAGAAGGAAAGGCAAAGGAAAAAACAGAGAGAAATTGAGAGGGAGAAAGGCCAGCCGGTCAGAGAGAAGGAGGGCAGATGTAGGAGAGAGTTAGGTTGGAAAGCCAGGAATGGGAGGAAACAAAGCAGAGACCAGCCAGACGGAGAAAAGAAATAGGGCACAAAGAAAGGAGGAGGGGTAAGGGGGAGATATAGAAAGAAAAGCAGGCAAAAACATACCAAAGGAGTTGGGGGACAGCAGGAGATGAGGGAGCACAGCAGGTGGGGGTGGGATGAGACAGAGGAGCAGGATACGGAGTCAAGACCCAGCAGGGGAAAGAGACAGAAAGAGAAAAGTTAGAGCGAGAGAGCTAGAGGAAGGCGAGGGGCTGGGGGAAGCATGGGGTGGAAAAGGGACACTTGTGGAGCCCAGGCCCCAGGGCGGTACCTGTTCAGCCACCTCTCGTACAGACTGGACGCTGGTCCCATAGAGGTGGCTGTTGTACTGGCCGGCCTCAATGAACTTGTGAGCCTGGATGTCCTTCTCCATTTTCTCTCTCGATGACACAAAGTGGTAATCCCGACCATCCACCTCGTACTCCCGCTTTGGCCGCGTTGTATCTGCCAGGAAGGCCCCCACCCCAACCTGAAATCTAGTCACCATCCCTCCCACTGCATGTCCTGCCTTCGTGGAACTGAAGAACCCAAACCCTCTGTGGCCTGAGCGTGCAAGCCAGCTCTGCTGAGATGGGGTGACAGTAGGGAGGGTAGGGGCTTGAGAGATAACTATAACTCAGCACTTCTTGGGGCAACCAACTCGCTGGCTTGAGAATGCTGCTACTATTCAAGGGTTTGGGGGAATGTGGTCTCCAGCTATCCCTCACCTTCCTGGTCCCTAGCTACCAGGTGATTATGAACTATATATAACCTTTGGGGCAACCTGTTCCTTGGGCAAAGGATTATGTGGCATACTAGCTCATTTGGAAAGGAAATCTTTGAAGGCTATACCATACTGCCTCCCCTCTTCCAACATCCCCAAACCAGTCACTCACGGGGAACACAGGATCCAAATTTGTCAGGGAACTCGGAGAGGAGGTCGTCATTGGCCCTGTCCTTGGTTGGGCCAAGAATGATAATAGGGCGAGCATAGTGCACTGAGGAAGGAGACAGTGGAGTCAGAGTTAAAAGAGATCTTCCCCTTAGGGGAAGGGGACAGAATCAGGACAATGGGTGAAAAGAAGAGCTGTTGGGATGGGAGGCTGAAGATAGGCCAGAGGAAGAACATCCAAAGGGACTGTGTATGGGACAGAATACAGGCAGGGATGGAGTTTCACCTTCCATCTGTGTCACTGTCTCATAGCTCAGCACTGTGTCTTCACGACCTAAAAAAGGGAAATAAGTCTGTGATATAACCTTCCCAACTCTTCATCATCCCCATCCCACCTCCACTGCAACCCCTGACTTCATGTAAGCCCATCCTTTAAAACATACACACCTTGAGATCCTGAGCTAGAACCCCAGTCCTAAGAAAGAAATGGGAGAGAGGTCACTGGGTTCCTTCCCCTTAGCTCCTCCACTCCCCAAAGGTTTTACTTCCTTAAACTTTCCACTTCTCACAGGCTCAGCATCCCCTGTCCTTTCTCTGAGCTCACCTTGGCCTTTAACCTTGACCATTCCCGGCGCTCGACCCTGTGGGGCATAATGGCAGTTAAAGGAATATGTAAGTACTTTAATACCTCCCTTCAAATAAGTCCCCAGACCTCTGACCTCCAGAATTAGGGAACTGTCCCCTTTTCTCTAGGCTTCCAAAAGTCCTAGGAAGACTGAATAGATTGAAAATGGGCCCTTCTGGCTCCTACCCTCTTGACCTTCAGGCCCCTATGTACTGCAACATCCAGCAATCCCTGAGGCCTATATAGGCTTTTCTGAATGATAAGCTGCCTGCCTTTAAGACTCATGGATGTTATGGTCCCACAGAGGAGCCTGGATGAATTCAACTTTCAAGAGTTCAAAGGTTATAACCTCCTTTACTAATGAACCACACATTCTATACTCCCTACAGGCTGAGCTGCATTCTTACTGAGCTGCATTCTTAGATGTGCTGAGGTCAGCTGAGTACCTCCACTCACCTCCGTTTACTAGGGATGAAGCCAATGTCATCGGTCTCACCATCTGGCTGGACACGTCGTGCCTGCCACCATTCTTCATCACCAGCATCGATCACATGCAATACATCCCCAAAACGGAAACTAAGGGCCTGGCTCAGAAAGCCACAGTCCTTGGTTTTGTCATAGTCAAACAGGGCCCTGTTTGGGTTTGGAGAAGTTTGGAAGAGAGGTCATGGTCTCACCACATACCTACCAACCCTACACCCTGAAAAATAAGCACAGAGTCTAGCATGATACAGGTAAATCAGCAGATTACGGGAAGAAGGGCAACAACAACAGCAACAATTATAACCGGTAATACTTATATTAGTGTTTTAAGGTTTGCAAAACTCTTTACATATATTATCTCATTTGATTCTCAGGGCAGCCCCATGAAACCCTTTATTATTATCATCCCCATTTTACAGATGAGGAAACTGAGACTGAGTAGAGTTGCCTGATGAGTAAATAGCTAAGGCAGGATTTGAACTCAGCTCTTCCTAAATAAAAGTCTGGCATCCTATCCACCATGCCACCTAGCTTCTACTCAACCTGCAAATGTTTGGATAGACAGGTAGATGACCATAAGGAGAGACGGTTGGGGGTGGTTATTGGAAGCAATGGTGTCAGGGTGGGAGAACAAGGGCAATGTGAGAGAGTGGTAAGATGAGGAAGACCCACTTCCTCAGGAAGTGACCAGGATGTGGGGAGCAGGAAGAGTGGTCAGGGGAATAAGAGGGATTTAAATTTGTGAGTGAAGGCACAGGCAAATCAATTACAGAAGAAGAAAAGAAGGATGAGTAACTAGAAAGAGAAAATGGAACCTGGGCTATGATCTGGTATCAGAGCACAGGTGATTGGGACAGGAAGGCAGATGGAAAGGCAATGTGGAGGAATGGAAAGAAGGTACAGCTGCATGACCTTGGGCAAGTCATGTCATCTTTTGGGGTCTTGGTTTCTTCATCTACAAAATGGAGATAATAACTTCTCTACTACCTAGCTCACAGGATTGTTATGAGAACTCAACGAAATGACCCGTTTTAAAGTGCTTTGAAAACTGCAAAGCACTGTACAGATATGGAGAAGACACAGGCAGCCTTGCATGGTGGAAAAAGAAGCCAGATCATCTCAGCTATTCCAGCTCTGATGCTTCCCTGATGAGGGGCCAGCTAGCCAGTCATTCTGTGCCTCTGGTCAGAAGGTTTCCTTTCCCTGGAATGCCACCCTTGAAAGCCCAGCCCTTAAGGAAAATGAAAGCCAATGAAGTGCTTACTGTTGCATGGAGATGGAGGTATGAGGAATTGTGAAAACAGAGGGATAAGAAGATAGCTAGGGCATGGGAAACAATGATACGAAGTTATGGTGGATGAAAAGGAGTGGAGAGAGGGGAATGTAGATGAAAGAAAGGGACTGAACTCTAACCTGATATAAAAGCCTCGTTTGGGGTTACTCCGAAGAGAGGCAGTCCCAGAACCCAAGCTGCTGTTCATTAGTTGTTCCCGCAAGTCATGGATTTTGGCCTCAAATCGACTGTATTCTGAGAAAAAAAGGAGAATCCTCTCCATCACAAGCTGAGGCCCCTATAGCCCCATCCAAAGATAGTCACCCACATATACACCTCCCAATCCACCCCAACTCTTGTTTTCTGTTCCTTTCACTGGCAGCTATGACCTGAGTCACCTCCTTAGCTCTGCCTCACTCCCGCACAATTACCTTCTGGTTTGTACTGAGCGATAATAGTGACAGTCTGGCCAGCATTCTTCAGTGCGATGGCAGCTTGTTCATGGGTAGCATTTCGAAGATCCACACCATTGACCTGAGGAGAGAGAGGGGTTTGACGGAGGTCACCCGGTTCTAACTAGGTCATATTGCTGGAAAGACTCCTATGGACCTCAGAGTTTGGCCTGAGGGATAGGGCTGGACTTCGAGTCTCCATTACCAGGGGACCCTGGTGTCAAATTGAGATGGAAGGCAGGGTCTTATATATCTGCTACAGAGTCTGCAAGGATGATTAGGTTACAGGATTCATGGGATCCCAAAGCACTTCCTCCTTAACAGCACAGCTGGGGGTCAGGAGCTTCATGGGATGGGGGAGCTGATGTTCTCACCGAGAGAATTTGGTCCCCCTTGCGTAGCTCTCCACTGAGGTCAGCTGGACCCCCGGCAAGAATGAAGGAGATGAAGATGCCTTCACCATCTTCACCTCCCACGATGTTGAACCCTAAGCCTGTGGAGCCCCGATGGATCACAATCCGGCGTGGCTCCCTGTGGGGATGGAGGGTACAGGGGTCACCACTACACAACCTAGTCATCTCCTAGGATCTCTCAATCTTTAGTGCCCATCTGAATTCCCTGATCCTCTAGGAATTCAGGATTCTGGCCCCAAGACCCTTCCTCTTTTCTCCCCACCTCCCAACTTCAGTTTCACTCAGGGTTCCAGGTATCTGGTCTTTCCCCACCTAGGAATATCCTCCTCTCCCAGCAGCTCTTTGGCCACCGGGGAGTATCGACGGGGGGAGGTGGGTGTCATGGCTGGTGGATAATCAGTACCCAGGTAGCTACTGTGGCTGATCTCATTGTCCAAGTGCTGGGAGTAGGCTGGGGAGAGACATAGAAGTGAGGACTGGCAGGTGTTTCAGGGAAAGGAAGCCCTCCCCCCACCCTACCTCACTGCCCTGGGAAGCCTCCTGGTATTCAGACTATAGATTTTGAGGGGGAGTTTTACAAGCTGTGTTATCAAGGGCCTTGGAGAGGGAGAGCTCCTCATAAAGGGTGATGTCAAGGGAATTGAAAAGGGTGCATTCACAGGCAGTCATGTTGGGCTGCTTCCCAGGAAATGACGTCAGGGTCTGGAAGATTCGTACAAGTAAAAGCAGGTATCTTAGGGATTCTCACAGGGACAGAGAGCAGAGAGTTGGGGAGCAGTTCACAGACTGTGATGTTGGGATATAGAGGAAACTCTCATAAGGGGTGATGTCAGGGGTTGGGGGGGGCTCTCACAAGTGGTAATGTCAGGTGGGGCATAGCTATCACTCAGATAGGTGTTGCTAGGCTTGGCCACTTTCAAGTAGACAACATCATATGTGTTCTTCAGGGCAGCCACTGCATCTTCATGCATCACATCCTCCAGCCCTACACTGTTCACCTAGAAATGGGAGAACAAAGGGAGGAACAGGATCAGAGGGTACCAGGCAGTAAGCTGGGGAGCCAGGGAGGCCTGTCTGATCAAAGTCAGCGTTGTGGGTTCTACAGGAAAGGGGAACTCACAGCGAGGATCTTGTCCCCAATCTGTAGACGTCCATCTTTGTGAGCAGCCCCGCCCTCAATGATCTTTGTTACATAGATGCTATTATCTCCTGGGATGTGCTGGTTCCCCACGCCACCTGCAATGCTGAAGCCGAGCCCTGGAGAGGAAGGGGAAGAGAGCCAGGAGCTGCAACTGAAAGAGCAGGCAAAGGAGGGAGAGCCACAGCATATGAGAGAACCTGGGGGCCTGGATCCTTGAAAAGAGGCAGAGCTAAGTCAATGGTTACCTTTAGGTCCCTTGATGAGCTTGATCTCCATGAGCTTCTCGGCAGGAGGCTTCCGACGCATGACGTAGAGACGAACAATTGAACCTGCTTCCTTCAGGGCTTCCACAGCAGCCGAGTGTGTCACCTCCCTTACATCCACCTCATTGACAAACAGGATGCTGTCATTGACCCTAAGGGGACAGCAAAGCAGGGATCTTCACCTTTGATTTCCCCCCTCCCACCAGTTCCCCTAATTCTCCTTAGGGACTCAAGCATTAGGATTTGTGATTCTCCCTCCCATTCCTCCCAGCTATATTGTTCCTCTCAGGGCTTAGTTCCCCAGCCCCCAGCCCCCTCTCCCTCAGGGACCCAGGTATCCAGGCCCCCACACCTGAGTCGGCCATCCTGTGCTGCAGCCCCCCCCAGGAATGATCTTGGTGATGAAAATGGATGGGTCATCGCCAACGTGTGGGTTGTCGGTGCCACCTGCGATGCTGAAGCCCAGGCCTGAGTTACCCTGGGTGAAGGGGAGTGGGGGAGAAAGAATCAGCAGCTCCTACCTCTGCCTTGTTTCCACTGGTAGAGTCCTCTCCATAAAATCAACAGGAATAAAGACATAGGGGCAAAAGGAGGAAGGGTGGCTGGAGCAAAGGGGTTGGGGAAGAGAGAAGGAATAAGAGCTAGGAGGTGAGGGGCTGTTAGCAGATAAGGGAAATGGAAGTTAGAGAATTAGAGGGCTGAAATAGTGAAATCAGAGAAAGAAGCAAAGATAGGGCCTGAAAAGCATGAAGAAGATGGGAGCTAGAGAGAATAGGGGGCACTTACTCACCCGTTCCAGTGTGATCTCCTCATACTCCATCTCCCCTTCTGTTCCGTTCACCTGCAGCTCCAACACAGGCCAGAAACACAAACACAGTGAGATGGATATTCCTATCTTAGCAACCTGCGACCCTACTTCTTCTTTCCCTCTCCACTTGTACCTCATCATTTGGTTTTCTCTACTCCCTAGTTCTCCTCTCTACCTATCTACCTAACCCTCCCTAGGTCCCCGTCCCCCAAATCTGACCAACTCACATATCCAGGGGCTTCAAGAGTATCTGTATTCACAATCACGGGGGGAGAGTTGGCCTGTGGTAAGGAGACAAGAAAATACTATAAGCCTTGACCCCAGAGAAAGCTTGTGCTGGGGTAGAGGGGAGGGTCCCCACTAGCCCAGCTCCTCTTCCAGTTTCCACAGCCTCAGATCTGCTCATTGGCCCAGGGATTTTTCCCTCCATTGGCGTCTAAGCTCTCATTTCCCCACTTCCCTCAGGGAACCCCCAAGAACTGTCCATCTGGATGACAGTTCTTGAATGTCTAAAAATTCTGAAAAGAGATAGGGAGATTAGAGGGTCTCAAGGGAGTCTTGGTTCTCTCACTCCAACACGTAAGGTAGTTTATGCACCTGTGTGTGTGCACCTATATATGTGCACGTTGTTTGTGTATGGCTGCTGGCTGGTGAAGGGAGACTGTGTATCTATGAGAAGTAGCTTTTAAAGGAGAGAAAAAGGGAGGGGGAAAGCCTTACAAGAAGAACAAACGATGAAGGGAAAGGTTGAACAAGCATGGGGTGACAGGAGAGAGTTTCTCACTGCATATAATATGACTTACACATGCTACACACATACATATACAACCAGGGCCTCAGGGACAAGGCATTACCTACATTGTCCCCTTCCCTACTATCTTTCAGGAATCTCCCAAGGATTTCCAGGCGTCTTCCCCTGAATTCTCAATTCTTCCAAATCTCTTTCCCTTAGTCACACCACCTCCCTTCAGGGCCCCAGGGTCACTCCTTCCCTCTACTGCTTAGCAGTACTATATCACTAATTGCTATCAAAGCAATAAGCAGGAGAGGGGGACAAACAACCAGTCTCAAAGAATGTTCCTTTGAGAGCCCTCTTCCTTCCACAGCTCTACCTCTCATTACCAGGATCTAAAATAATACATCTTGAATCTTCTTCAGTCCCTTCTTCACTCTTGCCCTCCTCCCCATCTCTCCCCCTCCTCCTCCCCAGCTCCTATGGAAAAGGGAGGATGGTAAAAGACATTCTAGTCCCTGCTCAGACGATTTCTCCTCACTCCATCAAGGAAAGAGTTAACACGTGAGGAAGGTGGGGCCAAATTTCTTCCTAATGTCACTCTTCACCAAGGTAAGGCCTGGGGCTGTCAAGGGGATAGTGGGGCCTGTACCCACAACTGAGAGGAAGGAGGTAAGAAGACTGAGAGTGCTCCCTCTGTTGTCCTCAGACTGTTCTTTGACCAAACCCTAATGCACATCTCCTGGATCTCCCCAAGCTGGCTCTTACCCCCTTTATTGTCAAGTCTTTATGACCTCTATCTGATTCCCATCTACAGGGTTCCCCCCATCACTACTTCCTATGGTCCACCATTCATCCCCATTCCCCATCTCCATCCATTATCCCCATGTTCTCATCATTCATTTACATCCCCATCCTCCATCCTCTATATCCTCCATCTCCCATTCATTTCCCAACTCATAGCTCTATCCCACATTTCATACCCCTCTCATCCCACATCTTATACCCTCTACTCCTAACCTCTTATCTCATAATCCTTACTCTCTATTCCTCATTTCTTATTCCATTTTCCTATCATCTGCCCCAAATCTCTTTCTAATCCCCAATACAAACACATCCATCTTCCTACCTTTTTCTAAACTCTCCCTCTCATCCGCCTCTAGTTCTCCAGGCCACTGGCTCCTTTATTTTAAATCCCTATTTTTCCCTCTGCCCCATCTTTTGCTCTCCTAACCCTTGAATCTCCTATATACTTGTGTCCTAATATGATTGTTCCTTATCCATCCCCATGTCCTGTTTTCCCAAACCTTTACTGTACCTCTTTTCCTATCACCTAACCTGCACTCCCAACCCCTACTTCCCTTTAACTCTTTAATCTTTTACATACTCCTTCCAATATAATTCCTTCTCAGTTACCTAACTGGCTCCATTCAGCCAAGCACCCTCATTTTATTTTCCATTTTATTTTCTATATTAACTTCTGGCCAGACCCACAGAGTACCTCCTTTCATAACTATTAAGTGAAAGAAGAGGGGTAACATGTAGCATCTCATCTCCCAGCTAAATCCTTTCCATTTCCTTCTACCAGCTCCCATTCCTAATCCTAGCTATTCTCAACAGAAGCAAATTTTTCAATTACCTCAACCTCATTCTTCTCATAGCATCCCAATTTTCTTTTCTGAGTCTTTGTCTTCCATACAAATCTTGTCTCTGACATCCCAATACCAAAGACCCAAAACTCTATACCTCTAACAACTCCCTGTCTTCCTGACCCTTGCCACTTTCTGCCCCTCACCACTCTAGATAGCAACGTGGTATACTGGGTAGAATGCTGGTCTTACAGTCGGGCAGATCTAAGTTCAAATCCTGACTAAGATTTGAATTTACTAGCTGTGTGACCTTGGGCAAGTCACTTAACCTCAGTTTCCTTATCTGTAAAGTGGGGGGGGGTGTTTGAACTTGATGGCCTCTAGGGCTCCTTCCATGTCTATGTTCCTATGATGATCTCTTACCTCTATCTCCCTGGGATTAGTCTCATCCAATTATCCTTTCTCCAGGTTCCCCTATTTCAGCTTCAGCTCCCTCCTTGAATGGTGTTTAGCAGTAGATAGATAGAGCACTAGCCCTGGAGTCAGGAGGACCTGAGTTCAAATCTGGCCTCAGACACTGAACATTTAACTAGCTGTGTGACCCTGGGCAAGTCACTTAACCCTGACTGCCTGGGGGGGGGTGGTGGTGGAAGAAATCCCCTTTCCATAAACTTAGCATACCACCATCCTCCTCCCAGTCCCCAGTACCTTCTTTCTTCTAACAACCAACCCACTGGAATGCATTAACATGAACTTTCAATCACCCACTACTCCTAGTCTGTATCATCCGAGATGACATAGGCAGATAGAGCAAGGGAGAGGTGACGGAGAAACTGGGGGTATGTGGTATGAGATAAGAGTTCCTGTGAAACAGACACACAGTACCCTTTCACCAGGTTAGGGGGTAGAGCCCAGTAATTATGAGAGATTCCTTCCTCCTTGAGACAAACATATCAATAGATAGAAAAGGTAGAAGGCAGTAGCGCTGTTTGGATCCTACTACTCCCACCTCCAGTACTCCCAGCCTGACTAATGCAAGGTATGGGGGTCCAGGGGAGTTGGAGCCTGGAGACACAATCTGAGAATCTGGGAAATGTAGATCACCAAAGGGTGAGAAACTTTGTGGGAGGGAGAGGGAAAGATAGCAGCAGGTACCTAGGAGGGGTGTGAGTAAGGGAGAGCATGAATGGAGGAAAAACAAGGCAGGAAGTTTGGGTAGAAGAGGAAGAAAGAGACAGAGACAAAAAAGGGTAACAAAACTGAGACAATGACAGAAAGAGACAAAAACAGGCTAAAAAGTGAGTGAGAGAGAGAGAGACACTAAGACAGGATATGGAAGAGAGACAGGGATAGAGATACATTAAGACAAGGAACACAGTTTAAAAAAAAAGCATAGGGAAGGAAGAGGGAAGAAAGAAAGGAAGAAAGGAAGAAAAGGCTCTGCCAAACTGAAATGGAGTTGATGAAGCATTAATGGAGGCATTAATAAATGATAAAGAGCCTGTGCTGCCTCTATGTGTGTTGGTGGGGGTTGTAGCAGGGGAAGAACTAATGTAAAGAGACACCTCTTCTACCTCACTTGTGAGGGTTCTCCCCTTTTGGAGGACCAGGAACCCTAACTTCCATTTCCCTTCCTTCTTTAGGTCCAGAATTTGCTGCTCTCCCCATGACCCAGGAAGCCGCCTCTCCCATCCCCTGACCCCCACCCTGGTTTTCTTCCCCCGTACCGGCCCTTGGGGGGTGGCAGCGGCTCCAAAGCTCCAAGGGACGGGGGAGGGGGTCACCTGGGTCTCCTACCTTGAGCGGGGAGAGGTGGGCGTGGCCCACGACCCCACTGACGGCCTCGAGATGGGACAAGTTCCTCTCCGACACGTGCACCAGCTCGGGGGCGTTTACCTGGTTGGGAAGGTGGGCCGGGCTGTGTTCCAGAGGGGGCGTGTCTTCATCTTGATAGCGGTATTTCTGGGAATGAAGGCGAGGGAAGGAGAAGGTATCAGGGCAGCTCCAGGTACCAGGGTTCCCCTAGTCTTTCCTCGTCCCACCCCCTCCTGCTTGCCTCCCTTCCCCCAGATCCAATTCTTCCTAGACAGCCCAGCCATCTGCAATCTTTCACACCCCAGACCCTCCTCTCAGCATCCTCCCTCAAACATTTAGTCACCTTTCCCTCTGTTCCCAACCCACACAATTCTCCCTGTCCCTCGAAATTTCCAGCTCCATTGTCCACTTCTCCGAACTATTTTTCCACCTCCCCAGGTACTTCTTTCCAAACTGTTTGTTCTCCCACAGCACATACTTTGTCCCTTCCCCCCATTTTGTCACCCTTCCCTTCATTTGACAGTTTCCAATCCTCTCTGTGCCAAGTCACCCCTTTATCGGTCCTCAGTGTCCCACCTTCAGTTTCCCATCTTCTCAGTTCCCAATTGTCCTATCTTTAATACCGCCATCCCTTAAATCCTGTTTCCTGTTCTCTCAGTTCTTAGTTTTCCAGTCCTTCAATCCCTCATCCCCAGTTCCCATTCCCTCTATTCTTATTCCTCTATTTCCTCAGTCCTTACAGTTTTCTCATTTCTTCAGTTTTCAGGCTCCTCATCTCAATATTCAATTTACTACCCCCTCAGTCTCCAGTTTCCCATTCTTTCAGTCTTTTATCACTTTACTATGTGCCTAGTACACAATAGGCACTTAAATGTTTACTGAATTGAATTCTGTTTTTCATCTCCTCAGTAACTCTTTAATTCTCCAACTACTGCTTAGGGCTGGTCCCTACTCCCTCAATCCTTATAGTCTCCTTGTCTCCAGCTCTCAGATTTTCCTCGTTCCAAGTCTCCCACTCCCTAAGTCCTGTTTTCAGTCTTCAGTCCCTCAATCTTTCAGGCATTCAACCCCCTTATTCTTTTTTTTTAGGCAAATGGGGTTAAGTGACTTGCCCAGGGTCATTCAGCTAGTGTCAAGTGTTTGGTCTGAGGCCAGATTTGAACTCAGGTCCTCCTGACTTCAGTGCTGGTGCTCTATCCAGTGAACCACCTAGCTGCCCCCTCAACCCTCTTATTCTAAACTCATTTCACCAGCCTCTCAGTCCTCAATCCCCATCTTCTCAGTTCTCAGTCCCCCCCTTTCCAACTCAGTCTTCAATCTTGCCCCTATGCTGAGTTCTCAGCTCCTATCCCCTAATTATACTTTCTGTCATTCATGCTGAAGTCCCATCTTGCAGGCACTTAATGTTTATTGATTATCACCTAATCCCATCCTCCTTCTTTGCCCCTAATACTCCAGTTTCTCCAGCCCTTGTTCACTGACACAAATCTCTCCTCTCTGCCTCCATCTCCTCCAGCTCAAAAAGCTTCTACATTATCACATTCTACATTATTCTATATTATTATTCTACATTAACACTAACACTTCCTTGCCCACTTTGCTAGGAGAGGGAGTTAGCCATTCATATCTTCAAGACACGCAGGATCCCAGGCAGGAAGTATCTAATAGTACTCCCAACCAGCATAACTTCTACTCTCCAGTTGCAAAGGTCGTGGATTCAGACCCAGGCATTAAAACTCTGCCCCCCCCCCCACATACTCACTGTTCCTCTCCACCCCCACCCCCAACCTCAGTTGTGGGATCAACTAATCCTGATATTCCTGGGTGAGGGTTAAGAGAAAGATGGCAATAGAGAACGGGGAACATAGACCCTTGTCTACTGAATGGGATGGGGATAGGACAATTGGACTGAGCTTAGGCCACTGATGGGGCTAGGAGAGTTAAAGTTGGGAAAAGGGTTGAACAGGGCCTTTGAGAGGAATCAGCTTCCCCTCATCAACTCCTGATTCTTTCTCCATTGTCTCTAGTTTAAAGAGGGATACCAAATTAACTGGAAGTAGTGACAGGGGAAGGGAAGGAGTATCTTCTAGGTAAAGGGAGAAGGAAAAATGGAGATAAGTATGTATGTGTAGGGAGAATATATTTGTTCTCTTTCTTCTGTCCCAGCTCTGCCCTCCTCCACTGTTCTTCCTTTCTATTCTATTCTTCCTGTCCCTCACTGTAGTTCCCAGTGTCTGATTCTACTCAAAAAGGTAGTGCAAGGTTCTATCTGGTCCTCCCTAATTCTGAGGCATCCTACCTCTGGGCATCCAATAATATGTGAATTGGGCAGATCTGGTAATGAATGATTTCACTGGACTAGACTAATTCCCCTTCCTAAGAAGCAGCCTCCCCAAACTCTTTAGGTGTTCTTTGATTCCAAAGCAAACCCTGGGGCTTAGGTTCTTCAGTAAATCAGAGGGTAAGTGTGTTTGGAGGACCAGGCAACCTCCTCCTGGGAAAAGGTTTCAGGAAACAATATAGAAAAGCTGAATCTCAATAAAGTTTAGGATATGTTAAAAGAGAAGTATCTCATGATTTTTTAGGGTATAACTAGAGAATAAGGAAGCTAAAGTCTCCTTACTCAGGCAGTTTCAATATACTGAGATATGCTTTTGAGAATTTTAGGGAGTGCTACGGTTGAGCACCAAATCTGGGGATATGCCATGAAGGTAATGCAAAGAACAAGAGAGGGGAGCCACCCTTATGATAAATTAGACATAGGCAGCATTCCAATAATTTTGGGAAATCTTGCAGAAAAGCTCTGATCATAAAAGCTCAGGACAGTCTGAACCACAGACTGAGACTTAGGAGGGGTATTCAACTCCAAGAAAATACCCAAGCTCAAGTTCCACATACCAAAAATCTTGAGGTAAGTAAATGGAAAAATGTGGGTAACAAATCTCTCAAATCATCTTAAGAATATTCTTTCCAAGACTGAATTATTAATCTTAACTATCCCTAAAAGGGCTGGGTTTAATAATACTCCTCTCTCATGAATATATTTGGGGTACAGTTAGATACCATGAGAGAACAGAAAAAGGGAGGAAGCTTCATAGGACATTAAGATTTAATTCATCTCTCTTCATCATTAGGTGCTCCAAAAACAAAAGGATCTTAGTCTTAAATCTTATAATTTGGGTATGAGAACTATACCCCAAAGATGCCTTCTAAAACTGTGAGGACCAAGTGATGGGGGGAAGGGGTTAGAAACTTTTATCTCTGCAGTCCTCACCTCAACCCCAGGAATAGAACAGCCTGAGGGAAAGAAGCATCTAGGACTGGGGAATACACTACCCTTCAAGATGTCAACACTGGAGATAAATGGAGAATCGAGGTTGGTGACAACATTCAGTACCTTGAGAATTTGAGGATATAGGAGGCTAAGAAATGGGGGGGGCCAGGAAGAAAAAAAGGTCTGTTCATCTGAGGTGAAGAGAAGAGGAAGAGGAAGTCCATTCCTGAAGCCTCAGTGAAGTGCAGTGAATATGGGACTAGGATGGAAGCTTTTGTGCCCCCAATATCAGGAAACAGTTTAAAAAATGGACATTGCTCTCATTCCTCTGAAACTCGCCCTTACCAAGAAGGTGGAGAGAGCTGGCTTGAATCCCCAAATTATTGGAGGATAGAGGCAACAAAAGTGGGAGAAAAAACCCTGTTGCTCTTTTCTCTTTGAGACCCTTCACCCCTGAGTCCCTGCATATGAATCTAGGGCTACGGTTTGCACCCAAAAAATATAGATGCCAAGGAAGTAAAACAGGATGGGGGAGGGCAACTGCTCCAATCCCACTGGGGTTCACCATCTCTGAGGCCGAGGGCAGATGAAAGATGCTGGGGCAGATGTTCACACCCCCCTCCCCCATATTAGGCTCTAGATAAAACTGAAGAGAAAGTGAGAAGGGGGCTCTGTTGCTCACATCCCTTGGGACCCTCCTCCCCAGCCCCCAAGGCATGAAAGGGAAGCAAATGAGGGTAGAATCCCCAAGGAATCTCCACCCTCGGGACCCTATGCCCAGTAGAGGGGAAGGGATGCTCTTGAAGCTTGTACCCCGAGATTCGGAGGGGGTCGTGAAAATGGGAGGGGGGCCGGGAGCCCATACCCCGCCGCACGTACCACGCAGAGACACATGGAGGCGAATCTGTTCCGAGCCGACATGGAGGAGGGGAGGGGGATAGTGGGGGAAGGGAGAATGGAATATTAGGGGGTCCCAGGGTAGGGGGAGGGGCGGGGGCTGCGGCGCCGGCAACTGGAGGCTGCGGCCGGAGAGGAGGGGGGAGAGCAGCGCCTGCGCAGTGCGGGAGAGCGTCATGGGGGGGGAGGGAGAGGAGTGAGAAGAGACCCCCCCCGGAGCCAAGCGCTCCCCGCCCGCCCGCCGGCTGCGGGTTTCCTAGGCTGCTTCTTCCGCGGGGCGCCCCCATTCAACTCCGCCCCAAGTCCATACATCCTCAAAACTTGCCCCCGCAGTCCCTCTCCGGCCCGCTGCTTCTCCCCCCCATCCCCGAGCAGTCTCCAGAAACCTCCCTCCCGCGCACAGCTGGTCCATGGGTCCTGAACCAATCTCTCCGCGGCTTCGCATCACGGCTGAACCCCTAGTCCCACCACCAACTAGCTCCCCCCAGCCCAAAATAAGTTTTTCTGCCCAGGGAAACCTCAAATTGAGAGTGACCTCCAAACTGCCGAGAGGTGGCGTCAGTGGATGGCCAGTCCTGGCACATAGAGCTGTGTGACCCTGGGTAAGTCAAATCTCCTAGTGCCCTGGGCTACTGCCTCAAATTTACAATTGCGGAGCAGGTGCCGGGTCTGCAGGAGGGGTAGGGATGTCTCGTTCAGAAGTTCCCTACATCAATACAATGTGCCTCTTTCAGAAATTCCCTATATCAATGAAATCACAAGTCCAGTAGCAAGTCCTAATCCTTCCACGCTTAGCTTCCCTCAAAAAACTCCAGGTTTCTCAAGCCATCCATGCCCATCGAAACCCCATCAAATTTCCCTCAGCTTTCTTAGAACCTGAGTCTTCCCTCCCCAATATACCACAAAATTAGAATCACCTGTAGTATAATACCCATATAAATTACATTTTAATTTAATCAAGAACCTTTGTAAATCCCAAATTAAAGTCCCCCAGGTATTTGGGGTTCTCTATCTGAATTCTCTGAAATGTCTCATTTCCAACTTTCTAATACAAAATCACCTACTTTAACTCTGGGAACAAAGCAACCTATCATTAACTGCCCTAAAGAGACTTAACTCTTCTCTAATATAGGGGTACTTCCTCCTTTACAACTGGAATTCAGTTGCCCTATGACTCCATGACTCCCTCAAAACTGACCTTATACAATTCCCCTCCATATGTAGGGTAGTGTGGGAAAAGGTGATGTTATATTTGCCTCTGATTAGTTTCGACACTTTCCCATGATCTAGTTCCCTAAAAGGAAACATCCTTAAAGCCTCTCTACCTCCTCAAAAGTTAAGTAACAAAAACTACTGATCACATGCTCTCAAATCCCACAGAGGGACCACCACCTTCAGTGAATGCCTAAAATGAATTGTTGTCATTTCTCCAAACCTTTTTAAATTCCCAAAACTGTGATCAAATTCCAAGGGAGTTATTCAAAACAATTCCCATTGAACTCCCAGATTTTCCAGGTCCCCCAAATTCAGTTACCTTAAATTTGCTTTCTGGTTTAAAAAAATTGCTTTCTGGTACCTCTAGAATGTTTCAGAGCAGAGGCATTTGTCAAAATATAGTGCCGCCATATCAATTTTTTACTCACCACCATCTATATAGTTATCCACAGACCCCAAAATGACACCCAGGGCTCACACTATTCCTTAAGTTTCATATATTGATCCGTATGACTTTTTAAATCTAATAGATGCCCTTAAACTTCACTGATGCCCCAAAATCCAACTCAGGCAAAATGTGACACAGGAAAGGACACCCTAAAAGCACAGGGTCCTCTCCTGGATTTCTGGGGTGCTGCTCTATTTTGGACCTCCGCAAATAACCTTTCCTCACCCACCTTAAAAAATAAGCCACTAAATTCAAGGGAATATTCTGGCTTCCAGCTAATCTGCCCAAGACATACTATGCCCAGCCATACTCCCTATCTCTCACCCTTCCCCCTTGTTCAGCTTCCCTCGTGGACCAAAGTATCAACCCTGGTCCCAATTTCCTTCCTTCTCTGAAAGAGAAAAGCTTTTGAATAAGAGAAGGTATGAATCCCTGAAGTGGGTGGCTGCTGGGTGGAATCGGGATCTTTGGGTCCAAGATCTGGTGATGAAAGGGGCAGTGGGGAGAACAAACTTCTTAGTTCTCCAGCAGGGGGCGACATTCTTTTTAGCCTCCCACCCCACCCCCATTTCCTTTTTTCCCTCCATTTTCCGTTTCCTGTTGCCTAGCAACACAGCAATCAAGGACTTTGCCATTGCCTTGACAACCGTCTCCCAGGGACACGAGATAGGTGGGAGGGGTGTCTGATTCGATCTGAACAGACCTCCATCTTAGGTAGCCCAGGCGTGAGGACTCCCACTGCCAGATTCCCTCTCCCAAAGACCCTACTCCCCTCAGCGGCTCTGAAGCCCACCGCCTCCAAGCTTCTCTAATTCGGGCCCAGCCACGCCTTCTTCTGTGCCAACCCCGCCCCTTAGGCCGGTAACTCGGCCTCAATGCCCCGCCCACCATCCTCCATGAGGCCACGCCTCCCTCTCCATTCGCTCCCACGGCCTCAACCCCATTGTCCCCGGTTCCAGCCCGCCCCGCCCATCTCGGCCAATAAGCATGGGCTGGTGGCCGGTCCGACTCCGCCCCCGGCGTCCCCGTGTTGCCCAATTAGGACCGCCTGGAGGGTTTAACTACTTCGCGTCCGGGTCTCAGGCCAAAGTCAACCGCCCCCTCCCCCACGGCCCCGCCCCCGTGCTCGCACCCCCACCCTCCGTGGGCCCCGCCCGCCAGCCTGCCAAGCCGCTCTAGTCGTCGCCGGTTACCATGGCAACGGCGCCAGCGCAGGGAAATAGGAGGTGGAAGGGGGGAGGCAAGTGGGTTGGGGGCGGGGGCGGGAGAGACAGACAGACAGACTAGGAGATAGAAACCAGAGATAGAAACCGATGTCAGGGTAAATAGATTACGGGAAAGGGCCAGAGGTAAAGGCCTCAACAGGGCGAAGAACAAGTGCACACAATACCCGCCGAGGAGTGCTGGGACATAGCGTCCTCTGCTGGCCTCTCCCGTTCTACCCCTGAGCCGGCGGACTGAGGAGGACTACGACTCCCAACAGGTCCCAGGGCAACAGTTCTAGTGTACTTAGGGGCCTTCTACCCCAGGGACTCATGGGAGTTGGAGTCCCACCTTCACCAGCGCTTAAAAGTTTTCAAGGCAAAGAAATCTACAGTTTTCCCCCCGAGCCACCAATGTGTCAAGTCTTCGTTTCTCCTCCCTGTAGAGACCCTATGGCGCCGGGATCCTTAGCTTTTGGCTCAGTTTTAGATCAGAATAAAAAGAGGCTGTTTCTCTGGACTTAGTGAACATCTTACAAGCCCAGATTTCTTCCTCTTTATTCTCAACATGCCTATTTTCACATGCCCCTAGAAAGGTTTGTACCTAATACCTCAATATAGATCTTTCCTTTTGCATATATCTATACAAAACATCACTAGGAGAGGCATGGGGGGAGGGGAAGTGGAGGGGAAAAAAGAGAAGGAAGCATGTCCTCAAGTGTCCCTTATTTGCTCAGGCCTTTCCTTCCTGTCTCCCCAATGTGTTGGCCTTGGGGAAGGGCAGGGGGAGGAAAGGGGGAAGATTGAGAGATACAGAATGGAAAATACTGACAGGAAACATGAGAACAAGATGAGGGGAGGTGGGGAGTGGGACATGAAGGACATAAAACGTGGCTCAGAGACAGAAAAACAGTGGCAGAAAGACAGAAAAAAAAAAAGTGGCAGAAACAGGGAGACAATGAATTAGGGATAAAAGCCCCAGGGAAAGGCCCAAAAAACGTGTGTGGAAAAAGGCAAAGGTGTGAGGTGGCATAGCAGATGCTAAGACTAAAAGGCATCCAGGCTTAGTTTCCATGAATCTTGTGTCTAAGTCCTTCCCATAGCCTCTGTCTTCCTAAGGCCCAACTCTATACCAACGTGTGCACATGAACATCCATGTGCATGGTGGGATATGTGAGTAGCCTTCCCCCTAGATGCTGTAGCTCCCACTAAATATAACCCCTTCCCCATCCTGTGACTCACCCAGACCCTGCTTCCCCCAGCCACCACTTCCTGTCCCTCCTATTCTTCCCCACCCTCCCAGCCTGCCACCTGCCTAACCCTCTACAGAGGCATCTAACCCCCAAATCTCAGATTCTCCCATAAGGGAGCCAGGTGTCCTTCCCCACCGCCACCACCACCCAGGCCCTTCTGCCTTTCACAGACTAGCCCCTCCACATTCAGCTTTCTCCCTGACTCCCCCCATTTCCCCTACCCCCCCCAGTCCCCTTCTATTCTACTACTCCCCCTCATTCTGCCTACCTTCAATTTGCCTCCATCCCAAGCCCCATCCAACTGCTTAAGGCCTAGATTCTTTCCTTGGTCTGGGGGTCACCCTCCAAATCCAGGGTGTCCTTCACATCCCTCCCCCTTAAGAGCCTGGTTGAGCAGGGCTGGAGTTTGTCTTTCCATCTGCTTTTCTCTCCTTCCCTCTCTCCTGCTGGGGACAGGAGTGAGAGCTAGAGCAAAGTGAATGGGCAAAGGCAAAGGGGGAAGAATGAGAACACCTGCTTGGGGGTCTCCCAAATTCACCACCCACATGACACCCAAATCAGCCAATTCCTGTAAGCCTATCTCAGATTCTTAGATTTTCTCTTGCCCTAGAGCAGGGGATCCCTAATGATATAGCACCCCAAATCTTAACCTAATCTCGATTGGTCCTTTAAAATGGTTTCCTGTCTCAGGCCTTGACCCACTGAACCTTTACTACTCCCAGTCACCCTCATACTGGGTGAGCCCCCAAAATAAGTATGATCCCTAAACTGTAGTTATATTCCTCCAATGGGGTTTAAGCAATTCCCCCAAACCCAAGAGTATCTCTCAAGGCCTCTAATTCTCCCCCCAAATTGACCTATAGTTCCCAAAAACCAACCCTGCCCTCTTCCCCAGTGAAGACCCCTCCACCCCTAAAGCATAAGAACTTCTCTCCCAGTATGAGCCAGGCTTCCCCCAAGACAAGCATCCCTTACATCCCCCACAAATTCCAAACTGCTAGGCTCCCCCCCAAAGCCATATAAACCCCCCCACATTTGTGCTCCATATAGACACTTTGGGGAATCACTCCAGGGTGCCCCATGGCTGCCTCTAGTCTTCCCTGCATTATCTATATCCCTGTGTTTCCCCAATCCGGAGAGACAAATCCTAAGCACCCCACTTCTACTGAGCTTTCCCTAATGGACTCTAGGCTCCAAATAAGGCCTACCTGGTACCTCTGTACAAACTCTGTTCCTTCTAGATATCAGCCTTTTGACACCCCTTTCTCCACTCCCCCCCCAATATCCTGCTTACCTTGGTTGTCACGATACAGAGACAGTCCATGTTTGGGGGGCTGGACGCTGTGGCGTGTGGGGGGCTCTGACTTCATTAGGGTCTCATTCCCCCCCTCAGCCAGCTCCCCCCCCCCCCCCCCTCCGTCCCCCACTTTTTTGGGGGGGGGGGGGGGGGGGAGGGGTGAGGAGGGGAGGGAGGGGGAGGGAGAAGAGGAAGAGAGGGGAAGCGTGGGAGGGAGGGGAAGAGGGGCCCCAAAAGGTGGTCCCCCGAATAGAAGACAGAGAGCTTGGGGGGGTGCCCACCCCAATCTCAGGAAGGGTGGGGGCGCAAGGGGCTTGAAGCCCCAGGGGCCGGAGGCTGAGACATGAGCTGGGATAGGAGGGGGAAGGGGAGAAGGGGTGGGAGAAGCTGGGATGGGGGGGGTCTTGAGAGAGGGGCTGGGGAGGGTCTCTCCTGGCAGCTGGGAAAGGGGGAATGGGGAGGGGGGGTTGGAGGCAGCAGCCACGGCCAAGGGAGCAAGGAGCTGAGAAGGGAAGGCGAGAGAGGAGAGAGGAAGAGGGGGGAGGAAGGGAGGGAGCAAGGGATGGGGGGGGAGCAAGGGAGGTTAACTCCTTCAGTGCTTGGGGGAGCCCGGATACACGGGGATGAGGATGGAGATGAAGGCGGAGATGAAGACAGAGTCACAGACACACACATAGAGATGAGGACAAAGAGAGAAAGATACACAGTGACAGCCAGAAAAACAGACACAATCAGAGAGTCACCGAGACACAAGGAGAGAGGCATAGAGATGTTGAGAAAAAAAGGATGAAGGCAGAGGGAAAAAATAAATCATGTAACTGACTGTATTTCTTGGCAGGGGCAATGGTATGGTGGGGAGCACCTGTGAGTGGGAGGGGACCCTGAAAATATTCTTGAGGCAAAAGTGTGGGGAGGAGGAGGAGAAGGAGATAAAGAGGGATTAGGAGGGAGGATTCTGAGTCCCTGGCTGCCTGCACTGGGCGAACTGATGGCCTTGGCTTCCCTTTGGGGTGGTTTTTAGGAGGCAGGGATGAAGTGTGATTATGTCCAGGACTCTGTAGGGCCAGAAATATGAGAAGTAGAAAGAATACGAGAGGGATGTAGAGAAAAGTGTGGGATGAAACACAGATATTCAGCCAATGGCACCTCTGGCTTCTACTACGTTCCAGGACACAGGGCTCTGCACTCCTACCCTAGGAGAAACCCTTGTTTCTTTGCCCCAGTTTAATTCCAATATTTCTTTTCCTTCTGTTGCCACACCCAACTTCCCTCAAAGACAGATTTTCCCTTAAGGATAAAGGTATTTAGACCCTTACCCCAAGGCCCTTACCAGACTATCACAGACAGCAGCTTCATAATAATCCAGGATATCTATGAGGAACAATTATGAGTTGCCCAGTCATCTAGTTCTACATACTCTGGCTTTCCTTAGATACTATTCTGAATATGAACATCGCTATCACCCCTTCCCCCTAATCAACCCTCCCAGGGATCCAGTAGTTTTAGCCCCTCTGCTACTCACCCAGCAGAGCCTGGAAGAGGTCACTGTGCAGCACCGCAAGGAGGTGGGGTGCCCACTGCAAGAGTGGGGGAGCCAGAAGCCAAAGGGCCGATCTAGGGACTGGAGAGATGAAGACAGGATTATTGGGGTGGAAACATAAAGACACTGAAACAGAGACAGGCTCTGACCTAGGGAAATACTTGCTAATCCCTTCACAATCCTTCTAGATCCCTCTGTCCCTCTCACCCTAGTCATCTATAGAGGAATCCCATGTTCCAAGCTTCTAGAGACCCCTAGAACTCCAAAACCTCCCCTCCAGAACCCCTGTCTCTAACCTCCTGGTTCCCTTGGCATCTCTTTCTGTCATTTTAATCTCCCTAATCCATCAGATTTAAATTAAGCTGCCTTCTCCACCAGCCCAGATTGTTAAGTAATGTAATTACTCTTTCCCAAATCCTTAGGCATCCCAACTCACTTGTTATAAGTGATCTCTCAGTCTACCTAACCCCCAATCAGATATATTTGTGATATTATGGATGTCCCACTTAATGGGGAAAAGAAGAGAGGAAGGTAAAAGGTAAGGGTCCTCTCTGGAGGAGGCTGCAGCAGAAAGAACAAGGAATGACTAGCACTTTTCCCCTTAGGCCTGACTCATATGGAGACTACAGCAAAAGGGATTCAGATTAGACTCAGGAAAGACATTAATTTAAGACTAGAAGAAAATGGGTTGCTCAGTGAAGAGTAGATGTTGCTTATGGACACTTCCTGACACTCTCTTCTCATTTCCATCTCCAATTCCCAGCCATGGGAGGAGGGGGGATCCTTCTCAGTAGAAAAGATGATCTCCACAGATGAACTAAGGAGACGGTAGTAGTCTGTAAGATAGATGTGTTCAGAGCTTTGTAGCAGCCAAGCTGAAATGACCTCTTGGGTCCTTTTAACCCAAAGAGTTTTAGACTGCAAGTCTTAAAGTCATGGGGACTTCCTATGTCTGAAGAGGTGTGGTGTGTGAAAAGTCGATACTTGAAGCAGGCACACATACACACTTATAATTTTACTAATTCCCATGGTGTGTGTGTGTGTGTGTGTGTGTGTGTGTGTGTCTGTTTGTCTGTCTGTCTGCCTGTGAATGGGGTTGTTTCAAGGCAAAGGACTGAAAATAAAACATATCTGACCAAGCATCTCAGACAAGATCTGTCTAAGCCTAGATTTACTCTTCTCATCTCCAACCAACTAGGATATCCTCTCTCCAATCTAAACTACATCCCTCTAATTTTAGCTTTTTTCCTTCTCTCCAGCCCCCATCCCTCCCCATTCCATTTCATCCTCTCCAGCCCTTGCAAGACATAGATCTGGGCCTTAATGGAAAGCTGAGAGAAGGGGACCAAGGGGTACACTTGAGCCCAAGGGAATGGGGAAAGGACCTAAGAACCACATATCCCAGCATGCCTTGGGTGCAATAAGCCCCACCTACCTCCCCCAGTTGTATGATGGGTGATGAGTCAGGGGTAGGGCAGGGCAAGGGGCTGGGCAAATCTATGTAGCAGGAGGGGGAGGAGAAGTGGAAGGTCAGAGTCAAGAGAGGAGTTGCATTTGGGAGGCACAGGCCAGGCAGGAGGCACCGAGCAGGAGGTTAAGATGTGGGCTGCAGAAATGGTTCACAGAGTGGGGCTCCAGATGCTGAGGCAGGGGAGGGCCAGGTGAGTGATGGGGGATAGCGGGGTCTGGGGAAGGTGGGACAGGAGCAGAGCAACAGGAAGGGCTCCTCCATCCAACATTCTCATGGTCCCTAGTCCTGAGGAGCTTCGGGGGAGGGGGATGAAGAGTTAGCATGGGACAAGGGTAGTAGCTGGGAATTTGGGGGGATAGGGTAAAGGGATCCCAAAGCTAATAGCCCTGCCCCCTTGCCCAGCCCCCAGAGCTGTTGTTCACTTTTGGGTGTGAAGTCTGCTCAGAACTACACTGACAAGGCCACAGAGGTAAGCTTGGAGGGTGTGCTGGGCTAGGCTGGGCGCTGAGAGCTTGGAGGCTCCCCCTGGCTGCCTGCTGGGATTAAACTGTTCTTCCAGTCACCTGCTCCTGTATGTGGCTGTGAAATTAGGGGAAAGGTCATGGGGGGGAGAAATTAGGGTAAAGGTTACAGAATCTACATTGCCCCACCTGTCCCTTCTTAGAAACTACCCCCCTTGCCTTTAGAACTCTCTAATCTTCTAGTTCTCCCTTCACAGGGACACAGATGTAGAGTTAGAAGGACTGTCAGAGGCCATGGCTTCTTTATTCCCTATTCTCCACCCCCTTCCCCATTCCTGCTCCTGCAGCTCCCAGTATTTTATTCACCCTTCCCTTCTCCGTAGGTGGTACTGGACAAAATGGGTTCAGTTTCCTCAACAGCCTCAGCAAAGGACAAAGATAGCCCCAGCGAGGTGGTAGGTACCACCTGAGTTGAGTGATGTAGGTGGGGTGGGGCTAGTAATGGGGGAATATTTCCCTTTCTTCCGTTCAGTTTCCTTACATTTCCCCTTTCTTCCTGTCCTAGAAGTCCAAGTCATTTGCGGTAGGGATGTTTAAAGGACAACTTACTACAGAGCAGGTGTTTCCTTACCCTTCAGGTAGACTGTGTTCCTCTGGTAGGAGGTGGGTAGAGGAAGAAGGTCAGCTTTCTTAGAGTGATGTCCAATCTAACTGACTCTCTGACCTTTATAGTGCTGAATGAGGAGCAGATGCAGTTCCTGAAAGAGCTGGTGGGGCCTGTGTCTCGATTCTTTGAGGTGAGGGCTGTGGATGGGGGTGGCTAGATGGTGGTTAGGTCAGTTGAGGGGAGGGTGGTTGCCACCATGTTTCTATTAGTGATTTACACAAAGGCAGAGATGACATGCTTACCAAATATGTGGATAAGCTGAATCAGGGAGGTACGCCTAACATATCAATATTCAAATAACAGAATGAGGATCCGAAAAGTTCTCAGCAGGCTGGAAAGAAGGACTAAGTCTAGGATGACATTTGATAGAGAAAAATTGTTACGTCCCACAGTTGGGTTCAAAGAGTCAGCTTCATGAGGACAGGATGAAGGAAGCATGGCTAGAAACAGTTTGTATGAAAAAGATCTGAGGGCTTTAATCCACTGCAAGTTCAGTACTAGTTACCAGGGGAATATGGTGGCCAAAATCAAATCTGATCATAAGACAGAGTAGGAAACATAACTTCCAGAACCAGGGAACCCCTGCTGTGCTCTACCCTAATTCAGCCCACATTTGGAATTTAGTGTTTAGTTCTAGATGCTGTGTATTAGGAAGGACAATGACAAGGTAGAGTATAGCCAAAAGATGGTGGGGGGGGGTAAGAGGACAGGAAACCATATCACATAAATATAGTTGAAGGAAATAGGGATAGTTAGCTGCCAGAAGAGATTTCTTTGTGGGGCAGGGGGGACACATAATGGCTGTCTTCAATTTGTCATTATACTAAACTTGACAAGCGTCAACAAACATAAATATCTCCATATATAAGGAACAGAAAAAGAGGATTTATACATAAAACTGCAAATTATTACATGTAGCTTGTTTTTGTAAGTCTGTAGAAAATTCAACATGTTGTGTATGTCAAGGGTATTGTTGAGGGGATTCTGGTATACAAGTCTGGGTTGGCCTAGATGGCTTCTGAGGCCTTCTCCAATGTTTAAGATTTTGTGATCTTGTAGTTTTCTCTCTTATACATAGGAGGTGAATGATCCTGCCAAGAATGACAGCCTAGAAAAGGTGGAGGACTCCACCATGCAGGGGCTAAAGGAATTGGGAGCCTTTGGGCTCCAAGTACCCTCTGAGCTGGGGGGTGTAGGACTTTGTAACACCCAGGTAAGATTTTCTACCCTATCCCTAACCCAACTTTAAGTCAGAGCTTTTCATTCCCTAATATCTTCATATCTCTACATTACTTTCCATATCTCTATGACCTCTTCTATCCTGTGCCTCTAAAGACTGCCATACAATCTTACAGACAGCTTTTCTGTCCATATGTCTTCTTTATTTCCTAATGGAAGACTCTCCTTGGGAAGGGGCTTCGTGAGGCCTGAGCCTCTTGAGACTAGATGCTGAGAGAGGATAGTTAATAGGGAGCATGATCCCTGGAAATGGTCCACTAATGCTTATGACCTGAAGCAGAGGGAAGAGATGCCTCCCATAGCTGCCCTTCCCTCTCTGCTCTCTTCAGTGCCCTAAACTTATCTTCTTTTTCCTAAGCTCCTTCTTAGCCTGGAATCTCAGTCTTTTCTCTGTTCTAGCTGAGATCATAGGATCATAGGTTTTGAGCTGGGAAGGACTTAAGATCCCTTTTCCCAACTGTTTCCAGGTGTCCACAGGCCTCTAGATCCAGGTTGAGATTTTTCTCAGAAGCCTCATCTCTCTCCTCCTGGCCCTTCCAACTAGCTTTAAGCATACTTTCACAAGTATGGGCCAAATCAGATTCATCTTTTTTTTTTTTTTTAAAGCAGTTGGGGTTAAGGGACTTGCCTAGGGTCACACAACTAGTAAGTGTCAAGTGTTTGGTCTGAGACCAGATTTGAACTCAGGTCCTTTTGACTTCAGGGCCGGTGCTCTATCCACTGCACCACTTAGCTGCCCCTAGATTCATCTTCTACCTACCCCTTGTGGCCTGACTGCTCTGGGGTGAGGGGACAGGATATATATCTTTGGTTTCCGGCCTCAACCAAACCTAAGCAAAAGCCTCGTCACTTTCCTACCAGTATGCCCGCCTCGTGGAGATTGTAGGGATGCATGACCTTGCTGTGGGCATCGTTCTGGGGGCCCACCAGTCCATCGGTTTCAAAGGTATTCTGCTCTTTGGCACTGATGCCCAGAAGAAGAAATATCTCCCCAAACTCGCATCTGGTAGGTGAAACCAATAGAAGGATTCAAAATTTGTTCAGCTGGAATCAGTTTTAATAGCCTTCCATAGAGCTAGCTACCACAAACAGCCAGGGACTCATCTTTGGGTTGGAAGAGGGAGTCAGTGAGATTTGAAGGGGTCAAAGACTGGATATTACTGGAGGAAGAGCTTTAGGTAGGAAGAGGGTACATAGGACTGTTGGCAGTTTGGCGGCAACGCTAAAACCATTGGTGACTGCCAGGATGAACTAAGGTGACTATGGAAGGATGAGGCACTTGGTGAAGGAGTTATTGAAGGTTGGGGCTGGAGACCAAGGGCATATTGGGATTTGGGATTTTGGGATAAGGGATTTGGAGTGGGGTTGCATGGTCCTCTTTCCATAATGACCTCTTTCCTCCTCTCCTGACAGGAGAGAACTTGGCAGCTTTTTGTCTAACAGAACCTTCAAGTGGATCTGATGCAGCTTCCATTCGAACTACAGCTGTGCCCAGCTCCTGTGGAAAGTACTATACCCTAAATGGTAGCAAGCTCTGGATCAGGTGATTAACCCCATCCTCTTTGGCTGGGCCCCGTATCTCTATCCTCCCCCATTTTATGCTATGCCTGGCTCCCCTCTTCCCTTTGAGCATCTCTCTCTTCTCTATTTCATTTCTCCCTCTACTCCCTTTACCCTGATCCCATACCTCTCCACCCTTCCACAGTAATGGGGGTCTGGCAGAGATCTTCACAGTGTTTGCCAAGACGCCATTGAAGGATGCATCCAGTGGGGCAGTGAAGGAAAAGATCACAGCTTTTGTGGTAGAAAGGAGCTTTGGAGGAGTCACTAAGTGAGTGTTTGGGGGTGAGGGGCAGCGGGAAGGGTTGGGAAAATAAAACCTAATGGGACCTGGGGACCCAGGACCAGTGTCTCTTTCAAGCATGCTGAAAGATGTAGTTTCAGCATAATATTAAGTCACCAGGGTAGGTAGGCTGGAGCTGTCCCTTCAACATGCTGAGAACCAATGCTGTCTTAGTTGCTTACCCAGTGCCATCACCAATCTCATTCTGGGAGTTACAGAGTTCAGCCCCTTGTCCCCACAAGATGGTGCCTCTACTTTTTCTGCTCTGTCCCTTCCCATTTTGTCATTCCATACCCATGTAGCGGGCCTGGTGAGAAGAAGATGGGGATCAAGGCTTCCAACACAGCAGAGGTGTACTTTGACGGTGTGCAGGTGCCTACAGAGAATGTGCTGGGGGAAGTTGGAGGTGGCTTCAAAGTGGCAATGCATATCCTCAACAATGGAAGGTTTGGCATGGCTGCTGCCCTTGCTGGCACCATGAAGAGCATCATTGCCAAAGCAGTAAGTCCCCTGGCATTCATGGTCTGCCAGTTTGGCCAAGTTTTTCTGTCCCTTTAAGTCTGTCAAAATGTCACTTTTAGCTCTTATTTGAATGGATCTTCCTGTAATCCTATCCTTTATCAGTGCTCTACTCCTAATTCTGCCCAGCCTACCATGGGCCAGGCAGGAAGCTAAGCACTTTTACAAATATCATCCCATTTGATCCTCACAAGAACCTTGAGAGGTAGATGCTATTATGATCTCTATTTTCCAGTTAAGAAAACTGAGGCAGACAGAGGTTAACTGACTTGCGTGGGTTCACAAAGCTAATGAGTATCTGAGGCTGGATTTGAATTCAGGTCTTCCTGACTCCAGGTCCAGTATTCTATCCACTGTGCCACCAATGGTCTCTGTATACCCTAACCTCCATAATGAGAGATTTTCTGCCTGTTCATAAGATCTCATCCCTTAATCTTCTGTTTTGGAGGAATAAGAGTGGACAGGTCCAGAGAAGGGCCAGGGTGAGACCAGGATCAGGGATTCATGTTTTTGGGTGTGCATGTGTAATTGTTCTCTAGGATTCTAATGTACTACGTCTTTGCCCCAGGTGGACCATGCTGCCAATCGCACCCAATTTGGGGACAAAATCCATAACTTTGGGTTAATCCAGGAGAAGCTGGCTCGAATGGCTGTACTGCAATATGTTACTGAGGTGAGAGGCTCTCCCTCTCAAAGACTTCAGGGCATCTACCTCTTCCCTTCCTGTGACATTGTGGGCTAGCCAGCCTTAGCCAACCCTAAGACCAGCATCCTGCAGTATGCCAAGAATTAGAACTGGATTTGCTGAGGATAGAGAGGCTAAAGGTAGATGAGATTGTCCTTCATGGATCGATCCCCTCACACTCTGGAAAGCCATGGACAAGAATTTAAGACTGGCTTTTGAAATGGTGAGAGGCACTGATTCTGTAAATTTATATTCTGGTTGTTCTGATGTACAGACTGACGAGATGGTGACCCTGTGACCCTCTCCAGGGTTAGAAAGGCACTTAAGAGGGGTGTGCCTTTCACTAGAGCCTTGGTTTTCTTCCTTTGGAAGTTAAGTACAATTCTCAATAAGCCCTGGTATGGGGATTTATATAGGTCCAAAATTGCCTACTACCCCCTGAGAATTATAATTTGGCTTGTCCCCAGACATGGGAAAGACTTTTTTTAATGGGACTTATTTATTTTTGGGGGGAAAGGGGGAGTAGATGGGTTAAATATTGTTTGGTTTGGGAGATTTCAGAGATGAACCTACTCTCTTCTCCCCTGCCCCCAACCTTATTGTCTCAGTCTATGGCTTACTTGGTGAGCTCCAACATGGACCAGGGATTTAAGGACTTCCAGATAGAGGCGGCCATCAGCAAAATCTTTGGCTCGGTGAGGCCCTGACATGTGCTGGTTAAGGAGCAATGGAAGGGAGGGGAAAAGAGGGTCCACTAGAGTATAAGGGCTGAGATAGGTGTGGAAGGTGGGTTAGCAGGGGTAAGGTATAGAATGGGCACGGGTAGGGTGTAACTGGCTTTGACCCTATCTCTGTTGTCTCTCTACCCTCAGGAAGCAGCATGGACAGTGACAGATGAGTGTATCCAGATCATGGGTGGCATGGGCTTTATGAAGGTGGACATCCCTGACTCATCCTTTAGGGGGTCTGTGGGTAGAGATGGCCTGAAGCCATGACCAGGCTCTGACTGTGGACAAATTGGGTGGTTCTAGAGGTGGGAGGAAATGGTCCACAGTGTTCTGACACTGCCCCATTTTCTGGCCTCTAGGAACCAGGTGTGGAAAAGGTGCTTCGAGATCTTCGTATCTTCCGGATCTTTGAAGGGACAAATGACATTCTGAGGCTGTTTGTGGCCCTTCAGGGCTGTATGGTGAGAGAGGGAAGATCTGGGGAGAAGAGGTAGTGGAGTGGTGTGAATGTAGGGTCTTGTTACTATATTTTCCCCTCCATCCCAAACAGGACAAGGGAAAGGAACTCACTAGTCTTGGTAAGGCTTTGAAAAATCCTTTTGGAAATGCTGGCCTTCTGCTAGGAGAGGCAGGGAAGCAGTTCAGGCGGTAAGGAGATGGAACTTAGCTGAAGGGAATTAGGGGGAGGCTAGGGACTTGAAAAGTAAGTTGCCTTACAGTATTCCTCCTCCAGCCGGACAGGTCTAGGCAGTAACTTGAGTCTGAGAGGAATTGTCCACCCAGATCTGAGTCGGAGTGGTGAGTTGGTGAGTAGGGAACTTAAGGTACAGGGATGATAACAGTGGGGAATTTGGGGGTATGTGTGGCCCCTCTCACCCCTTATGCCTCTTCCCCCTCCTCTAGGCAGTAGGAGCTCTGGAACAATTTGCCACAGTAGTAGAGGCCAAGTTGATAAAGTACAAGAAGGAGATTATCAGTAAGAAAGACACCAAAACTATTCCCTCAATCCCCTCCAACTGCCCTTATCTTTCCACAAGCAGACTCCCTCTGTCTCCTCTCCAGATGAGCAATTCCTCCTGCATCGATTGGCAGACAGCGCCATTGACCTCTATGCCATGGCGGTGGTACTTTCCAGGTAAGAAGAGGCCAGCCAAGTCTGGGGCATGGTGTAAGGTGGGCCTATTCCATTCTATCTTTCTTATCATCTGTCTCACACTTCAGGGCCTCCCGTTCTCTGAGTGAGGGCCACCCCACAGCCCAACATGAGAAGATGCTCTGTGACACCTGGTGTATAGAGGTATATGAGGGCTGAGGGTTGGAAGAGAACAGGGGTTAGGGAAGGAACAATAACCCTTCCCTCTTTATCCCTGTGTTTTCTTCTAGGCAGCAGCCCGGGTCCGGGAGACCATGGCTAGCCTGCAATCAGACCCCCAACAGCACCAGCTCTTTCGCAACTTTAAGGGCATCTCTCAGGCAATGGTGGAAAAGGGAGGTGTGGTTACCAATAACCCCCTTGGCTTCTGAGCATTCTCAACTTCTTTTTCTACACTACCCCATATGTGCCTTTTCTTTGGCCAAAGCCAGGCTTCTCATTTCATCCCTACCTTTCACTAGCCAGGCCCTTGAGAGAGGGGATAGCTTTAAGGGACCTGAAGTGGCCAGGCCTATTTATCTCCTCTTACTAGGGGAGGGGCTTAAAAATCTTGTATTTCTGCCTTGACAATGGGTGAGTTTCTCCTTCACAAAAAAGTAAAGATTTTTAACATGGAAAATCTTGTGTGAGATGTCTCTCCAAATCCTATTCCCTTCTTGAAGCTAGAGATTTGCTTTACCAAGAAAATGGCCAGTCAATAGGAAATTTCCCTCTATTGCTTTATTTAGGGTTTTATACACAAAAGTCTAAAATAAATAGCAATATAGGCAGCTATGGAGCCCTTGCTTTGGGGATCCTGAATTCGAAAGGCAGATGGAAAGGGTACCCACAACATCCCAATCCTACTCCCTAACCATTTGGGTAAAGACAACGAAGATGGGGAGGGATTGTCACAGGGCTACTTCATTTGAGAAAAATATATTTCTTAAGTATCAAAAAGTATAAGAAAAGTTTATTTTTTTCTCCCCTCCCCCCTAAAAAAAGTTTATTATATAAAATCTCCTGTAACCCTATGAAGAGGGTCAGATCAGGCACTGCTGGTGGTAGTTGGCTGGGTTAAAAAACACAAAAAACACACGTTGGACCCGATGGTGTCCAAGGAATGGCAAAAGTGAGTCTTGGCTATAGAAATGTGAGGGGGAACGGCTACTCACATGCTAAAAATTAAAATCAAGACATGAGTGATAGAAAAAGTCCTACATGACATCCACAAAAAACTCACTAGGGTTGCCCATGGCCAGGTGGAAGCTCTGTCGGCTGGCAGTGAGCTCAGGTGGCACAGAGCCCAGGTCACGAACAGGAGGTGCTCCAGGAGGCTGAACTGCTGGGGGTGGTGGTGGAGGCATCATAACCACCATCATGGGATTATATGGTAGGGCCACAGCAGGGGGTGGTCCGTAGGGATGGAGATTAGGGTGAGAACGAAGACTGCTGCCACCCCCACCTAGTCCCCTGGGTGGAGGAGGGGTGGCATCACCGGAATCCCCGCCCCAGGGGAGGCCGCCACCACGGCTCGACGGCTCCGATTCACTGCCACTGCCTGACTTGGACTCCGGGCCCCGATCTTCTGGTCTCCCGGCCCGCCCCATTCCCCCATCGCTCCGTGTAGACCCACTGCTCCGGCTTCCTGGGGAGAGGGGATGGGAATGCTGGAATGTTCACAGAAACACTGTGGACGTCCCCCTTCGGTCCCGTCCATACTTGTTATCTAGCTCCCTCGGTTCCACCTGCCCAGCCACCCTGAGGCCACTCGCTAGGCAACTTACCCTCACTCTGTTGGCTGCCGGCGCTGCCCCCGCCATAGCTGTAGGATGACAGCTCATGGTAAGGGGGGGGGCTGGGGGCTGTAGGGGTGTGGGGCTGGGTACTGGTAGGAGAAAGTAGGCAGCAGGGGCCAGGGTGTGGCCCCCGGCAGGGGAGCCAGCGTGTCTTGGTCAGAAGCTCCGCTTGATCCGTCGTTATCATTCAGAGACAGGTTCACAAGGTCTGAAGGAAGAGAATACCCTGGTTCA
Source organism: Vombatus ursinus (assembly GCF_900497805.2). Lineage (NCBI taxonomy): Eukaryota > Metazoa > Chordata > Mammalia > Diprotodontia > Vombatidae > Vombatus > Vombatus ursinus. The sequence goes on from NW_020951694.1 coordinate 851,870, forward strand.
GGAATCCGAGATCTTCAGCCTCTGTGCTGGGGAAAGCTGTTGGGCATCTTAGAACTGGTATGGTTGGGACCAAGGGAGAAGGATCGTTTTGCAAGGCCAAGTTTCTCAAGGCCCCTTTGACAGGGGAAGAATCCGTTTTCACAGGATTTAGAGCTGGAAAGGATCTTATTTTTAGAAGCAAGGAAACATTATGGCCTACTAATAATTACACACAGTGAGCCAAGATTGAGTTAGCAGAGCTGGAATTCAAAGCTCGGCCTCCATGTGCAACATTCTATTTGCCCTATACGTTTATATCTCCCCCCAACCTGGAATTGGAGAGAGTGGTCTGTTTGGGAGGGATAAAAGTCGAGGCAGTGTTCTCAATTAGGAAGAGCTGAAGGATCCCAGGTTGGGAAGTGGGAAAGGAAGGAATGGCTTACAGCTTTCACAGCCCCCACTGAGGTCCCCGAAGACATAATAACACTGTTCAGAAAAGGTGATCTTGTTGACGGTATGCCGGATGAGGCCTGCCTTCAGCAACCCACTGGCATATTTCCTGGCCTCCCGACGCTCAGGGAACCCCTCCACATGGTGGTAAAGCCAGTCCACTACATCTGAGCCTGTTGCAGACACGGATGCAGAAGGGTATCACAAAGGGCCGACTGGACCCCAACTCCCCGAGCTGGCCTCAGCCCTCTCCTTGTGTTAGCCTTTCTTACCCAGAAAGGCATTGGGGATAGTTATCTTGAGCCACATTCGGTCCCGGACCTCCAGCCCAGACTCAGGGGCTGCCATGGCCTTGGTCACAGATGCCATGTCTGTGTGTATGGAGAGGCTACGCCCTTCACACCCTGGGGAAAAAATGTGCTCACTGAGGACAAGAGGCAGGACCCATGTTTCCTGGGAGGAAGAGAATAAGCTGAGGGAGTACGTCAAGAGGAACACGAGGTGGCCCTGCTAAGCCAAGGGCCATTCTATCCTTCAGGGAGTTCTGGGATCAGGGCCTTGTCTTCACTTGTTGGGGAGGACAGCACCACAGAGCAGGGCCTTACCATCAGGCAGGGAGGAGCCTGAGGTTATGGTACTCATGGAGGAAGAGCCTGGGTAGGCAGGGAAGGCACCAGTGAGTGCTGCTGAATGAGAGACCCAGGCAGCAGGGTCAATAGGCTGGATTGGCTCATCTGTCCAAGGAGAAGAATGAAGAATACAACAGATGATCAGAACTGGATCACTCCACTTTCCAGACCCAGGCATTTGACCCACCTGCCCTTTGACTATATATACTCCACAATTCCTCAGCTTCCTTTCTCTTCAAAGACCTAGGATTGTCCTGGTTCTCCCTGTCCCCCTGAGCCACTGGTCTTTATGGTCTCCCTCTCTCCCCAAAACACAAGAGACAACTCACTTCGAGGGAGTGTGAAGTAGGCCTGAGGCGAGGGATCCCAGCACTTGGCCACTGTTAACACAATGGGGCTGTGAGGGAGGAAGGTCTGGTCAATAGCAGGCTGGATGATAGTGCCATGGAAGGACAGAATATAGGACAGGGCAGTTGAGAGAGGTGTTAGAATGGCAAATTAGAACAAATGGATAAGGGAAGAAAAGAAGAATTTAGGAGAATGGGATATGGAAGGAGGAAGAGGAGGGATGAGGTGGGGGAAGGAAGGGCCAAGTGGGCAGAAAGGGGAAGAGAGCCAGAGGTGAGAAAAGTACCACTGGAAAAGAGCTGAGAAGATACAGTGTGAGGTCTGGTTCTTTGCCTCACCCAGGCTTGTGCACAATCTCTCTCAGCACCCGTACAGCATCGTCATTACTCATGTTCTCAAAGTTCATGTCATTCACCTGGGGGGAGGGGTCAAGAGACTCAAGGTGAGAGGGAGGCTGAGGGCCCCAAGAAAGGGGAAAAACCTGTGCTACTATGCACACCTGCAGTAGCATGTCCCCTGGTTCAATTCGCCCATCTGCAGCCACAGCACCACCCTTCATGATGGAGCCAATGTAGATGCCGCCATCGCCACGTTCATTGCTTTGGCCCACAATGGAGATGCCCAGGAAATTGTACTTTTCTGTGGAGGCATTTTGTTTGGCAGTTTGATTCCCCATCCCCTAGAGACTCAGATAAACAAGCCCCAATAAACCACCACTACTTAAGGCCCAACAATCTACCTCCCATACATGACCTCCTCCCATCTTAGGGTCCCAGGCTTCCAACTGCCCCCATACCCATGTTGAGTGTGACTGTGATGATGTTGAGAGACATGGTAGAATCCGTCACACTGCTGAAGGATGATGTCTGTGGAGGGGATGAAATAAGGACAGTGAGGAAGCTTCATTCTTTTCTGGAACTAAGGTGTCCAGCTCTATAATTCCTATCTCTATCTCCTTTCTCTCCTTCCATTTTCAACCAGGTCTTATGCAGACCCAGTTTCTCCGAGACTTCCCAGTTCTACCCATTTGTTTCCCTCAGAGACTCCCTTAGAGGTGTCTGGCCACATCACCCTCTCCAGTCGAGGTGGTCGCTGTTTCCTCCTCCGACGGTGTCTCTTTAGGAGTCGGGAGGCACTGCTCTGCTCTGTGGAGCTACTGAACCTAATAGGGATAATGTGGACAAAAAAAAAAAAGATTAAGGGTCTAAGGGAAGCAGTAAGAGGGATCACATCAGCTTCAGTTGAGGAAGGAAGCAAGGAGTGTGGGGACAGAATAGGAAAGGGAGATGTAAGCCATACCTGCTCATGGTATCATCCTCATCTGAATCTCCCAGGCTGGTGTTCTCCAGCTCACTAGTTAGTAGAGTAGAGGAGCTCTCATAACCAGCCAGGTGTCGCTCCAGGCGGGAAGAACCACTAGGCCGATGGCTTCCACCTAGTCAGATATAGGGATATAAGCGACTGGACTTCCACCCCAGGGAGATCCAAAGTCTAGCTTCCCTGGTTCTCTCTTCTCCACCTTTCACTGCTCCTATCCCCTTGCAGACCCAGATGTGCTTACTGCACAAACCATGCCTCCTTTTCTCAGAATTTAGGAGTGTGATTGCCCTCACCAACATGATCGATGCTCTCTCTTCTCCTAGACCGCTCCCGTCTCAGTGATATTACTGACTCTGTTTCCGTCTCAGGTTCCAGGTTCTCTCGGCTGCTAGATACATTAGGGCTAGAAGAGGAATGGGGTCAGGGAAAGAGGTAATAGTGATGGGATTCCTCCTAAAAGCAACAGTGACCAGCTAGCCCCAGAATCTAACTAGAACCCAATCTGTTCTCTTCCTTCTTCCCACTCCCATCACCAACAAGACTCCCTAGGACTCACTGGAAGGATGGAGGCCTTGAATCCCCAATGCCGCTAGTCCTCTCAGGAGGGAGGGGAGGCAGTGGTGGGGGTGGAGATGAAGGTTCTGCCCGAGGTTCAGGAGCTGGGGGGGGATTCTCTGGCTGTGGGTTATCTGAGGACACAAGCTACAAAGGTGGAGAACAGGGATGAAAAGGGCTTGTTAGGAAAGGTAAGAACAGGGTAAAAGTTCTGGTGGGGGAATGATAGGAGGGAGGGAGAGGAAGATGAAGCCCAGGAGAGCCTGGACGGGGATCCAAGCTGGAAAAACAAAACCTGGAAGCTCCAAGAAAAGAATCTTGAGAGTCATACAGAATGGTAAACTAGGGCTTATGAGAGTAAAAAGTTGTTTTGAGGAAGGGGAATAGGAAAGTCCAAAAGCCCCTAGACAGGGGCTGGGGCAAGGGCAAAAGCATATTGGTGAGCAGGAGCTCCTTTTAAGGAAACTGGTGGGGCTGGTAATGTGAAAGAACGAGGGTCCCCCCCACAGGCCAAGGCACCTTACCCAAGAGACCACCCTCCCATTGAAGCAGGGCAATCGGGCATTGTCATCTGAAATCTCTTCCTTCACCACTCTGCAAGGAGATGGGAATAGAGTCAACAGTGCTAGGTGCCATTTCAAAGGTTCTGTCTTTGAACATTTCAGCCTTCTTTCTGAACCCCTCCTAGCTGGGAGTGGGGAGGTAGGGGCTTTTTGAATGATCATTTCCCCTCCCCACTCTCTCAAGTTGACAACAGCAATGCTTCTCATCTTCCTCTAGGAATCCCCCTACCTAGTAATTTTTCCCACTTACTTCCTTTTCCTTTCCTTTTCAACCTAAGTCAGGAACCTGGCAGGAATTCGAAATGTTTTTTGTGTCTACTTGAAACTCCTAGTTTAACCTTCAAGGGTCACCCACCCAAGCTCACCCAATCTCCTTAAACTATTTTTCTAATCTCAAGGCTTGGTCTGTCTACCCCCATTAGGTAAATATGGTCTCTCTTTCTTTTGCCCCTGCTTTGCCTTCTCCAGACACCAAGTCTTTGCAGAGATGTGTCCCTCATGCTTCCCAAATCCACAACTCTCCCTAATTCCCTAATTTTGTTCCAATGGGAGTATTGACTGATCCCATTTACCCACATCTTTCATTCCACTATTACCTGCTGGCACTCATGTCTGAAGCTCAGTCCAGTCAGTGAATGTTTTCTTTTTTACCTTCTGACCCATGTCTAGAAATCCTTCCAAATATATACCACCTACACTTGGATTTCTTGTCAGTGTCTAGGTAAGCACCCTATCAAACTGTCCAAGGGTGGGGGCTGTGTCTCTCCCATCAGCAAGGAAGCTATATTTGACCCCAAACTCCAAAGGAATGTCAACTCTCCCTTTTTGTTTTCCCCAGCACAAGGTACCATACAATGCAAACAGATGAAACCCCACTAATCCTACAATGTCCAAATTTCTTAATCTTCTTTCCCTCTAAATATCTCTTTGATCCAAAAGGCATTTATGACCACACCTCCTCAATGATCAAACTGACTTTGTCTCCTAAATGCATATCCTCCGTAATTTGCCTTTCAGTTTAGTATATTCAGGGAGCCTCCGTCACAGACCAAACTAACCCACGTTGACTATTCTCTCCCCAGGATTCACTCCATCACAGTGTAGTCTCCCACCTAGCACAATCCCTAGTATAGCCCAGTCAATCTATCCTCTATCATCACTATCCTCATCATCAGAATAATAGCTTACCTTTACATAGCACTTTTTGTTTTAAACGATCTAGTTGGATCCTGACAATAAGTGTGAGAAAAGTAGTGCAAACATCGACACCCAGAAGTCAGTGTGAAGAGAGCTAGACTTTGGCCAAGTCTAGAGACCTGGCTTCTATTTCTGGCTCTGACATTTAATTTCTGTGTAACTGTGGGCAAAATCACTTAACCTCTCAGTGTCTCAGTTTCCTCATCTGCAAAATAAGGTTTAATTTTAAGATCGTTCAAAACGGCCCCAAGACTATGGGGACCCGCTTTTTTTTTTCCCCACCCCCCCCCCCCCCCCAAGGTTCTTGGAGCCCAAGTGCCATCTATCCCGTTTTACAAAGCGGGAAACTGAGATGAAAGGACCTGCCCGCAGCCGGGGCTCGGCCCGCCGGAGGAGCGCAGCGGCTCCTCGGACCCCGCGCCCCCGCCCCCGCCGCCGCCGCCGCCACGCCTCCCGGCCGCTCGGGAGGGCCCAGGGCCCCGCGCTCACCCGAAATCCTGGTCCATTGACTTGAAGTAGTACTTGGCCCCGGCGGGGCGCTGCAGGACGCTCTTAAAGTCTCCCAAGGTGATGCGCTCGGCCGGGACCGGGATCTTGACCAGGTACGGCGTCTCCTCCTCGTCCAGATGGTAAATCACCTTCGTCTCGCCGGCCCCGCCGAGTCCAGCGGCGCCGCTGCCTGCCATGGTCTCGCCCGCGTCGCCCTCCCCGCGTACAAGCTCCCCTCTCCTCTCCCCTCTCCCACCAGACCGAGCCCAGCCGCTGCTGCCGCGCCTGCGCACACGAGCGCGGGGCCCGAGCCAACCGAACCCAAGCAGGCTAGGTGAGGGGGGAAGGGGGCGGAGCCCAGACACACTTCGCTCCCTCCCCCCCCCCCCCGGCCCTGCTTGCACCTTCAAAGTGGACGCCCTCCCGGCTCTTCTCCCTCCCAGTACCACCCCTCCAACCCAGCCCCGCGCCACATACTTCCCACTGCCGCCCCTCACGTGATACGGTACGCCTCACTTCCGGCTTCTCAGCTTCCCCTGTCACGTGAGGACTCCCCAGCCTCTGCCCACCCACGGTGCTGCCGTCCCTTTCCCTTAAAACTCCCACCCCCTCACTCTTCCCTCATTTCCAATCTCCCAATCCCCATTCAAGAGTCCCGCCCCTAAAATCTCACTAAAGTCTAAGGACCAAGAAAACTCACCTTCCTTCACAGACCACCAACCCTCTTCTTGTACCTCTGTCCCCATACATCCTCACCATTCCCTCCCACCCCCCCCACCCCGGAGACAGACCCTCATTGAAAGCCGGTTCTAGGGACTTTCTTACTCATGGTCCAAGGAATTACATTCAAGTGTCTAACCCAGGAGACCTTAGAGGGCATCTAAATCCTTTCATTTTTTAGAGCAGAAAACGGTCTAGGTCTCAGTATTTTTGGGGGGGGGGGGGAGAACATGATGATCTAGCCCTGCTGTCCCTTTTTTTTACATCAGACACATCTTCCAAGAAGGAAAGACAAGGGTCACAGGGCTATAAACACAAAAGAGCCCACTTTGTTTTATTTACAAACACGCTGTATGTACAAGCAGCTGGCCAATATTATTAAAACAAAGAAGTGGGTAGATGATACAAATATCACCAGTCCCACACAAAAGACAAGAGACCCATGTGTTACGTTCCTTTAGGCCACCTGAGCCAAAAGGCTTTCAAAAGGAAAGAAATGGGAGAGAGGGTTCAAGAAAATAAAAGGTAAGAGTCCAAACAAATGATGGAAGAAAAGGGTGGGCAATGCTATATTACACTAGAGGTATAGACAACTGCCTCACCCCACCCTGATTCCAACCCTAAGTCTGGGCTGGTGGATATGGGAGTAAGCAGGGTCAACTGGCAGAACAGTGAAGGGATGAAGAAGGGAATCTTAGGAATAGGGACACCTTCCTGTTCAATGGATCAAAATTCAAGTCCTAAAGGCTTTAGGGAAAAGACCCATTCATTCCCAAGCAAGCCTTCCTTGAGAATCCCCACTCCACAATGGGACAGTGTTCCAAGTCCCAATGGAGATCAGTGGCAACATAGGGACCCCATCTCAGCGATGACGTCTCTGTGAAGAGTTCCGACTTGAAGTAGGAAAGGTTGGGGTGGGTCCTAAGGCTCTCCAGGCTTGGAGAGACCGCCAGACCGACGGGCCTCTGGCCGCAACTCCTTGCACTTCTGGCAGTAAAATATGTCAGGGACGTTGGTCTTCTTAATCTTAGCACATGAAAGATGGATCCATGTTCCACACAAACTGCACTCAATCATGGGCCTCCCTGCAAAGGGCTTCTGGCAATAACAGGTGATCAAGTCCCATGAGTCATCGCCTGAGAGAAGGGATGGTTGTGATCAGGTTTCTGCTGAGGACTCAGAGTCTACAGAATTTCAAGCACTGCCCCACCCCAAAGAACCCATTCCCTTCAGGGACAAAAGTATATGTCCTTCTCTATTCCCACCCCTACTCCCCAGCATACTTCCCTCAAACACCCTTCTTACCTGATTCTACCATGATGTCCTCATCCATTACCCGCATTTCACCCTCACTGGAGCTCCCATCCCCATCCTGGCTCGTCTCTGTGCTCCCCACTTCCTTGGCTTCACTCTCAGTAGGGATACCTCCTGGGGGTGTTGAGGCGAGGGGCCGGGGAGCCTCAGGGGGTGGAGGGAGTACAGAAGCTGGGGCCTCACCCCCACAACTGCCTGCTACTGCTGTTGTCACCGCTACCATTTCATCTTCTTCTTCCTCCTCCTCCTCTTCCTCTTCTTCAGAGTCTGTGTCACTGGGAAGAGCCCGAGGGGGCCCAGAAGGGGGAGGTCGATCCCCCCTCTCCGGCTTTTTCAACTTTCGCTTCTTACTCTTCTTTATTCTTGACCTCTTCTCACCATCTGCAGGAGCGGACCGAGGTCTCCGAAGCACTCCAAAGCTTCCTCCCCCACCTGGTCCCAACTTTCGGTTCTTTCGGTCCTTTTTTCGGGAGGGTTGAGGGAGATCCTCCTGGGAAGCAATGACAGGGGTGAGGGTAGTAGGGGGCCGAGGGGCATGTGTTGGGGGTGCAGGGACCAGAGGGGGTGCCACTTTGGGTCCATCCAGATCAAAGAGAGAGTCCTTAAGCTTCATCTTCTCAAGCAGTGTAGCATTGTCAGAGGCCTGCAGTCGAGGAAAGGTGGGCCCTGGTGGAGGGGGGCCTGCTTGAGCAGCCCGCCTCTTGGAAGATTTAGCCTTTTTGACAAAAGTCTGGATGGTTCGAAGGTCTGAAGGGGCTGAATCCCAGCCATCACTATCTGCAGCACTCTCTCCCCGAAATGGTGAACTAGGGCCAGAGGCTGGCCAGTCACTTTCCTAGGGGTGGGTGGGAAGGGAGGATTAAGTGTTGGTGCCCCCTTTTAACAGAATTCCAACTCCATTCCCCACACCTGCAGACACATCAGACTTAAACACAACCAGGTCATCTAATACCCTGGGCCTCTCGCACAGTTAACTTCTCCAAGTTCAACCAATTCAGATACCTAACCCACCTACCTCCCTGCAAATGCCAACAATTCAGCCTCTAAACTAACCAGTCCCCAAACACCTCCATGAAATCTCTTTTGTCTCTAGAACCCCTATATCCCCCCATGATCCATTATCCTAACCTTAATCATCATAATAGTAATAAAAATAACCATTCACAATACACAGAACTTTCAAGGTTTGCAAACAGATTTCCTTCAAGTAAATATTTCAAATATCATACCAATTTTATAGATGACTGTGATCAATGCTAATAATTATCTTGGACAGGATTTGAACCAAGGATTCATGACACTAAATGCAACATTGGATATCTTCAACCTTACCTCCACAAGATCCCAAGAGTTCCCTGAAGACCCTCAAAAACTTTTCTGGCATACAAACAAAACCACCATTCCCCAGTTGTCCTATTTCCCTAATTCACCCCACCCCCAACTGCCTGCATTAATCTTATCTCCATTAATTCTAATTCTCTTGAATCCCCATAACTTCTCCATTTTCAATATCCTTCCATTCTCCCAATGCCATATTCATCTAACCATTTTATTTTTCATAATCTTCTAGATTTATTTCCATTACTACCTCTGAATTCCCCTTTACCCCACCAATCTCCCTAAATCTTATGTTAGCCTTCCCTCCCTTTCCCCTTATCCAAACTTCATGTCCCATCCCTAAGATCATTGCCCCTACCTCTTTGCTGGAGGGAATGTAGCCAGCATATGCCAAGACAAAACTGCAAAATTTGTTGAAATCCTCAATTGTTCGCCTTCGTTTTTCAGGGGGCTACAGAAAAAGAAGGAATCAGACACAATCTCAAAGGGAATAGTCAGAAGCAAAATTCCCCTGAAGAGAGGTAGAACTGGGGTGGAAGATCTAGGGGAATCTCATGTCTTGTTCTCTAAAGAAAGCTTAGGTTGGAGTAGGAAGGGAAATCCTACCTGGGCCTCTGGCTTCAGGTTCGGAGGAAGATCTGAAAAAAAATCAATAAAAGAGCTGAGTCAAGGGACTAGAAAAGTGTACATGCTTCTCTCCCCCAACACTATTACTCTTTAAGGACCTGACCTCTCTTCCCTCCCTCCGTTTTACAACAGGAAGACCTGAGTGATTCTGCTTCCACTTTCTTCCTAACTAATCTTCCCTATTCCATTGCCCAGCTTCTCAGAGTGCATTGGCTTGCATCTGCACTTCCATGTAGATGTTTCTCCAGGTTCTACTCTACTTCTTTCCACTGTTACCCTTTCTGATCCCAAGGGCCTCTGGCTCCTCCTTTGCCTTCATGCTGGGCTCCCACTCCCCACCCTTTGGTTGGGACACTCCCACACACCATCAGGTCCTGTGCCCCACTACTCTATTCTCTGGGTTCTCTTTTCAGACCAGTTCATGCAGAATCCCTTGTTCACACTCCTCAAAGCTCTCAGGTTTAGTCTGGCTTTATTATGCTCATCATCAGTCCAGGAGACCTTGTTCTCAGGCCTGGACATGCGGCTCACCTCCCCCAACTCAATTAGATGATTCCCCAGACCCTATTCTCTAATTTGTAGATCTTCTGCTTCTACTCTGTCCCTACTCTGTCACTACACTATCACTACCCCCAAGCACAATACCTCACACCCCAAAACTCTCCACTCTCCCCAACCTTCTCCCAGCCTCTGGTTTCTCAGCTGGGGGGGGGTTAGAGAAGAAGAAGAGGGAGGCCGGCCCTCCAGCTCCTCCGTTTCCAGCCTCTTTGGCCGCTCCCTCCAGCACATTTTCTCCCAGCCAAAATGCCCCTTTCCTACTAACTCCTGGACAAGTCTCCAGTTCCTGGTCCTCATGGCTCTTCCAGTCCCCACCAATCAACTCCCGGCTCCAGCTCCCCGGCCACCCTTCCCCTCCCCCAGCAGCTCCCTGACTCCACAACCACCCCCCCCCAGCAGTTACCCAGTTCCACAGCACCCCTCCCCCGCAGCAGTTCCCCATCTTTTCTCCTCCAGGCCGTCCCCCCAAATAACCTGGATCCACAAGCCCCCAAATTATCTGGCTCCGCACTCCCCAATTTTATCCTGTTTCGCAGTCACTTCCCATTCTGGAGCCCCAAACTGCACCCAGATCCATTGCAGATCCCCTCCCTGCCCGAAAAGCAGCTCCAAAAGGCCGTTCCTCACAAGCTGCCCAAGTCCCCCGTTCCGGCCCAGTCCACCGGCCCTCCCTCACCCCCTCCGAACGCCCGACCTCTCCCTCCAGTCCCTTCAGCCTCCGCTTCCCGGTCCTGGTATCCCAACTCATCACCCCCTTCCCCGGGCCCCTACGGGGCTCCCCGCCCCCCAAGTTTCCCAGTCCCCAACTCCGGGTCCCCCGGCCCCCCCCCGGGGCTGGGCTCCGCCATTGCTTCCAGCATCGCCACCGCACCGCCCCTCCCCCCCACCCCCCACCCCCAGACTCCCGGTGCTGTCTCCGGTGCCTCTACAGTCTTCCACCCTCCCGAGACTGTCTCAGCCCTAACCCCAGCCCAAGTTCGGGTGCCGTCCCGCTACTGTGTCTTCTCCCAAGCTCTTCTTTCCCCTGTGGTTGAACCGCCTGGATCCTGCCGCCTCCCGCACTCCCGGACCGGACCCCCCCCCCCCCCCCCCGCGTCGCCTGCCGCCTGCTCCCTACTCCTCCCCTCCCCCCTTCCTCTCCGCCCTCTGCCTCCAGCGCGCAATGCACCACGGGGTGCGTAGTCCTGGTTTATGTAGCTGTACGTGGACAGCGAAGGCCCGTGTTACTACAATTCCCAGCAGCACTAGTCACTGCGCAGGCGCACCGCTTTCTCCTCTTCCTCCAGCTCCGGGGAAAGGAGGAGCTAAGGGATTGGGGGTTGGGGGGGGAAAAAATGGACCGCATGGGCTGTTGGGAACTGTAGGCTGGGCGGGACCGCAAAGAGAAAGGAAGAGGGAAACTTAGCTTCCGGCCACCTTACCGCCTCTCTTTGCTACTTCACCACTAGTCAAGGGCGCTTCCGATCAGGCGGAAGCAGAGACTGCTGGGAGACATGATTCTCGTCTTGGTTAGCTTGAGCTAGAGCGCTTTCCCCTTTGGTCAGGTGTAACAGGCAAGGGCCCCTTCTCACACACAGATATTCTAACACTACTTGTGTTAAATATGAAGTGACAATATTGTCTTTGAACTAATTTCACACAGAGGAATCGACCCATCCTTCCCACTGTGACGAGCATAAAGAAGGAGGCAGGTGAAGATGGTCCCATTTTTCCCTTCATGGGCCCCACGACGATGGAGAGCAGAAAATGGGCAGGAGGCAAAGCAGTTAAGTTGGTGGTTTCTTTATTGATCTTCTCCACCCCCAGCCCACTCCCACCCCTCCACCCCTACCCCGTGGGAGGGAAGATGAAGGGGGTGGAGGTGAGGGGAGGAATTGTAAGAACCCAAGTCCCTTGGGGAGTTTGGGAAGGAACAGAAACCAAAACAATCAGTGAGACAAAAAGAAAATGGGAATTGACAACCAAGAGGAGATTGGGGGACGGCTGGAGGGAAGAGAGGAAGAGGCAGAAAAGGTTTAGATCCAAGGGAGAGAAAAATCAAATAGAGACATTGGGGGGGGCCTCCTCTACCCTTGCCCTCCCCAACTCCAGCCAGAATGGGCTGAGGGAAAGAGAGTCTTAAACATTGCAAATTGCAGGCCTTGACAAGAGGTGGTGGTGTTTGTCTTCCAGCAGGGAGAAGAAACTTCGGAGAATGGGGTAGTTAGGTGATAAGGAGGGGAAGAGACAGGGGAACCCTCACTCTTCTTAGAGAAGGGCCCCCCCACCCAGGGGTGGCAGGCAGCTTCACAGACCATAGACACTTTCGTCGCTGTAGGCAATGTATAGAAAGAAGTCTTCTTCATGATGTTCCTAGGGTAGGGGGACAATGTTGGCATGAAGGTAATCTGCCCATGAGTAGATCAAGTTCCTTAGAGACCCATACATCCCAGCTTGCTCCAGGAAAGTTGCTCAAAATTACCTACTAACAGCTGCTGAGACATAGGACTCAGGAAAGGAATAGCTAATGGCTGCTCCAGCCACAGGACATAATTAACCTTTCCTGCCCACCCTTTCAGCAATCAAAATTTCCTATTCACTTCTAAGGATTAGGATCAGAGTTGAGTGGGAAGCCAACTAGTTACCCAACCACTGCTGGTACTTTCTCAGCAATTTTACCAGAGCTAGGAAGGCAGTTGTTTTCTTAAAGCCCTTTCAGGGATTTTCTCCCACTACCCCCCTCTTCATACCTGGTAAAGCTGACCCATGGTGGCGCTGGTGGGTGGAATGACATTGTTGACAAAGAAAAATAGGGCGTCCTCAGCTCGGAGGTGAATTCGCTTCCGGATCAAGAAGTAGAACTGACCAACTATAAGGAATATTGGGAGGAGGGGTTGTAGAAAACTAAAGTCACACTAGAGATCAGAGTAAGGCCTCAGGGGCTCATAGAAAGGAGCTGTCTACTTTGTGCCTCCAAGTGACATTCAGCCTACCATTTCCCCACCCATCAGTGCCACCACCATGGATCAGCTTATTCAGTAGTTCCCACCTGTAAGATCAGAAGGCACCAGGTATTTCTTCTTGTCCAGGTCACCTATCCGGGCCTTAGGAGCTTTTTCCACAATCACCTGGGGGAAGCAAAAGAGAGGGTACATAGGTCAAAAGGCTATTAGGACAGTATCACTGTGCCTTCCAGGTAAAGCCTTTCCTTTCCCACCTTTCCTCCTCTCACTCCACAGGTTTCCTGGAGTCTGATTTTGCCTCCCCTAACAGCTACACTCTTGGAAGCCCTGACACTAGGAATGAAGGTGCCTTACCAGTAAAAGGACCCTCTGACCCCATTTTTTTCCCTAGGCTTCCCAGTAATTAGAATCCAAAAATGTAAAGGAGTTCGTGAATCTCGCTTTGAAGGAGCAAGAGTTAAATGACTAAGTGTCAGAAGTAATAAATGTGTAACAAATATGTTAAATTGCAGATGGAATTTCAGTGCAGGCACAAGTTGGATTCAGAGGTCCCTTTTAACTCTGAGATTCTGTATCCTAGGTGTCCAATAGTCAATAATCCTCGACAGCAACCCTTGTAGTGATCCTATTAGAACCTAAAATAATTTCTGTCTTAGAACCAAGTAGAGCTTTATGAATAGATGTCCTAGGATTCCCATTCTCAGTTCATCAACCTATCCTGGAACCCTGGATGTTTGTGTGAAATAGGTAAGGATCTCAACTCATATACACTGGCACCAACTCAGTCTCGGGAGCTCAGACTACCACCAATTTCTTAATATCTAGCTCACCTTAGAAACTCGGCTCTATTCCCTCTGATGTCTTTTTCGGCTCCTAAACCACACCCACAAACTAACACCTCCCCCGACTCCTTTCCCAGCTCTCCAGGGCTGCCTTTACAGATGGGGGAATTCCCTTCCCGGGCCCGGGAAGGCCCCGCAGCCTCCGGCCTCCCACAGTCCAAATCCTGCGCATCCCTAGGAGCCCCAGCTCTGGTCTACCTCCCGACATGCACAACCTGGCTCCGCCAGGAAGAGTATAACGTCCGCCCTGCCCTGCCGCGCCCCGCCTCACCGGGACCCGGTCGGGATATTTCTTGCGGATCTTCTCGCCTTCAGACCGGCGCTTCTCGAACGGGTGCTCCTCCTTGTAAACGAACTTCATCCTCCCAGGGACCGGGCCGGGATGGGCTAGGGGGAGCGGGGGAGGGGGGGGCGGATGGGGCCGGGGCGGGGGGCAGCGGCGACGGAGACGGACGGCCGGGTGAACTCACTCGGCGGAGAGATCTCTGCGACCTGCGCCACTTCCCTATTCACCAACTCCGCCCCGCTTCCCCTGGCCCCACTGGGAGCCGCCCAGTCGCCCTGTATACGCCAACGGCGCAGGGGGGGGCGGGGTCTCCTACGCGGCGGGCGCAAGAACCGTCCACCTCGCCTCCCTCTTACGCTACTGGAGCAACCGCTTCGGAACGGGTTTACGAAATTACGGCAACGGATTCGCTGTCCCGATGCGCACGGTGAAGGCGACTCAGACTATATTTCAGATTTCAGACGCCATGAGAGTGTGAGCAGATGAAGACTTTTTAACCACTAGGGATCCCGAAAGGAAATGGAGACAATTACGACGAGCGGATACACTAAGCATGGTGCTACGCAAAGGAGTTTGCTGATCTCAAAACAAAATAGTGCCAAGGTGGGAAAGGTATATAAAGGTCGGAAACAAGGAAGGCACCTAGGATTAACATGGAGTGCAAACAGTGCATTACCCTGAAGCAGGTGGGGCACTAGGGTCCCAAAAGACAGAATGAAGGGACGCGAATTACGTCAACACACGGCTTATAGATACGTGAGACGCCATAAAAAAGGTGGGGGAAGGGAGATGTCACGTGACAAGGAAGTGACAGTAGATCCGGCGTAAAACTGACGTAGAAGGGAGCCAATGAGGGCGAACGAACTGAGAGGAGCCTGTCAGTGCAGTCCCGCCCAGAACCCCTGTGTCGACCCTGTCCTGCTTAACTCTTATTCGGAACAGGGCACTTGTAAACATCCACCCTCTCCCTCTACCACTTCTAAATCTGACCAGCCTTTCTTCCTAATCCAGATGCACCTTAGCGTCCCCTCAGGCAGCTCTTCGCCACTATGCAAAACGTAAACTCTCCCCTTTCACCGTTCCTCTCCATTAGTCCACCAAAACTCTGTATTTACCCTCCAGGGAGGATGGGGCAATAAATACCCCTTATCAGTGGCCCACCCACCGTCTTTCCCAGGATCCCAGAGATGGGGCCTGGGCAGCTTCAATTTCAGTTATAATGCATGGTTCAATGGGGATGGAAGACCTGGGTTGGGAAGAGGCAGAAGAAGATGGTTGTTACAAGTGGGAAAGGGAAGAGAAGGAAGAGTTGGCAATATGTTGGGAGGGAGGGTAGAAATCAGTGGGCTGGACGAAGCCCTGGGCTCCCCTCCCAAACCCACCCCTCAGAATAGCAGTGAAGAATTAGATCTGTTTTTTACAAGAGTTTTTAAAAAAAAAAATCAAATCACAACAGAGCTGGTTTAGCATCTGTCTGACCCTCCCAGGTCAGTCTCTCCCTACCTCTGATCAGTCTTTCACCCCTGACATGGGGGCTGTTTTGGCCCTCCCAGGCCACAGTCTGTATCCCAACCTGGAGTTTCCAGGGAGTGTGTGAACATAGTGAGGCTGTTTCAGTATCTGGGCTTGTATGTCCATCTGGCCTCCAAGTGGAGTGTAGATGGCCCAGGCTAGGCAGTCCTCAGAAATGGGCAGGGGATGGAGCAAGCAGCCCAAGGGCTCTCCCTCCTTTCCCGTCCTCCCCACCCCGCTCCATTTGTGTTCGTGGGGGGTGGGGGGGGTGGGGAGAGTGGCTGTCACCAGAGCCGATGTTGGTGAAGGTTTCGGCTCAACACAGAGCGGACGTCGGCAGTGAACCTGGGGTAGGGGAAGAAGGGAATAGTAGGGCATAAACATTCACCCACTGACAAAGAATTCAGGATCCCTAGGTCTCCTTTTCTTCCAGTCTCTAATTTCCTCAAGAACAGAACAGTAACAAGAGACATTTTATATAGTGTTGTTAATGTCTACAAAGTACTTTACATAAATTATCTCATTTGATCATAACAGAACAATCCTGTGATATAAGTACTACAGATATCCCCATTTTACAGATGGCTGGTTAAGGGACTTGCCTGTAATCACAGAGCTACAAGTGTTGGAGGTGAGATTTAAACCCAGGTCTTCCTGACTCTAAGTCTAGCATTCATTCCACGCTACCTCTCCAGTACCCAGACCCAAGTATCCAACCTCGGCCTTCTCACCTGAGGGCATCCAGCATAGGGAGCAGGTTGAGGAGTGCTGTGTCACTGGGGTCACTAAACCAGGATTTGATTGGGATGGCATTATCTGGAAATAGGGATCAAGAAAATAAGATTGAGCAAGTTTGAAAAAATAAACTATTAACTACCAAGCATTTGCCTTACAAACACACTGTGAGGCAATGCATTATCAGCTTTATTTCATAGATGAGAAAAAGGGCTCATAGTTTAAGTGACTTACCTGAGGTTAGACAATTAAATATTTGAACAAAGAGCTAGTATTTCAAGTCCAGTGGTCTTTCTAATTTACCTCTTCCCTGAATATCCTTTATTCAATATATGGAAATTAGCTATATTTTATAGCTCAGTTTAATCATAGTTTGATCACAGGAAGCTACTGGACAATTAGGATCTATTACAATTAAATTGCTACATTTGAAAATGCAGCTTTGTAAAACAAATTTAGGAGAGTTTAGTCTACAAAAGAATTTGTCACAGTATTCTTTTTAAAAGCGTCCTCCCTGATTGCATTTAGAACAATTTGACTCAAACTTTGTAAGCATACTGTATTAAGCAAAAGATCAATAAATTTGAACCTCTTATTGGTACAAGATTAAAACAAAAGCCTCTCTCCCAAAGTGCTTTTACACCACTCTGATTTATTCCTACAACAGTGATCTGAAGAAGAAGAGCAGAGAAGGATAAGTCTGCCAATTTTATAGAGGTTACACCCCTAAGTCAGTCAGTGACTGAATATAGTACCCATCATGCCTCCCCTGGCCAATTTCTAGGGCTTCCCTTAACCCCCCCTACCTGGATGGCTCCTATAGGCTCCTGGGGAGTTATCCAGGATCACAATGCTGGAAAGGTCACTGTGAACCACAGAGAGGTCCTTGATGTAGCTGCCCAACTCCAAAGTGCAGTGCTGGGAGGTGGTGTAGACAAGGGCATTAGCTAAGAAGAGACAGACTCCCTCTGGGGGTGGTTCTTCAAATCCCAACCTGCCCCAGATCTTTAGCTGTTCTCACATTCTAATGGTGCTGCAGAAAAAGGGAGGGAAGCCACCTCCCTAGCCCTTTAACCTAATGAAAGGGGCTGTATTAGCAATGTTATCTCCTTGCCCGAAGACCTATAGATCTGCTCCCCCCACCCTCAAGGATATTAGTATCTGGGCTCCCAAACCCTATTTTCTTAAAAAAAAAAAAAAAAAAATGGAGAACAGGCCCCTTACCTGTCTGTAGTATCGTCTCTTAAGTATGCTCCGGCTATTGTCCAACTTGTCAGCCACAGCTGAACCGTAAATTTCCATGCTTGCTGTAAATACTACCAGCTCATACCACTGGCTCACCTGAAGGGAACGGAAATGGAAAGCTATCACAGACTGAGAGGCTCACATCATCTCTATGAAGCAGGTACCAAACCCACAATCCCTGGTTATGTCTTTCATTCTTTTTGAGAATCAAAATATCCTGCCCCCAAATTCAAAAGGGTAAAGATAGAAGGCTCAAAAATAAACAGAAGTTCATGGCAATGGCTGGAGTTGAAGAATAAGACCACAATAAAACCACCCTTACTCATTTCCATCCATTCCTATATTGCCTTTGCTCCAAGTCTCCTACATACAACTAACCTCCATCCTCACCCTCCCCAGATCCCAACACTCACTCCATAGTCCCAATCCTTTACAGCTCCTAGATTCTGAAAATTATTTTTTTCTTTTCTAAAACAACCCCCCCAATCCCCTCGAACTCCCCCAAGACTTACCACTTCTAAGAAGAAGTCCACATGGGGCCTCTTATGTACAAAAAAACGGACAGGATGTTTGTCTATTACGACCTGTGGGGGGGGGGACAAGGACGGGCTTGGGAGGAAGCCCTACTAGCATCCCCTCCCTGTAGAGACTTTTGCCCCACCAGGTTTACCCTAGTCCCAAGGGACAGGGAACAGAAACCCCCAGGAGAAGGAGTTGAAGGAGAGTAAAAGGTGATGGGGGCATGGAGAGGAGAGGGCAGAGTAGTGGCATATACATCCATCCCATTCACCCTCAGACCTTGAGGATGAAGTCAGGAGGTGTTCCTGGTCGAACTGTAGGCCTGAGGACCCCATCATGGTGGGAGTGAATAAGAGTTTCATCCAAATCCAGCACTAGTATCTTTCGCTTTACCTGGGCTAGAAGCAGAGGGGGTTGGGGTAGGGGGGAGAGAAGAGAACTTTGTTCCAGAGTCCTTTGGCTTCTCCAAGGCATTTACTAGTGGCTGACCTTCAGGCTCCATCCATCCTACTCTCAGTTTTAATCTTTGATGCTTTCCCAAGGTTCCAGGTACTCACCAAGCCGGTTTCGGGACACAGGGGATAGAGGAAGGATGTCATATCGAACAGTCTGATACTGAATTATCTGGAGGCAACAAGAAGAAGTATAAGGACTTTTGACTAGAGGAAACCCTTTCCAAATAAGAGCCAGGCACCCATAAAGTTCTACCCTAGCCCACACTATATCCCAAGGGTGTTTTATAGCAGCTGTTATTATTGTCTTATCATTGTAGACTGAAATGGAGTTAGATACTTGGGTCTCTGATCCCTGAATAGGGTCAGTTGGAATGACTATTCTTCTGAGGTATAGAGCTGAGGACTGGGAGGAATTCCTGGGTCTGAGGGGGAATGAGGGTCTAACTGGGGATTGAAAGGTCAGTCCCTTAGAGTGTGTCTCACCTGGGCCTATGCATATTCAGAGATTGTCAGGTCAGTTTAGTTCTCCAGGCCAAGGGCCATGAAGCCTATTTTAACCAGCCACCTGTCCACTTCCATCATCACTAGCAGTCATGGGTTACATAGGACCTTGGCCCCCAAGACAACTCTCCCTAGGTGCTCAGTCTAATTGCTGAAAGCCCTAATCTTTTAGGCAGATTTGACTGGTTATTAGAAAGCCTAAAACATTAATTTCCAAGGAAAGTTGAGACAGATCCATCTCTCCTCCCTCTCCAATCTCAAACTTTCTGCTCTTTCCCCCCCCGTCCCCGCTCAGAACTATACTAATTCCTAGTTCTCACAGAACCATAAATTAAGAGCTGGAAAGAATCAAGCCCCTCTCTCTACATAAGGAAATTAAGGCTCAGAGGGGTTAAGTGATTTGTCTCACACAGCTACTGTGAGGTTTGAATCTTGAGGTGTGATTTGAACCCAGGTCTCCACTACAGAAGCTCAAATACCCCACCCTACTGAGGCCCAAAGCCCTCTTGGATTGATGTCCTTATTTACCTGACTCCAGATCTTACTTCCTATAGGAACCCAGACTTCTTGACACAGGTGTTTTCTAAAAATCCAAGTGTCTTAACCCCCCATTTCCATGATATTTCCCCATTCTCTGTTCTCTCCACCCCAGGATACAGCATGATTGTTGACAGATGACAGCTAGGGCACCCTACACTATCTTGGACTGCATATGCTAAGCATGTAGGGAAATGCTCTAAGCAGCTGCCAATAGAAAGAGAAGGGGAGCTGCCTGGAAATGGGAGGACTTTGGAATCTGGCTTGGCTCTGGGATATAGACCAACAGCAGATAATTTTGGAGGTCCCTATCCCCAGTACCAAGACAGACTGGAATTCCTCCTCCTATACCTGGGATAAAATGAAGCATGGGTTTGGAAAGAAGAAGAGGATGTAGGCCAAGGTCAAGTAGAAAGATATCTCAGGAGAATAGACCTAGTGAGGTAGGGATAGTAAAAGTAGTAATGGTTCCCATTTATATAGCACCTGTTTGAAAATAACTTCACTATTCTGTGAGGTAGGTAGTATACTCCCTATTTTCAGGACGTGGAAATTGAGGCACAGAGGTTAAGTGATTTGCTCTAAGGAGTCATATAGCTATTGTCAGAGCCAGGAATCCAACCCCCAACCTCAAATTCCCTGTCCCCTACTTCTCTTTCTCAATCCTAGCTCTCTTAAGAGGTTCAAGGGTTCAGACCTTAAGGATAGTGTTGGAAACCCTCTCAATACCCTGCGACAGGAAAAAGATAAATTAAAGGTTAAGCCCATGGCCTCAAACTGAAGGGTCCATACACCCTAAAATCCAAGGGATGGGGCATTCCTAAAAGTCTGTTGTTTTACTTGGAATTTCAGTGAAAGTTGTGGGGCCAATTTAGGGACTCTTCTACATCTGCCCTCTGTGCCCCTAAGTTCGCCCTTCCTAGAGGATTTTTCTCCTATGAGGATGAAAATAAGCTGGAGTAAAAAGCTAAAGTCTGATAAACTATATCTTAAAGTTACGGAGATAATTCACCCAAATATTTCCATGAAGCAATGGGCTGCAGTAGGCTCTTCCTCTCAGCTTACATGTATACAATCACACGCTAACACTCTCTCTGGTTCTTCCAACTAAGGGATCATTCATGCTTCAACTAGCAGACATCCAATTCAAAGTATCACTCAAGTCCAACTAAGATTTACAGATGAGGAAAACTACCACCCAGGAGACTCACCAAAATGTCATGCTACACACACCTTCATACTTCAAACTTTTCCTAAAGGTTTTTTAAGTCTCCTCTGGCAAGAGGCTCTCTTTACCCTCATATTTTTGCTTAAACTCCAGGTCCTTTTCCACAGGGGTCTCCTTCAATTCTAACTTCACAATGGCTCCTCCCCTTTGCAAACGTGACTCAATTCTTGTTACAAAAGGTTAGTCGAAACTTAAGGACCCCTTATATACACAAAATTTCCACAGAAGAGTCCCTCCACCAACCCAGATCCCTAGGTAAAAATCAGGGTCTTCGAAAACAATTAGTTTATTTATAGAAACCCTCCCCTATACCAACAAGTCCTACCCCTTAAACAAATTTCGGGGCCTTGTCAACAGGGCTCTCTATGAAGTACCCTTCCTTCAAATTCCTACCCTACTGAAGGAAAGTCTCAACCAGCTCAAGGGTGGAGGCCATCTCACAATATACATGCTTACCCAACTCCTGTCCTAGACCCAACGAGAGTAGCCCACCAATTACTCCGGATTGCTTTTCCCGATCCCCCCAAAATCCAGCGGGGGGGGAGAGAGCTCCAGCCGGCTTGCTGACACCCCAGTCTCACCGTTCGGACCTGTCTCCGAAGAAGGTACAGGCAGAAGCTCCAGAGCTTGGCAGCAAAGGCCACGAAGGTGCGCAGACCCAGGAGACATTGAGTCCTCATCATCCCGACGCCCCTGGCCCTGATGGCCCTGGGGGCCCCGGGGCCCGGCTCAGCCAGGCCCCCAGGGGGCAGTGCCTCCCCTTCCCCCTCCCGCTGTTGGGAGGGGAAAGGTACGGGGTTGAAGCACTGGAAAGCTACAGCTAGGACACGGGGGGGGGGGATGCAGCTCAAGGAGGTCTCCCCCAAAAGGGAGAAATATCCCCAAGGAGTAATAAGAGAGGTATGGCAAGTCCTTAGGGACCCGCGGGAGGAGCACCCTAAAAGAAGGGGGGAAGATACGCGTTAAATGGGGGTCAGAGATTTTAGGGTAGGGTCCTTGGACGGAGAGGGAAGGGGGCAGATGGGGAGGGGGGAAGAAGAGGGAAGCCCGCGACGCAGGCGCACTAGGTGGCTGAGTGCAGGAAAGCCGGCGGGAGGAAGGGAAGGGCTGGGCGAGCAGGGCGCGCGGAGCTGGGAATGAGGAAGGAGAAAGAGAGAGAGCGGAAAGAGGGGAGGGGGAGCCACGGAGTATGAGGCGCGGGCCTGAAGCTGGTCTCCCCCCCCCCCACACTCGGGGGATGCCTTAACCGCTCGGAAGCAGGGCCGCTGCCTCTGCCGCCACATCCCCGAGCCTGACAGGCGCCATTTTACCGCCTAGAGTCCTCCCTCTCCCACTTTCCTCCTCCTCCCTTCTGACGTCACTTCCGGCGACCCACCCACGTCCAGCAATGGCGGTAGAAGCTACATCCGGACTCATCTACCCACTTTCCTCCCATCCGGCTGTACTGCGCAAGCTCCTGAATAAAAGTACTAAATCACTCCCCGGAAAGGAACTGGGAGGGAGGGGGAGGGTGGGGGTGGGGCGGAAGGTGGATCTCAGTGGAAGGGGATTGGTTCCTCCTCTACCCCACCGCCGACTTTTAGTGAGGCGGAAATCAGAGAAACGCGCGGGACTATAGGAATGACGTATTCTCAGGCTGTGGCCTAAATCTTTGCTTTTTAGCATATAGTAGTGTGGTGCGCACGCGCCGCCCCTCCTCCCACCATCTAACCTCAACTGCCCCCCAACGGCTTTTCACGTCCTTCCGCGTGACCTACTGCGATGCACCCCTCCCCCTCTCTCTTAAAGAAAAGCAGCGCGGTGAAAAGTCAGGCGACTTCTTATGTCTCTACGTTTGGTTGTACTCCGTCCTGTAATAACTTCCGTTCGTGGGCAATCCGGCAGGAGGCTCGAGGATCCCTCCAATACTTCCTCGCACCCTTGAGTTTTCATTCTTCAGGCCCGCCCCACACCAAGTCCCATTTCAGATTTCTAAAAATCACTGTATAGTCAGATCAGGACCCCTGTCTTGCCTGGGCACTGCCTCCGGCGCCGAAGCTAACCGGTGACGTCACAATGCGGGCTCAGACAGGCCTCTGAAAGGGCCAGGGAAGGGGGGGGAGTGGTTAGGGAATCGGTCCGCCCACGCAGGCGTCCGAATTCTGTGACGCCATCAGCACGCGACCAGCCCGCTGGAAGGAAGCCAAGTACGAAACAAAAATGCTTCAGCCGCTCCCGGCCAGTGGCGCCCTGGGGCGTCTACGCGGTAACGGTGCTGGCGAAAGAGCAATGAGGAAGAGAGGTAGGAGGCGTGGTGAAGTGGGCCGAAAAACCTGGGACTTCGGGCACAGTGATCTCGGTTTGAGGGGCAGAGTTTAGGAAGGGGCTTTGGCATTGGAACTTAGGAGAGCTCTCGTTTGGGTGTGGGAACTTTGACTCGACTCGCTGGGGTGGGAGTGCTACAGCCTGTTTTAGGAAGTAACCCCGAGGTGAGCGTCAAAGTAGCTAGCCTCTCTCCCACGCTACTTTGGGGACTCAGGCGACTGGACTCCCTCACCCCTCTACCTTAAGGAACTCTCTTGAAAGCCTACCTTGTGTCTTTTGCAGAGGGAGGGAGGTTGAAGTCTTGGGTTGAGGTGATGGGAAGAAGCATTCAAAGAAGGTTTGGACTCGGATACCCACAGCGGGTGAGAGAAGAAGCAATACTTGAGTGGAGGGAGTAGTGCCCCTCCCATTCATTGCTTCCCCTCCCCCCTCAGTTCATTCATTGAAGGAAGATTTGGGAAAAAAAGCAGATTGAAGTAAGTAGAAAGGCAGTAATAAGATTCAGGTAGAATCTGACAATTACTCTGAAACAGAAATAAAAGAAAAAAAGGCAGTATGCCAAAGCCAGACTACCAAACTATACTAAAACACTTATATTGCACCTACTGAATGAAGTCTAAGCTCCCGGTGCCCAGCCAGATCTTTTGACCCCGTGCATAATTGGCTTCATCTTATGTATACAGCTCCCTGACACGTGCCCTCCATTTAATTCAATTTAGTATTAGTATACTTTTCATTGTACAATGTTCCCATTAATTCGTGTCTACCTCAGTTTCCTCAACTTGTAAAGTGAGGACAGTAGTAGCACTTCATAGGGTTGTTGTAAGGATCGAATGAGATTATATTTGTAAAGTACTTAGCCTAGGACCTGCTTACTAAATGCTCTTTCCCTTCTCTCCCCCTTTCCCCCATTTCTGTGACTTTGATCATGCTGGAACCCCTGTCCAGATACATGAAGTTGCCTCCAGCCCACACTGATCTCTCTTTTCTGTTCTTCTATTGCATTAATACTAAATACCCCAAATTTTAGTTTTAAGTGCTGTATTTATTCAAATTATATTTAAGAAGCTTGTTTCTCCCAGTGCCCGCTTTTTCTTCTGACTTTTTTGTATCTGTCACAGTACTGATGATTAATAGGCACTCATTAAATTTGAGTTGGTTGATTGGTTAACAAAAGTATGGAAGGCTACAGATAAGGGAGCTCCAGACCTAGCTTAGAATTGGGGAAGAAAATGGTTGAAAGAGGAAGGCTATAGGAGGTGGAGTGGGGAATAGTCAGTCACAAGCAAAATTAGCTTTCTGATCCTTAAAGAGAGAATAAAAGGGGATAGATAAATATAAGGGGGTATCTTAGATTGCCTCTTAGGTAATTGGGGATTGACTGAACAAATTGTGATTCGTAAATGTAAGAGAATATTATTACATTCTAATAAATTATGAAAGATTATTATTTGTATATCAACTAATGTAGAGTGAATTGAGCATTACAAGGACAACGAGATTATAAAGAAAACTTTGAAATGTTTAAGAATTCTGATTAAAGCAGTGATCAGCCATATCTCTGGAGAAACTAAAGCATATTTTACCCACTTCCTGACCGAGGTGATGGACAGAAGGTACAGACATGCATTTTTTGATGGCCACTGTGTAGATTGATTCATCTTACTTGCTTTTGCTTATTTATTAAGGCTTTTTAAGTTGGAGGGCAGTGGGAGTTAGCAATAAATATGCAAAAGAGGGCCATTGTAACACTTCAAAAATATGCCAAAAAAACCAGAAAGCACAAATAAGTAGGACAATTTTGAAAATAATATATAGAATTTATATGCTTTTTTTTAAGCAAGAGGTATTAAATGGAGATTTGGGGTTTCATAAAGAATTCTTTTGTGTTCTTGTATATTGAAATGCTTTTTAGTGTTTAGGTTCAGAATTTAATGGTTTTTGTCCTTTTCTACTCTTCCCTTGTAAGCTTCTTTACTACATGTCTTCAGAGACCCACTTGTGCTGGGCAAGGAGTGAGGCCTTGAAGCCTTGAGATCATTTCTTGGAGGAGAGGACCCTGACCTCCGCACCCTTGTTTTGGATTTGATGGCCATCTGTTGTTTCTTGCTCCTGGCAGCTTCCTTCCTCTTCCATATTCTGTGGTCTCTGGGCCATGGGAACCTCATATCCATCTTGGTGAGAAACCTTCATTCTCCCTTATTTTCCATACTTCATCCCAAATCAGCCTGCCATGAATAGGGTCCTTCTTTATGTTTTGCATGATTTCACATGTATAATTTATATCATATTACTTGCCTTCTCAAGGGCTGGGGGTGGGAGGGAGAAAATTTGAAATTCAAAATTTTTAAAAATGTTTTTAAAAATTTTAAATGTAATTGGGAAATATTTAACAAAATAAATAATATATCTGAATACAACAGGCCTTTCCCATTCCTTTTGTTGCTTCTCTTTTTTCCTCTTAGCCTCTTCTTCCTGGTCCACCCTGTTTTTCTCTACTCCTATTCTCAGTTCAATCCTTGCCCTAATGTATCCTACTTTACATAATGCCCTTAGTTCACTCATATCCTGTTTGCCTTTCCCCCAGCCTTTCTTTTCCCATTGTATGACAAGTTTGTGTGGTAGAACTGCTACATGAAGACATTCATGGGTTAGGTCTCTTGGGTATCTTGAATATTCTGGCTTAGTCTGAAGTGACAAGATAAAGGTGGGCCTTTGGGAGGCTGTTTGTCCAGTGTTTGTTAGGAGTAGGATTAAAGGATGAGGAAGAAGAGGTAGAAATTATGTAGTTATGAAGTAAGGAAATAGAGTGAATTTGAGAAAGTGTGGGGATGGGGGTGGAACCAGCTAGCCACAATTTGATTCTAAGTACCTCTCTTCCGTTCTTTTAATCCTTTTCTTCCTGATTCTTTTCATTTAGATTCATTAGTTCTCCATCCTGTCCAACTTTGGTATAGGAATTCCTAGTCCTACTGAAGAAGCCCCTCAACCCCAGGGCTGCTGTGGGATGTATCCAGTTTCTACAAGTTCATGCATTTGAACAGGGAGAGCTTAAGGAAGGCTGGTGTCTAGATAGGTAAGGGGTGATATCCTAGGAGTTGGAGAATTAAAGCATTTGGAGGTGGGAAGGTTAAACTAAGGATCTAAAGGATGGGACAAGTTCTCAGTATCCTCTGCTCCCATAGGTGTGGATTCCATGAGATTTGCCCTTTAAGCTCTGCTTGTCCCAGAAGAAAAGGGAAGCCTGGAATGTCCTGACTCTGCCCTTCCAGTTCAGTTTGGAAAAGTAAGGCTCCTTAAGAATTGGGACTGTGGGGGGCAGCTAGATGGCACAGTGGATAGAGCCCTGGCCCTGAAGTCAGGAGGACCTGAGTTCAAATCTGGCCTCAGACCAAACACATGACACTTACTAGCTGCGTGACCCTGGGCAAGTCACTTAACCCCAATTACCCAAAAAAAAGAATTGGGACTGTGGAAGTAAGACTGTGGCTGTTAGGGATATCTGAGTCTCAAGCAGTGGGGAATTAAATTAATAATTGCTAGCATTTGTAGTACTTTTACATTTTGCAGAATTCTTTACATATGTTAGATCAACAACCCTGTGAGGTAGGTGCTATTGTGATCCCCCTTTTACAGATGAGCAAACTGAGTTTGGGAGAGTTTAAGTGACTTGTCCAGGGTCACACTGCTAGTAAGTGTGTGAGGCTGGCTTTGAACTCAGGTCTTCCTGATTCCAAGTCCAGCACTCTCCATTGAAACCACCTAGCTCCCTAGAGTAAAAGTTACTGATTAACCTCTCAAACCTTTATAGGGACTAAAGTCCTTTCCTAGCTGATGACATGTCTGGGGAGTGGCTTTACCACTGCTCAGAGATGGGTAAGCAAGAACTGAGGAAAAGGAGTTTGAAGTCTTCATGAGAGTTCCATTGTTCTATTTGTAACCCCCGACTCCCACCACCATAGAATTCTTGGAATGCGACCGGGGGCTGGTCACTTGGGAAAAAGGAGACACAATAACAACAAACACTTACACCACCTTCTTGGGAAGCTCCAGATAGAGTGGAGATTGAACACAGACTGACAGGTGTTCATTAAATACCTGTTGCATTATGTGGCCACTAGGGGAAAATAAGCTTTAGCAGAACTACTGTTCCTCCAATCACGTTGAGGAGATAAGACATACCCATAACAATATTACAAGTGTTACCAGATTAGAAGGGACTGAAGGAATAGCCCTGGAGGAGCATCCTGTGTAAAGTTTTGAACATCCCTTTATTCTAACACTGTGCTTTTTTTCTCTTTAGGCAGCAATCCTTGCTTTATCCTACCCTAGCCTCTTCTACCAACCTTATATACATATATTTTATGGGTCTAATTATGATGACTACCTACCTAGAAGATTCAGACAATGACCTGGATATCTGATGGTGCTCATGGACTGACTATGTATGAATCCTGACTAACCTTGACCTACTACCTGCAGCTATACAGTATACAGTCAACACTTCAATTTGTAGATCATGTTCTGAAATCCCTGTGTAAGCCACAAAGTGATATAGTTAAAATTACCCTTGAAATGACTCATAAAATACATTATAGTATCTTTAAACAGTTATAGCTGGAAAGGAGCTAGGGTCTCTTTGAAGGAAGGCAGTCTCTATCAGAGAGTGAAGAAACTGAAGTTGTTACTATAGAAACAATTGAAAATAAATTTTATTTTTCACTATATTCAACTTAACTATTGGGCAGGAAAGTACCTGGTCTCAGAAGAAAAAAAGGTACGTTCTTAACTAGTAATGAAAACCAGTGGCATGGAGAAAACATACTCTTGAAAGGGCTTTATACATAAGTGTTATTCTATTAAAAGTGGACCTTTTCTTCTTTCTTCACCACAAGGAAGGCCAAGGGAATACTGACCAGAAACCCTAGGAAAGGTAACCATGACTACCCTTCCCATTAGCTCTACCAAGTTCAAGAGAAGGGATTGTAGGTGTAATGAAAAGGAGTCACTAGAGTCACCCTCATTCCATGGCTTGTCCTCACCGGAATGGCAGATTCTACCTGTACCATTTAAATTGTTTTTCTCCCCCTTTTTAGTAAGTTTAATTGAATCAAGGCAGATTATGTATGATGAGACTCATATAGCATCTGCCTGACATTTGCATAGGACCTGTTAGGACTGGAAGATACTCATCTTGATACCTTTTTACCTTCATCCTTCATCCTTGTCTACATCTTTTTTCAGATATCACTGACCTGCATCAGTAGGGTAACTCCTCCCTAGGGAAAGAAGTAGAATGGGCTGCGTCTAGTGGGAAATTTCGTACCAAAAAAATGCATTTTTGCAGAAAGCTAGAAAATGAGGATATATATGAGAGAGCTAAATCTCTTGACCCTTGTGAAGAATAAGCCATGAGAGCCTAGGGTTGGGGAATAGTCTTGGAACTGGGTCCAAAGTAATTCAGGAGAACTTAGAAAGAATTAGGTACTGAATCAACATAAGAATGAGGCAAGCACTGGGATAGGTATGAAAGGTAACTGACATTTATAAATGTATAAAACCTCAGATGGGAATAGAGGCTGAATACCTTAGGAAAAGGATAGCAGGGGCTGGATAGAAGTGAGTGAGAGAGGACAGGTGTCGGATGTCTGGCCCCAGTGGAGAATAGCCAAGGTCCAAAACACAAACTTCTTTATTATTATACAAAAAGAACAGCTTGTAGCCTTTACCCCCCACCTCCTCTTCCCCATTCCCCTGGTCTTCCAGTAGACTACATCAGTAGTAGTTAGAAGAGCCTGGAGAACTCTGCCTTCCCCCTTCCCCACTGGCTCAGATTTCTCTTCTAGTCTCCTCCTCACCCCTTCCCATCTTGAATTATATTTCAGGCCCTGACCTTTAAGGGCTGGGGTGAGGGGGGATGTGTAGGAAACCCAGCTCTTTCAGACATACTCCTTAGCGGAATTGGTCTTGGGGTAGGAGCGTGGGGTGCGGTACCCTGCTTTGCTCTCTGTAACTGGGCAAGAACAAGAGAGGAGCCCACCCCCCAAGATAACCAGGGCAGAGCCAGCCCAGCCGATGAAAATGGCAGAGCCAAATTCGTACCTGTGGAGAGAGGCAGAGTAGTTTTATGATCAAAAGTATCCAGTTACTTGACCCATAAGCCCTAAGGACTCTGTCATTCCTGCAACACTCCCATGATTTCCTGTTCCCATTTATGACCCTAGGCACCTAAATAGAGTCCAATACTTACTTAGTATTTGTAGCGACCCTTGGATCATAAAAATCTGTTACAATCTGGTGGCCGTACCAGGAACAAGCAACGAGGGCAACAAGACCTGATCGGAAAGGAATAATGGATTCAGAGATCTTCCCTTAAGCTACTACCCCACTTTACAAATCCTTAAGAGTCTAAAAACAGGAGGTTATTTGTCCAGGTTTCCCCTGGACAAAGT
Source organism: Vombatus ursinus (assembly GCF_900497805.2). Lineage (NCBI taxonomy): Eukaryota > Metazoa > Chordata > Mammalia > Diprotodontia > Vombatidae > Vombatus > Vombatus ursinus. The sequence continues at coordinate 881,515 of NW_020951694.1, forward strand.
CCCAGATCTAAAGCAATACTACTAGACTGTCAGCAAGCGGGGATAGGAGAGGGGAGATGGGGCTTCAGGGAGAGGAAACCTAGTCTTAGGGTATGGGGAGAGAGACAAGGACTGCTTACCAGCCACAATGAAGATTATACCGCCTGTCATGGCAATTCGAGCCTTCTTCACCTTATCATCACCCCCACATCGTGTACACTTCATGCCCATGGCAGCCACCATCATAGCCAGAAAGCTCAAAACCAGGGATATCACCATTAGGGCACGGGTAGCCTGTATGAAACCTGGAAAAGGGAAGAAGGCTTATTGTCATTGCCTTTAGTTAGGGAGAGCAACAAGTCCTATAATTTATTGGTAGAGAGAACTCCCCAGGTAAGGAAATTCTATCTGCTAACCTGTACCTTTTCTGCAGCATTCATTCTTAGTGAGTTGCCTAAGTTTACACAGCCATGTTAGAGGCAGATCTTGAATCCAGGTCTTAATGGCTCCAAAGCCATTAAATCCTCTATACAACATTGCCTTGTCACCTCTACCGTCACACTTTTAATTGAGTCCCACATTATTTTTCTAGATTCATTGCTTCTTTGAGATCTAGCAAATCATTTCTAATTGTCTACTGGACAGTTACACCTGGATTTCCACTAATACTTCAAACTCCAATTATACTATAAGTGAAATTCATCACCTTTCCCCTAAAAAACCTCCCTGCCCCCAAACAGTTGCCAAGTTCTGACAATTTTACTCCATCAATGTTTTTCCCACCCAGTCTTCGAATACACTGCTTCAACTGTAGTTTAGCCCCTCATCACCCCTCACCTGGACAATTTAATAATCTACCTCTTTACTAATCACTGCTTTCAATCTTTCCCTTTCTCTAATCTATTTTTGATTGAGGGGCCAAAATAATATTTTTCAGTGGCCCACTCGGATCACACTTCTTGTCTACTCAAAAATCATCAATTTTTCTCTGTCTACTGAATAAATTCCTGCTTCCATGCAAGATATCTGACTCCAGTCTTATTATACTTCATACAGTCTGCCAAAGGGGACGGATTATTTATCTAGTTTTGTCCTCTCTTTGACTTTTGGCTCTCCTCCCCTATTCCTTGACTGAATTTGAAATGGATTCCCATCTCTACCTTCCTTTCCTTCAAGGCCCTTCATCAATCCTGGCTCCTGAAGGACTCAAGTAAGCTCTCCCTACTCAATAGCACTTTACCTGGATCTCTTATTCACACACCTATTCTCCGTTGTTTAACTGTGTACATGCCTTCCCATCACTGTTGGGTTGTAGTTAATAGTTCACATTTATAGTTTATATAGTGCTTACTAATTTACAACTTTCCTCACAGCAACCACCCGAGGTTCCTAGTGCAAATTCTTTGAAGGCAAGATCTGTTATTTGTTTTTGTAATTGTATTTCTTGGACCCACTATTGGACCTTATTACACCCAAGTAAGGCGCTTTATTGAATAGAACGAATGCTTTAGGAGGCCAGGCACCTATTTCCTCTCGGGATCCAGGTATCCCAGCTTCCTCCATAGCGAGCAACCGTCTTTATTCCCCTCCCACTGACCCCTGTACCCTTCGGGAGTGGCTCATCTTATAGCCATCCCGCAAACCTAATCCTCATGCCCAACTTCAATATCTGGACCCCTCTCTATCCACAGGTCCCAATTTGGTTCATATAACCAGGCCTGGGCCCCCTTCCCCTAAACTCTCCTCTCTTCCTGGGGTCCAGCCAGAAGTAGCCGGATCCTTGCTCTCTCTCTTCCCCCATTCCTGCTTCCTCCTCCCGCACCTGAGCCTTCCTGTTTAGTCCCTGCCTCGCCCCGCCCGAGGAGCCTCACCTCAGCTCCTGGACAACGCCCGGGGCGCCCAAGTTTCGGCGAAACTCTCAGGGGGAGCGGCTTCGGGAAACAGAGCTAGCCCCTGCAAAGATCCCGAAGTCCAGCCTGGCCCAGGCTCTGAGTGCCGAGCCGCACCCTTTGACCTCCTTCCGGCCTTACTATCAGCAACCTCGGGTGCTAGTTACTATAGCTAATCAGGAAGATAAGATTAGAGGCTGTGGCAACCGGCTCCGAGTCGCGCAGAGACTCGGGCATTCCGGCCCCCAGTTTTCCCATTGCTCTCTAGTTCGCCGAATGCCTAAGGGACCGAAATGTTAGACTTCTAACCGTGGTTCTTCCTTCTGCTCCCACCCATGCTCAGGCGCAAAGAAACACAAGCACTCTGAATCCCTTAAGGACCTAAACTCCCACGCTAAGCCACCCTAATCATTCTACTTTCTGGCCCTCTCCTCTCAGTGGCCTCTAAGGCTCTCACTTAGTGAAGAGAAAAAAGCAGAGGAGATTGGGACCAGAGGTCGGTGGGTGAGGAGCTGGAGGGACGTCGAACTCTAAGAAGTTTTATAGCGGGTGGGGCAGGATGAAGAGCGGGAAGGGGAGAAATCGGAAGTGAAAGGGAGAGGGTATTAAATTTCTCCCCCTTTGGTAAACCCGCGTAATTTAGTGTCCTCCTTGAACACAGGATCTTCCGACCTTCTCTTTCTAGATCCATCTAGGCTTCATTCACTTCAGATGTCCCTATCCCCACCTGCCTCAGCTTTCTTCCCTCCTCCTCACCTCGGCCATTTGTCTCCTTCACATACATCCCAACTTCCCTCCAACTCCTCCCTCAACCAGGGACCTCAGGTGAGCCTTTAGCCCCTGGACCTCTAAACTTCTTCCACTGTGCCTCTCTCTCCAGGAACCTGGATCCTCTCCACCCTCACCCCAACTCCTTCACTTCCCGCCCTTCCCTCCCACCATCTTCCGTCGGGACCCAAGTGACCAATGCTCCCCAGCCTCACCAGACAGAGCGAGGAATGAGTCGTACGACTTGCAGCTGATGAGGCCGGTGCTCTGGCTGACGCAGTCCATCCATAGCCCCTTGTACAACGCTTGGGAAGTAATGATGTTGTCTCCGGCATAGGAGCTGATCTGCCACTGAGGGAGCGCGGTGGCGGCTATCAATCCCACCCACCCCAGAGCGGCCATGGTGAACCCCAACAGCTGAAGCCCTGAGTTTGCCATATTCCCCACCCCCCAAAAAAGTTGATCCTACAATAAACAAAAAAATCTTTGGGGTAACTCTACAGAAAGTACAACTCACCCCCCTACTTGGCGTTTTCTGAGAGAACCCTGAAAAAGTACTTCTGTGGTCAGAACCTTTACAATTTTCTAATTATTTTCTTCTTTGAACACCCTACAGTAAACAAAAGGGATTTCTCCCTGGGGGACAGATTGGGGACCCTAGGTGAAAAGGGGAGGTGAAGAGGAGGGACCTGGAGACAAAAAAAAGGAGGTCGCCGCTCCCTTTCCCGCAGTCCCCCGGTCAGACAAAAGGGAAGGTACTTTAGGATAGAAGGTAGAACTCCCCAACACCAACGCTTTGTTTTTAGGGGCCTCCGGGGCGTTCTAGCGCAGCAGCCAACCCTACTCAAACAAAAGGTGGGCAAGCCTATCCGGCCAGCCCGCAAAGGTTGGTACCGGATCTCTGGAAGCTTCCAACTGGAGTAGCTAGTTCAGATCACCCTGCCGGTAAGAAAGCCCCCCGCCAAAGCACCGGGGCCACAGCTGCCCCAGCCTTCAGTCAGTTCGAATTGCCGCCGGGCTACAATTCAGTGCTAGAGCAATGCAGTCCAGAATGGCAGCTAAGCTCTCCCGAGGATGGGACAGGTGCAGCTTGAGCACCTGTTTATACGACCCTGGAGTGGGGGGGGGGGGGGGGGGGGGGGGGGGGGAGGGGGGGGGGGCCGGGGGGGGGGGGGGGGGGAGTAGAAGGGGCGAGGGACAGGGGCGTGGCCAGGAGGGACTGGAGAAGGTGACTTGACGTCACAGAAAGGGACAGTCATCTAGACCGGAAGTCCCCCATACACACACCTGCACAGGTGAGACAGTGGAGTACGGAGTCTGGAACTCTGGGAAGTGCCACCTCTTAACTGGAGGTTCTGAAGGGAACTTGATTCTCCTGAAAGGGAGGGGACAACCTGAGGGTCTGTGGGGCTCCTCAGGGAAGGAAGGACTTCTGGCCACCCGAGGTTTTCCTTCCCACTTTCCCTCTGAGTCACCTGTGGTCCCTCCACACACTGACTGACCTCTCCTTCCTCTTCCCCTCCCCTTCCCCCCCCCCCCCCCCCCCCCCCCCCCCCCCCCCCCCCCTCCCCCCCCCCCCCCCCCCCCCCCGCCTCCCCTGGCCAGTCGTTTGGCTCTAAAGCCTAGTTCAGCTGCACCCAAGAGAATTGTCCCTGGACACAGAGAGGTGCCCCTGGTGCCACCCTGTGGGGAAAGGGATGGCTTTAGGGGAACCAGCTCCTCTTAGTGCAAGCAAGTCTTTCTGTCCTGACCTCCTCTTCTGGCTCTGCATTTCTCTGTCTTTGTCTATCCCTGTTTTTATAGCAGCAGATATATGGTGATATCTGGTATATAAAAGCTCATATGTATGATATGCTCATATATATATGTATGCTCATATCTTATCCCCTACCTAGAGTAAGCTCCATATTATAGGTAAGGACCACGTTTTAGCTCAAATTTGTTTGAAGGGGGAAAGCTTACTTAGTAGGTGGCAAAGAGCATGGCCTCTGGGTGGGGTTCAAATACCATCTCTGATCATTACTACCTGTGTGACTTTGGGTAAGTCACTTTAACAACCCTTCTGGCCTTCAGTTTCCTTATCTGCAAAATGACTACATGGTCTCTTGAGTTTCCTTTCAACTGCTAGACCTCTTAGTACCTTGTAACAATCCTTTTTTCACAATAGGAGCTTAACAAATAATTATGGTATTACTTTCCCTCATTACTCCCTTGCATCCCCTTCTTTCAGTCTCTACCCCATGTCAATTCTTTCTACTATAATCCCTTTTCCCCTCCTAAATATTCATTCCTATTTCTGGACTTCATCATATCTTAACTCCTGCCATGTATATTCTGTTCCCATCTTTCAATGTTGCTGGCCCTTGGCTTCATAATAATTTATCACATTTATAAAGAGCTCTTTAGCTCTAACTTTCCCTTTATCTTTTCTTCCTCATCTCTCTAAGCATCTCTTCCACCTATCTTCCTATCAGTCTTTCTCTGTTCCCATCTTTCCCTCATTTCTTTACCTCTTGTCTGTATTTCTACCCCATATCACCCCTATTTCATATCTCTCCTCTCTCCATCTTTTCCCTCTTATCTCTCCCAATCTCTTGTTCATTTCTTTCTATGCTATACCTCTCCCCAATTCCCCTCCATTTCTTCTTCATGTCTTGCACCACTTCTTTCCCCTTCGTTTCCTATCTCTTTCCATCATTCTCCTCTCCTATATTCTTTATATAATTTTCTTCCCAATTTCTCTTCCCCATCATCCTGCCCATGCTAACTTAGTCTTTCTCCATCTCAATCTCCAATATACTGTTTATTTTTCTTCTTTCCATTGTTTCCTTAACCTAGATATCTTATATTTCTCTTTCCAGATCTCTTCCGATCCTCACTTTCTCCAATCTCATTCTCTCCATTTGTCTTCCTTTCTCTCTCATCTGTTTCCCTTCCTTTCACATGTCTTCCCCTCACTCTTCTCTCAATTTCATTTTCAATTCAACATATACCTATTAAATGCCCAAGCATATTGCTGAAGATAAAAAAGATAAATATGAAACAGACCCACTCTCAAGGAGTTTACAATCTAATGGAGGGGAGAAGCATGAACATTATTATAAGAAGGAGGATACAATAAATGAATTGGAAAGGTTCAGATAAAATGCTCTGAGAGATCTGAGGAATTTTTAACTGGAAAGATGTCATGGGTGAGGTGAGTCCTGAGCTGTGCTGTAAAGGGAAGAATCTCATCAGATTGAGCAGCTCTCTAATGATAGAAGTCCATCCAGGCAGTAGGAAAGGTGTAGTGTAAACTGATATAAAATGTAAAGTATGAGATGACTGCACAGGTTGGAGTTGTAGAAAAACTTCAGTGCCAAGATAAGGAGTTTATATTTTATTTCTTGGATACTGGAGAACCACCAAAGTTTTGGGGCATGAAAGAATGATCTGATTATAGAGATACATCAAATTGGAGAAAGGAATACCAATTTTGAGGCTATTATAATCGTCTAAGCAAGAAGAGATAGAGTCTGGTTGCAGTATAAAGGAAAAACAGATATGAAAGTAAAGAGATTTCAAAGATAGAATCAAGAGAATTTGGCATTTGATTGAATATATAGAAAAAGAAGACATCAAAAGTTACTCCAAGATTACTAGTTCCTAGGTGACTGTCCCTATTTTTCCCTTCCCCTTAATCTTGCTAACTATGTCTCTCTTTCCATCATCCTTTTACCTTTCTTTCCATTTCCATCTCACTCTTTTAATCTCTCTCTTCCATTTCTCTATTCTCTTTTTTGATAGCTTTCAGCCTAATGCTTTCTCTCTTCCCCATTTCTGCCCTTTTTCTTCCTGTCTCTCAATCATCATCTCTTCCTCCCATCTTTATCTTTCCTTCTCTCACTCTCTCTAGTTCCCTTCTCATCTCTTCCAGTCTTTACCAATCATTTCCTTCTTACTTTATCCTTCTCATTTCCTATTCTGATCTTCATCCTCACTTTCTCCCCTTTCTTTCAATCTTACCCTTTTTTGCCTTTTGTCTTCTGATCTCATTCTCCCCTATGTCTCGAGTTATGCCACAAGTAAAATCATTTCCTTAAAATTGCAGGTGCCTAATTTTTAAACCTTCCTTCCATACAAAAGTTTCCTGCCTCTATCACAGATGAAGAATAACTAAGCTATCCTTGGCATGTGTAACCATCCTGGTGATTGTGGTTGGTAGCTGACTGACCCAACTTCTATTCACAATCCTCTTCTTTTCCCCCCTCAGGGGATCCGTAGGATATTATACTCTTTATTCTTCTGTCTTTGGCCAGTCACAGTTCAGTTAACCTCCAAATTTTTTTTCTCACACATATACACTAAAATTTAAATGAGTCTGTGATCTTACCATATCCAACAATGGCAATCCATCTAAGCCCGCCCATCTAGTGTGACTTCCTTCTCATAAATTTGCCAGAGGGGGCCCTGCCCTATATATTGGGGGCCTTCTCCAGTTTCTCTTGACAGTGAATAAGCTCACATGGTATCACAGGTTCATAGATCCAGAACTGGAGAAGACTTCAGGGGCCATCTAGTTCAACCCTCTTATTTTACAGTTGAGAAAACTGAGCTCAGTCCAGGCAAATTAAAGGACTTGGCCAAAGTCACAGAGATGGGATTTGAACACAGGACCTCTAAATCCAAATCCAGCACTCTTTCCACTAGGCTACATTACCATCTATAACCAGTCCACATTCTTTTTCAATCATACATTTCTTTGATGACATCCTTTATTCTGACTCCTCTTAGTTCTTTATTTGTTATGTACTTCTCCATTTTTCTCTGAGTGATAATCCATTTTAATTCTTCAGAGACAGAAGTATTCCATATATTGCATCCACACAACAAAACTGGTAGAATACTGATATTAGAAATCTAGACCTTTATTTCAGGAAGAAGATTGTGTCATGAAAGGGGCTCTGCAATTTCCCATAGACAGTCCAACCTGCTCTCCTTCTTGTGGTTAATGCTGTGTCCTACTCATTGTCCATTTGTGCCTGTCCAAGGTATATGTACCAAATTGCATTTCTGGACAATAGGTATTCTCTGTCTCCTTGGATTTTCTTATGTGGATGGTGAGGCCAAACTTTTTGGACAATGTATGAAACTCATTCAAAAGACTTCGATGATCTGGGGCTTGAAGCAACCAGCACAATATTGTATTCAAATAGCATCTTCTGAAGGTCCTCATCATCTATATAAATCTTCAGTTTCAACTTGTACCCTGCCCAGGATCTCCTCTATGCCAGCAGTGGATACCTGATAATAGTGATGCTCATACAAAACAACACCTATACCATCTTTCACTTTCTCTTCTCTCTTCCAATTCATGCCTGATTATTTCTGGAAAATCTCTTCATTCCCTTTGGAAGCCCCAAATCACTTTAATCATGTCTGATAAACCTGATGTCTGATGTTAGCGCTAGACCATTACCATGGAAAAAGAAAATATACAAGTTTCCAAGTCATATCAGATGAAAAAAGAAAATAGTGCAATGACCTTGTAAAGCCTTTCAGGAAACTCCTTGAATTAAATCTTTTTTTCTTCAAACACCAGCTTTTGAGATACCCCTCCCCCCAAAAAACTATCATGACATTATAATTAGGAGGGTATTCATAATTCAAATAGGAACTAGACTAAATGATCTCTCTTCTAACTCTAGGATTCCAGAGTTTAATTTTTACATTTTACTGCATTGCTTAATTCCTAGCATAACAACAGTACGACAGCACAGTAGGGTAGTGTAGAAATGGAAATGTATTTGGAGTTCAAGGACCTGGGTTCTTACCTGGGATCTACCACTTGCTGCATGAAAAAGTCATCTAATCTCTTTCAAAATTAGTTTCTTCATCTATAAAAGGGAAATAAATGAGTGCATTTTCAACTTCCCAGTATTAATGGGGCTGGAGGGAGCTTTGTTGCATGTGCTGTTAAGATGAGCTTGGATTGATTCTCATTGTCAGTGCTCATTATTTCTAATAAGAGGTCAAAAGACATTTGTAGCCATAATGTATAACAATAATGTTCCTAAAGGTAAAGAGCATGTTGAACTTTAGAAATCTTTTTGTAACACAGGCACCATCTATATTAAGTGCCAGTAGTGCATACATATTGTACTAAAGATCCAAAATACAGCTGTTGTTCTCAGGGAGTACACAATTTAGTTGGGTAAGGGGATACAAGATATATACATGTAATCAACATATATTAACACAATACAGAACACAAGTAATTGAATATTTGGTAGAGATTAGAAGTGCTATAGGGATTCACCATATCTCCAACACAAATACTTTCCTTAATCCAATTCTCTTTCCTATTTCCTCTCTTTTCATCTTTACTTTTCCTCTCATTTCTTTCTTTCCATACTTGTCTCCTTATTTTATTTATTTATTTATTTATTTGGCTAGGCAATGGGGTTAAGTGACTTGCCCAGGGTCACACAGCTAGTAAGTGTTATGTTTCTGAGGTCGGATTTAAACTCAGGTCCTCCTGAATCCAGGGCCAGTGCTCTATCCACTGTACCACCTAGCTGCCCCCCTTGTCTCCTTATTTTTAAACAATTTAATCTTTGCCATCTTTCTCCCTCATCCACCTCTCCAGGTTTTCTTTTGCTTCCACCATAATTCTTCTGTCTCTCCCCTAAGATCATAGGATTTGCATCTGAGAAAGTCCTCAAGAGTCCAAATCCTTCATCTTCATTAAGTAATTTTTCCAAGGTGATATTAGAAAGTGGGAGAGAAAGGAATCAAACCTTGTCTATAAATCCAATTCAACAATCACTTTTTAAAAACATTTTTATTCGAAGTTTTGAGTTCCACATTCTATCCCTACCTCCCTACCTCTCCTCCCTCCTCCCTGAGATGGTAACAATCAGATATAAATTATACATGTGCAATTATGTAAAACATTTCCATATTAGTCATTTTGTACAAGAAGACTTGAATGAAAGAAAGTGAAAAACTGCGTGCTTCAGTTTGCATTCAAACAATATCAGTTCTTTCTCTGGAGGTGGATAGTATGCTTTATCATTAGTCCTTTGGGATTGTCTTAGATCATTCTATTGCTGAGAATAGCTAAATCATTCACAGTTCTTCATCAAACAATATTGCTGTTACTATGTACAACATTCTCCTGGTTCCGTTCACTTCACTATGCATCAGTTCATGTAAGTCTTTCCAGGTTTTTCTGAAATCAACCTATTTGTCATTTCTTATAGCACAATAATATTCCATTACAATCATATACCACAGCTTGTTTAGCCATTCTCCAATTGATCGGCATCCCTTTGATTTCCAATTTGTTAGCTACCACAAAAAGAGCTGCTATAAATATTTTTGTACAAATAGATCTTTCTCCCTTTTTTTTTTTTGGATGTCTTTGTGATATAGATCTAGCAATGGTAACATCACTTATTAAACACCTATTATATATAAGATCCTGCTATGTATAAGGTTCTGGTCTAGGCAAGGAGGATACAAAGAGAAACAAAAACAGCCCCACTCTCAAGGAACTTACAACATTTAATGTTAAAATTGGATACACATAGAGTACTCTTTCCACTATGCCATGTTTCTCCCATCTTTTCCCCTTCTATTCTCATTGACTTTCATCTCTCATCCTATATTTCTCTCTCAGTCTTTCTCATTACTAACCTTCAATTTTCTGATTCCTTTAATAATTCTTTTCCTGTCTCATGTCCAATCCATGTCTCTCCTCCTCCCTTCTCCAGCTCTTTCCCACTATAGCATACTATTCCATAGAGGCAGTTGGTAGTGCAGCAAATAGAATACTATGACTGGAGTCAGGAAGACCCAAGTTCAAATTTGATCTCAGATACTTGCTAGCTATGTGACCCTGGGTAAGTCACTTAACCTCTGCCTCAGTTTCCTTATCTTAAGATAGGGATAATAATAGCACCTACTTCTCAGGATTGTTATGAGGATCAAATGATATAATGTTTGTAAATTGCTTAACATAGTGCCTGTGTTAAATCCCAATAGAGTAGGTACTATATAAATGCTTATTCTTAACAGTCCTAACAAAACTTGTCCATATATAAATGCTTATTATCTTCCCCTTCTCCCAATAATGCCCTTATTTTTACACTTATTCTTTCTAACTCACAAATTTTTTTTCATTTTCTCTTGGACCCCCTCGCCCCCATCTCTCAGCTCATTTTCCCCGATTTCTACCATTAGCACTATCCTCATCTCTCTATTTTCTCATCTCTTCCCATTTCTTTCTCATATCTTCTTATAGCTCTCTTCTAATTTTTTCTTACCATTTCTCATACTTTCTCCCAAATTTCATGTGGTCTTCCTTTTTCTCCTTTATCCATCTAAGTCTACCTCCCAATATCTTTTATACACACATACACACACATGTGTGTACACTTACATGCATGCATACATACACATATATATGTATATATACCTTACATCTTTTCACCACTCCCTCCTGTTTCTTAGTAGAACGAGTAGAAGAGTGAAAAGAAACATTCGATTTAAAAATCAGAAAATCTATGTTTGAATTCTAGCCCTGGTGCTTGCTAGTCACATCACTTAATGTCAATGAGTTTTGGCTTCCTTCTCAGGAAAACAGGGATAATTGTCTATGTCCCCCTTCCCAAAGTCATTGAGAGGTAAGTGCCATAGGAATTATCATTCCTTCTCTCCCCCCACTCCCCTATTCTTCTCCTTTTTCTTGTATTTCTCAATTCCTCTTTTTGACCTCTCTGCTTCCTTTAAAAATTTTAAGCACCCTTTTCTTACTGAAACCCCCTTACTTCATCAGCTCCAATGATGTGGCACTCTCTTATTTCTCCATTCCTTCATCTTCTTCACTGGTCTCTCTTTTTCCCCACTACCTGAAGCCCTGAGCCTCAAGTTTTCACCTTCTGTTTTCAATAGGGGGTGGCCTCATAGGTGGCCATATGCTCGCCAGTGCTGTTTCGGAAAACACCTCAGCCCTCTGTAAGCCCTGAGTGCCCAGACCAGGGGAGACCACCACTGACACCAAGGCCCATGACTCAGCACCTTGTCCTCCTTTTGCCATCATTGGATTCACAAGACTCAACCCTCTCCAGATAGGGTGAATTCCAACACAACCCCTCTGAGAAACTGAATTTGGAGGCCTTTTGGTCATTAGATCTGCTGCCACAGGTAGAGGTACCACCCAATCTTTCCCATTTCATCAAATATCTTGAGAAAAATAACACCTCAGACCAATAGAATCAAGTTCTCCAATATCAGGCCTCTCATTGTTAAGATTTCATCCAGGACATAGTTTCAAACAACTGGCATTGTGTGTGTTCAGTAGGCCCTTAGGGCAACTAATTATCAGGTATTTATGGACTCAGATGCTGCCCTGTCCGATCTTCTTACCACCTGCTCCCTGGTTTGACAGTGAGAGGACAGGGTTATGCTGCTCTCTATCATCACAGGACCCTGGAGGTTGGGAGAAAATTATCTCCTGGCCCCTTAAGCCTATGATTCAGAGTCCCCATCTGATAAGATAAAATCCCTCTTTCATCTTTCATCAGCATATAGCTCAGCCATCCCCCTCCCTAGTCTTTATCCTCCTTTGCTCCCCAGTTCCTTGCATGCTTTGTATAGCCTGTCCTATCATTAACAAGCCTCTACTTGTCCTCAATCTTCTGTCACTAATGAAGCCTGGTTCCTTCCAGAAGACCCTGAATTCCTGGCCACTCAGTTTCTTTGTCCTTTACTTACTGTCTAGACTCTTCCCTCAGCCACCATCACTAACCTCTCTCTCTTTTTTTTTTTTTTTTTTTGAGGTCCACTATATCACTCTCTCCAGATTCAAACTGCAGTCAACCACCTGCTTCCAGGTCACCTTTGCCTTTATCAAATAATTCAATGCCTGGTTTATAGCCTTCCTCTCCATCCCTAGTTCTCTCCTTATACTTGGGAACTTCATATACATATGGAATCCTGCAACACCCTGGTCTGCCAAAGCATCATGGGACTCAACTCCTATGACTTCTGCCATCTTCCTTCTTTCTTCCTGAGCTCTAAAATCAACCTCTCTGATCATAATCTCTTGGCCTTCTATTTCTTCTTCTGTCTCACTCTTCCTAAACATCCTCTTGCCATCCTCACTATAACTTCTAGCCCCTCCAGTCCATCACCTGTTTTCACACTCTTGACTCTATTACTGTTCAGTTCAAATATCCATCCTTCAATCCCTTTCCCACTATTCTGTGAACTTTTTGGCTCTTTCCAATCTTGTATTTACCCAACCATCAACCTTCATTCCTATTCCAGTGTTGCCAAATGCTTTAGGAAGAAGTAACACAACTATGCTGATGGAGTTAATTACAAATTTATATTATCTAGCTTCAAATGGGTGCTGTTCCTATGATAATCCTTTTATCCTTCCTGAACTGATTTCCCATCACACTTCTAACAGTGGTTATACCTTCTGTACTTTCCTTAAACCTTATAAACATCCCTTTCCTCTCTCTCTTACTGAAAAAATTTCAGTAAAGGCCATCTGCTATAAGCTCCCTCTTCTCCTTTCTAGGAGAAATAGTCAACCAAGCAGTGGTATTCCAACCCTCTGGAGATCAAGGGCCCAGTTGGGGAGTGTCTCTGGAGAGGGCACTGTATACAGAAAAAGTCAGCTCCGTACAATAATCTGAGAAAATCCACAGGATCCCAAGCAACTGGATAGAGTTTAGAGGCTACTCATGCTCCCCCAATTCTAGAACAATCAGAATTGTGGGGCTAGACCCATAGGATATCAGAGCTAGAAGAAATCTTTGAGACAATCTAGTTTTACCTCTACATTTCACAGATGAGAAAACTGAGGACACATAGAAAGTTCATGGGGGGTCAAACTATTTGGCATTCAAGGCTCTCCAGAATCAAGCCCCTAACCTTTCTGACCTTAAGTCCTTATTCAGTTCCTCTTCTTTCCTCCAGGTGTCACTGCTGTTGCATCTGTCCCCATTTCTTTCTTCCCTTTCTTTTTTTTTAAAAGGCAGAATTCTCCACCACACATTCTCCTTCCCTCAACTCTGTCTCCCTCCCCATCGGTGTAGGGAGTCAGCAAGCTGTACCCCAATGACATGACTATGGTGACCCAACGCGGGGTATATCTCTTCCCTCATCCACACTGGGAGGCTACCACCAACCTGAATGTTTAGTGGCTTTTGAAGAACCGAAGGTGAAAGAGCTTTAGGGCTTCAGGGAATGGAAAAGGCAGGAGCCAATAGATTGAGTCAGTTTAGAGGCGACCCTTTATCTCTGTCATTGTCTACCTTTTTGTGCCTATTTCTGTCAACATCAGTGTGTCTCTACTTTTTCAGGCCCCCAGTGCCTGCGTGACACGTGTAGGGCGGCTCTGATGTCCCCCACGGGATGGTGACCTGATGGCTCACCACAGCCACCTGTCCCTCCTGCTGCTCACACTCTTCCGCCCGCCCTACCTTGGCCACCACCTCCAAGCAGTTGCCCTTGGGGAAAGGGCCCAACAGAGTGACCGGCACAAGGAAAGAGCTACAAAACTAAAGACAACCAGCGAAAGAAAGGCACCGGGAGGGGAGAGGTCTAAGTAACACCCAAAGCGAGACATAAGTGGAAAAAATCCTGAAATTATAGCTCCGACGCTACTGATGTCTAACAACCCCACACACACACACACCCCCCCCCCCGTCATTTTACAGATGAAGAAACTAAGATCCAGGGAGGTTAAATTATTTGCCCACATCACACAGCATCATAAGCAGGACTGGATCTCATGGCCACTGACTCCGGGACCAGAGCTTTTCCCTCTACTCGGAGATAACAGGGAAGCAGGCTTTTAATAAATATTTATTGACTGATTGCCCGTTGGATTAGCGGAGACAATTAGCAGTACCTCTTCAGCCCCCCCTTCGAGAAGCATGGAGCAATGACGACTCTTTAAATTCACCGTCCCGCTACCCTGGCCGCCTCCTTCTCGACCTGGGACTAGGAGTTACACTCGGGACCTGACATTTGACCGCTCCCAAGGCAGGAGCTAAAAATATATCTAGTGAGGGTTACTTCAGGCCATTGCCACTCCACACCCGGACCCAGGAACCCCGCCCCGGCACGCGTCTTTTTCTGCTCCGCCCCGCTGTGTCCATTCCACCCGGGACACAGTCATTGAGGGACTCCATCTACCTAGACCTTTTCCCTTCAAAAACCCACCCGAGAGTTCTACTCTCCACCTCGTGTACATTTCCCCAGCCAGCACACAAGCAGGGGGGCGGGGGGCGCGCGTGAAGAGTGGAGGTAGGAGACGGGTCCCCAGCAGCAGCCAAGAGGGGCGTGCTTGCAAAAAAACCTAAACCAATGGTTGCCCACGGAGAGCGTGACCCCTCCTTCCCCGGGTCCGTTTTCTCCCAGTTACTTTGGGTCTTTCTGAGTGGAGGGGAAGACTGGAGCTGAGGAAGTGTGTCTCCTTGGACTGCCCGCATGGCCCGCACCCGACAGGCACAGCACCGAGCGCCCTTCATTTTAGTGGTTCTTGACTTTCCCCAAACTCCTCCCCTTGGGCACTCTGAAGAAGGCGGAGTTTCTTTGGCCCTCCTGGGAGGATCGTGACTTTGGAGGGGAGTATGGGATCTCAGCCAATGGGTGTTGCGAGAAGGCGTGGTTCGTGTGTGGGGTGTGGTTTGTTGGAGGGGATGGGGACTCAAGCATTAGGTGTGGGGTGGGGGGGGGTTCGCCGGGTGTCTCCCCTGTGCCGGGGTAGGATAGATACCCGGTTCCCCCGCTCCTCTCCAGCTCCTCTACTCCGGGTTCCCCTCCTAGTGCTCCCATTCACCTTCCCTTTTCTTGTTTCCCCAATTCCCTCCTTCCAAATTTTCGCCAGTTCCTTTCCCCTATTTCCTACCAGTCTATCTCCAGTCATCCTTTTGTTCCCGACTTCTCTCCAGTTCATCCAACTTCTCCTCGGACTTCCAGTTCTATTTCCAATTCTTTTCTGGTATTCCTAGACCCTCGCCCCACCTCCAAGTTTCACCCCTCTTCGTCCCAGAGATGCCGTCGGGGTTTCAGCAGATCTGGTCTGAGGTAGGGAAAACTGACTTTCTGGGAATTGGGCTGGGAGGGATTCTCTCTAGGTTCCCCCTTTTCCTACCGAGTATGTGGGGGGGGGAGCGTGAGACTCCAGCGCAGGCTCTACAGTGAGACTATGGTGAGTAAGGGGGTGGTACTGTGCAGGGGAGGGGGCGGTAGGGGCTTCTGGCTATTTATACCATGGCTGAGCAATCCCGTGACTTTAGGGCTTCACCACTGCGAGATGGAAGATTAGAGGGGAGGGGTTCGGTCGGCATCTGTCGAAAACTGAATCTAGAAGGCAGGGTGGGGGTGGGGGTGTCTTATGGATACTACCGCACGTATGGAACGTGCGGTAGTATCAGAAAAGAATAGCTCGAGCACCAGTACGTGTCTTTCTCTGTCTCCAGGTCAATGTCCCTGGTGTGATTGATGCCACTGTCTGTGACACCCATGCTCTCATCATGTGTTTGGGGGAGGGGGGAGTTAGAGATGAACATGCAGGGTCACTGCCAGGCATGTCATATTCTGAGTCATTTGGGGGATGGGAGGCCTGGACATCTAGGATCTTGACCAGTCAGGGTATTTGGGTTGTAATTGCCCTGTCCTGTTCCTCTTGGCTAGTTTCTTCCATGTGAGTTCCTATCCCCACCCCCACCCCCCAACACACACACACACACACACACACACACACACACACACACACACTCTCACACAGACACACACACCTGGCTTCTTTCCAGGTCTCTGAACTTTCCCTTTGGCTCCACAGTTAGATAGGGGGAGGGGGAAGAGAGGAGTGTCATAAAGCGCCCCCCCTTCCCCCAGCCTCCAGCTCAGGTTTCCACTGGAGACAGTCTGTGCTGCCAGCATCTACCCTGCCAACCTCCACCCTCACTACCACCTTCCCGCCTGACTCCTCTGGGTACCCCCCTCCCCCCCCCAGCAAATCTCTGGCTTATTCTCATACTGGGGGGGGGTGCTCTGCAAGAGGAGGTAGCTGAAATTCTTTAAGTCTTATTTCAGTGACCTCTATGACCATGTTACAACTATCCTCTTCAACCTCTTCCGTAGAAAAGGCCTATAAGTTATACCTTGATAAATTACTGGGAGGGTGGCAAAAAAGATGAGAGGGCACAAGGTACCAGGATTTGGAGAAGTTTTGGGATCTGGGCTACCAAGAGGTTTGATATAAGCTAGTCACAGAGCCCCCCAGTTCTCTTACCCTGTGCCCAGTTTTATCCTGGTCATGAACCCATTTGTCCAGCCTTTCAGCTTTTCCCTGGGGATGGGGGGAGGGGCTTGCTTCAAGGCTAGAGTGAATTTCTGTGTTCCCATATGTGTGGGGGTGGGTAGATTCCATCTGTTCCTCCTGTTTACACTGGGATCTGAATTAGATTCCTAATATGGCCCAGTTTACTTCATTCAGTGCCCCAGTTATGGGCCTGGGGGTGGAAAGTTAAAATCTTAAAAATGGTTAGCTCAGAATTCTGGATCCTTGATGTTGCCTGTTCACTATCTAGGAGGGGGACCCTCCACAACAGCGGGTGACAGGAACCCTGATCCTTGCAGTATTCTCTGCTGTGCTTGGCTCCCTCCAGTTTGGCTACAACATTGGGGTTATCAATGCCCCACAGAAGGTGAGGGGCCTGGATATTCTGGCACTGACAGGGGGTTGAAGAGGGCTACCTCGGTCCCATGGGGAAGAGTAGAGGGTTTCAGATGGATGCTGTCCTGAAAGGTTTGGAAAAGGGGGTAAGATCCCTTTTAGAGACAGAAATCAGAACATGTGATACTTGGGAAACTTGAAAAAACAGAAGGCCATTCAGAGAAGGGATTCTCCTGAAGGTAAAGGAAGCTAGCTAGAGAGTCCCTCTTAGGTCATAGGGGATAAGAGTGGGGTAAGAGTGGAGGTTCTAAAGGGAATTCACAAGTACTTACTGCCTTCCCTTCAGGTGATTGAACAGAGTTACAATGAAACATGGCTGGCACGTCAAGGCCCTGAGGCCCCCAGATCCATCCCCCCAGGCACCCTCACCACTCTCTGGTCTCTGTCTGTTGCCATCTTCTCTGTGGGTGGCATGATCTCCTCCTTCCTCATTGGCATCATCTCCCAGTGGTTGGGCAGGTACCAGGGGCTAAAGGGAGGGTAAGGGGGACTGTGGGAAAAGAGAGATTTTGCTAGGAGTGGAGAGAATGGGGATGGAGTCACAACATGAGCAATTTCCACCACCACCCCTTTCCCTTCCCACTTCACATCTCTCTTTCTGGGCTTCTATGTCTGGCACCTATAGGAAGCGTGCCATGATGGTCAATAATGGTGTGGCTCTTCTGGGAGGAGTACTCATGGGCTTGGCCAAGGCAGCTGCCTCTTATGAGATGCTTATTCTTGGACGATTTCTCATTGGCGCTTTTTCAGGTATCCACTGGGAACTCCCCTCTCCAGTCATTTGGGGAAATTTGAATTTGCCCCCAAACCTAAGAATCTGGAGGTATGGGCATGGTGAATATGGAATTTTAAATATCTCTTATTACCTTTCTCCTATCTTACCAGGGCTGACATCAGGATTGGTCCCCATGTATGTAGGGGAGATTGCTCCTACTCACCTTCGGGGAGCTTTAGGAACCCTCAATCAGCTGGCCATAGTCACTGGCATCCTGGTCGCCCAGGTAACCAGTTTTTACTTTTTGTCCTTACTGGGGGGTGGGGTTGAAATGTAGATAAAAGGAGGGTTTCAGGGAGATGGAAGGGTTGGGCCAGGAGAAAAGAGGTGGTGTTAGGGGTATAGGATGGGGGTAGGGGAAGGAGAAATAAGTTTCATCTCAAATCCTCTCTCTCTCCTTTCCCCTCCTCCCCCAGGTCCTGGGCTTGGATTCTATGCTGGGAACAGAGACGTTGTGGCCACTGCTGATGAGCTTGACTGTGCTTCCTACCCTCCTTCAGCTTGTACTATTGCCCTTCTGTCCAGAGAGCCCCCGATACCTTTATATCATTCGTAACCTGGAAGGACCTGCCAGAAAAAGTAAGACTCTCCCTCTTTCCAATGACAAAGGGACCCAAACATCTAAACCCCCATGCATCTGGCCTATCACCTTCCAACTGTTTTCCCTCAGGATCTCATTCAAGTTTCTACACCTCCATCTCTGTCTTCCTGATTCTCTTTTTCCTAAATCCCTGTTTTTGTTAAGGACCCAGGAATTTATCCTCCAGCCCTAGCTCCTCTTTCCCCTTCCCAGGTCTGAAGCAACTGACTGGATGGGCAGATGTATCTGGAGCACTAGCGGAGCTGAAGGAGGAGAAACGCCAGCTCGAACGGGAGCAGCCCCTTTCCTTGCTCCAGCTTCTCCGCAGCCGGACACATCGGCAGCCCTTGGTCATTGCTATTGTACTTCAGCTCAGCCAGCAGCTGTCGGGGATCAATGCTGTAAGGATGTACCCCAAGGACTAGGTACCCTGGGGAGAGGGCCAGGGACAGAAAGGTGAAGGAATAGAGACACATGGAGGAGTGGGTTTTGAGGTGGGGGAATGGCTCGTCATGGAACCAGAAACAAGTAGACTAGAGAATATATGAATTTGAAAGAGGAATGGGGATGGTAGAGGAGCTAAAACTTTTGGACAAAAAGCCTTTGAGGGTGGGGGGAAGTAAGGAGGTGTGTGTTTGTGTTTGTGTCAGGAAAGAAAAAGAACTAAGAATTATTAAATTCTGCAGCTACATAGCTGCAGAGACATGCTAGATAGAGGGATCAGAAAACTAGGACAGTATAAGATGGTTAGTAGAGGAGAGGGCTTCTCACTCATTTTTCATTTCCTTCTCCCCTACACCCAGGTTTTCTACTATTCAACTAGCATCTTCGAGTCAGCAGGGGTGGGGCAGCCAGCATATGCTACCATTGGAGCAGGCGTGGTCAACACAGCTTTCACTTTGGTCTCGGTAATAGCACTGATATGGGAGCCAGGTGGATCTTTTGCCCTTGAGCCTACCTCTCTAGCATATAAAGGTGTAGAGCTTGAGAGTAGCTCCCTCCTTCTTCCATTCTCTCATTGTCTGGACCTTCTTCCCTTTCTCCTTCATTCCTTCTCCCATTTTACTGTCCACTCAGGGACCAAAACTTAAGGCCTCTTGCTTTTTTATCCCCCCAGGTACTTCTAGTGGAACGGGCTGGGCGTCGGACACTACATCTCTTGGGCCTCGCTGGAATGTGTGGATGTGCTATCTTGATGACTGTGGCTCTTCTCCTGCTGGTGATGACCTTGGGCGAGGTTGGGGGAGGGGTGGAGAAATGTCAATGTCCACTTCTGGGGAGAGTCCCCACACTTAGGAAATGCCCGTGAAGCTCTAATCCCAAAGGAGGGGGATGGGGCATATAGCAATGCTATTTCAGAGACAGAAAGGGGATGTCATCATCTCCTCAATCCCTGTGCTATCCTTGGCCTTTCCAGAAGAGAGGAAACGAAGTAGTGTCTGAGACAGTCATCTCTCCATAGCTGTGGGGTTACTTGGCCTGTGGTTGTTTGAATCTATCATTTTCATCGGGGGTTAGAAGTAGTATAACAGGGCTTTGAGAAAAGTCTGCATTACAACTTTCAGCACTTCTGGAACTTTCATACTTTCTAGCCACCAGGGATCCCCCAGGAACTACTGGGGAACAGAGTCCCCATGTAACCCAGCAGCCAAATTATGATCATCAGATGCTCCTAGGAGACTCACTACTTATGGAGGGAACTGGCTGACCCAGATGTCACTGTGACTTGTATTTCCCTCAGTCCTCATTGGGATGGCTTTCAGAACTATAATTCCCCTAAAGGATCCAAGGGATTTCTGACCTAGAGGAGCTGGTACCCCAGCAGTGGAAGTTGTAGTTTTTTCTGAACAAAAATATTTGAGGAGTAGGATGTCAATGGATTGTCTCTGTCATCTCTGCCTTTCAGGAACGGGTTCCCACCATGAGCTATGCCAGCATGGTAGCTATCTTTGGCTTTGTGGCTTTCTTTGAGATCGGCCCAGGTCCTATCCCATGGTTCATTGTGGCTGAACTCTTTAGTCAGGGACCCCGACCAGCAGCCATGGCTCTGGCTGGCTTCTCCAACTGGACATGTAATTTCATTGTGGGTATGAGCTTCCAGTACATGGCGGTAAGTCCTTCCTTCCCCAACTCATATACAAACCGTACCCCACAGGTGAAATCCAGGTAGAGATTTTCCCATCAGATTGTTAACTGCAATGTAGGGAAGAGATACCCTAACCTCTTATTTTCTGGTTCTGTTATCTCCACCTCCCTGCCTGCCTCCCTGCTACCACCTGACCCTATTTATACGTATATGTGCATATATATATATATATGCACATATATGTATATATATATATATACACACACATATATGTATATATGTATGTATAGTCTTCTTTCTCTGTTTCTCATTTATTAAAGTTAGGAGAGGCCTCAGAGGCTCTCTAGTGCAACTTATACCTCAACAAGAATCCTCTCAACAACATAACCTAACAAGTAGTCATCTAGCCTTTACCTGAAGGTCTCCTATTGTTGATCAAGCCTAGTGGTACAGCAAAGAGAGATTCCCAGACTAGGGCAGTGCTCAGAAAAAGCCAAGTCAAGGAGAAGAAATGCAGTTTTTATGAGTAATTATTCTTTGAATTAAATGTATTTAAATAAACAATGGATCTTTGCTCTTAATTCAAATCCTCATTTCTATAACTCATACTCCCCTCTCTAAAATAAACTATTAGCCTACTGTTAAGCCCAGATCAACCCTCCTTCCACATCCTTACAAGCTGTTAGGACCACCACCCTATCTAAGGCTAGTAGTCCTGTGGGTTGCTGCCACCCTTCTCCTAAGCTAGCTACTTCTTCCTTACCTTTGCTCTAGGATGCCAGTGGCCCTTATGTCTTCCTCCTTTTTGCTGTTCTCCTGGTTGGCTTCTTTCTCTTCACCTACTTGAAGGTGCCAGAAACGAGGGGCCGAACATTTGACCAGATATCTGCAGCCTTCCGACGGACCCCATCGTTGCTGGAACAGGAGGTGAAGCCCAGCACAGAACTTGAATACCTGGGACCAGATGAGAATGACTGAGAGGCAGGGTAGAAGGTGACAAGTACACCTTTCCCCCTTCTTCTCCCTTAATTGAACTCTCCTCCCCAAAGCACTTTAAGTTTCCCTTTCCAACCCTCTCAAGGGCAGGAAGGAATATCTTAGGTCTGGTGATATTGGGGGTTAAAATTCATGGCTTGAATTCCCCCTCCCCCAAACCCGTTCCCTTTAGTGTGAATCTCTTGGATTATTTATCTATAGTGGTTGGGTTTTGGGTGTAAATATAGGCAGGGCTCTGTCCCCAACCTCCTCACCTACAAGGGTTCCCTGGTCCCTCTCTTTCCTTATCCTCAGCCTCAAATTTCTATTTCCTCCCGCTACAAAGAAGGGGAATAACAGAAATCCCTTAGAACTAACTTTTCCAGGTGGGAAAGAATAATATAGGTGTCCTGCCTTCCTAAAGAGCTTTGAAGAAGCCTAGGGCCTAGCACCCTAACTTAGCATCCCCTCTTGACTTCATACTGGCAGATTATCCCTCACGAACAACCTGACAAAGCCAAATAAATGGGTGGTAGGCAGTGGGGAGAATTCTCATGCTGAGAAAGCTCTAGGGAAGGTACTTCCTTTCACTCATTCTGTCATTTGGGGAGACTGTGCACATGGTAGGGAGAGTTTTAGGGAAGATACCTCCCTTCACTTCATTTTGTCCTTTGGGAAGACTGTGCACATAGTGGGGGAGAACTGTAGAAGAAATAGATACCTCCTTTCATTTTGTCTTTTGGGGAGACTGCACATGGTGGGGAACACTCTGGGGAAGATACCTCCCTTTATTCTGTCCTTTGAGGAATCCCAAATATGCCAGTAGGTATTTCTCCTTTGTGGATTCCCACTTAAGTTGGGGCATTGTCTCCCCCGAACTCACTCTCACCCTGAAGTGAATTTTGTACAGGTAGCCCTTTGAGCTCCTGACCAAAAAAAAAGAAAAGAAAAAAGTGGAGGCATCTGTTGGTGTAATAAAAAGGCTGACTGGGGCCTTAGAACATTTTTATATGTTTGTGTAGAGAGAAAAAACCAAAACAGATTATACTTAATGTATATATAAAGGTCACTATATAAAAGGCAAGTGTGCTACTTCTTTAAAGGGATGCAGAATTAAGAGCTGGCTCTTTCTCAACCCTGAGACAAATGTCAGACTTCTGCTAGTGTCTGCCCCATCCTCTCTGCCTGTCCCTTTAATACCTAGCCCAGCCTACTTTCTACTCTCACAAGCCTTCCTTTGATCCTGGGGCATGCTCTAGCCCCATAGCAATAGTTTGTACACCCACCAAGCAGACCACTTGGACCAATATTCCAACACACTCTTTGATCACTCAAATACTAACTCATCACCCTAACTTCTGGTCCTGAGAACAGAGCAGAGGCAGAAACACAGACAGCTGTGCAAATTTTTTTTTTTACTGGAGGCTCAGGTGGCACATGACATTTCACCAAATGGCTGGGGGAGGGAGAAGACCCAAAAAATAAACTGGGGGGGGGGGGAAGGGAGATCTGGCTCCAGTGGACAAAGGATGTACTCCCTTCCTTCCACCCTTGGGGGTGGGGGTGGTGGGGTCGAACCAAATCAAAAAGTTGTTCTACCCTCCTGGGTCCTGGGAAGGAGGGGATGGGGTGAAGGCCGCTGTTTCAATGTCATGGATTTTTTTGAAGGGGTGGGGGGAGGGAGACAGGGAAGGAGCAGTTGGAAAAAGCTGGCAGATACCTAAGGAAGAGAAACAAATCGGAGAGAAAAAGGGAGGTGTTAGAGAATATTTGAAGATGCTCCTTCCCACCCCCTTGCCCCCAACCCCTGGTCTTTCTATATGACCTCAGACCCTGGGATACTCAACCAGATAGCTGCTCTAGTTGTCCCCCTAGTTGGAATCATTCCAGTAAGGTGGTAGGGGAGTCCCCACTGGTTACAGGGGTTGAGGTCTGAAGGGAAAAGAATGATTAGAAGTAAGAAGTGTATTTATATAGCTAGAATGCCTAACCACAACTCACTCTTGACTGTTCTCTACTCCCCCTTGCCCAACTCTACACCTAACTCCCCCAATCCTATCCCCCCGGGTCCCACCCTATACCAGCCCGAAATTCACATCCACAAGCTGGTGCTGTGGCTCCAATCGGGGCTGGGAAGATGTGTCCGCAGGAGGTGGCATGGGCTTGACTGCCTCTGCTGGGGTCTCCCGATGGGTAGGGGCACCTGCTGGGGGTGGGCCCAGGGGTACTGGCTCTTTGTTATCGGCCTGCATGGAGGAGGACAGGGGAGAGGGCTGGTTTCAGCTTTCTCCTTCCTATCTTCATAACCCCTACCCCCACACATATAATTTTCCCTAGCTCTTACCTCAGGGGCTGCAGTCTGCCGGGGACCAGGAGGCTGTTGCCTCCTACGTTGAAAGTAAGGCCGATTTCGGGGGCGCTGGGGCTCTGGCCTTGAGTCATCTGTGGGACCCTGGCTGGGTTTGGTCTCTCCATCTCCGCCTTCCGTGGTGGGCTGCTGAGGAGGCCGAGGACGGAAAGGCCTGGGTTGTTGGGAAGAAAAACCTTATCAAGATTAGGGCGAGACATCTCTCCTGCCTGCCGCGCCTCACTATAGCTCTCTGGTCTTCCAGCCTACCTGGTTCTGCCTTGGAAAAGATATACAGCTGCTAATAAGCCACAAGTCATGAGCCCAAGCCCACAGTTTTGGTTCCCTCCTCTGAGCTAGCTTTCTTGCTCTTAAAAGTCTTATACCCTTAGAAGCTAGGCATGCTGCTTCCTAATTTCTTACCCCTAATCTCAGTCATTTATTGCTTTTCTTAGAGCTCAAAGTCCACTTTTAAGAAAACCAATAGTAACTGTAGAAGAGGAAAGGGGCTCATGGACACTGATAAATGCAAATCAATCTTTAGATATTATAGCTGAGAGGGAGAGGTATGCTTACCTTCGATACCTGGGTCGGAATCTGGGTGGAGGTGCCCGTTCATCTCCCTGCTGCTGGTCCCCTTCTAAGGGGGCTGGGTCTTTGGGCTCTACCCCATCTGTACCCTAAAGATATATAAAATTGGGGTTTGTGAATTTCCAAAATATATAAAGCTGGGGTCAGGTTCTACTTCCTAGAACCAAGACATCCTTAGCTTATCCTGACTGCCACAAAGTTCCACACAAAGAGCCAAGCAGCTTCTCTCTTCTCCCTTCCCCTCCCTCAACACCCCACCATGTTCCTCTTTCTGGTCATCTAGGTAGTTTAGTGCATAGAACACTGGACCCGAGTTCAAATTCTGCCTCAGACACTAGCTAGCTGTGTGACCCCAGGAAAGTCATTGGGAGTAGGATGCAATGATCTCTGGGGTCTCTTCTAGTCCAACACTTTTCTCCTAGGGCCATGACACTACTTAGTTCTTGGCTTCCTCCTTCTAGGCCTTTGCCCTTTAGGGACACCAGCAACCCAAACCTTCTCTCACCTCCATAGGCTGCTGCTGGTTGGAGGGCCTAGGGCCCCTAACAAAACGTCGTCGGTAAAAGAAGGGGGGTGGGCGTCGTCGGCGAGGTCGCTGAGTGGGGTCCTCGGCCCGTTCCCCTTCACTACCTGGTTCAGCTACCCCTGTAGGGGCCTCTGCCACCAGGGGTGGGGGTGCAGCAGGCCGCGGCCGAGGAATAAATCTACGAAAACGGCGTCGGTTGGGGGCATAGCGACTGCCCTTCACTGGTACTCCCCCTGGACCAGTCACATTAGCAGCTTCTGCACCCTGGGATGGAAAAAATCAGAACTCTTTCCCAACTCCAACTCCTCCCCTGCCCACCCCACATGACCCATTCAGAACACATCACTGACTTCTTATTCTTTTCTTAGGGCTAGTATCAGAGGGCACTAAAATTAATTTAGAACCTCTTCTTTAGCATCCCAACTCTTGATTGGAAGTAATAGACTGAGGCAGCCCCCATACCTTCTAGACTGGAAGAAGGGTCATAAAGTAGGGTACATGATAACCTCATGAAGTTTTGAGGCCCAGGATTACCCTTCCCTTAACCTTTATTCTTCCATGTTTCTAGGTCCTCCTGCCCCTCCATGAATCCCCCAAACCTTCTCTCCTTCCACGACATCAAACTCCACTGTTTCCCCATCCCCAACACTGCGCAGAAACTTCCGAGGGTTGTTTCTTTTAATGGCTGTCTGGTTGGGGAAAAAGCAGTGAGTAGAGCTGGGACAAGACAGGAAGACACAGATATCTTTTACCCATTAATATAAAATACCTATTGTCTTAATGCTCAATAAACTACATATTCAGGTATTTGTGGGGCAGGGAGAAGGATTTGCCAAAAGTGGACCAAAGGCCTCGAAACCTGCATCCCACCCAGACATCCTTAGGGATTTCCCATTAGAGAAATGTGATAATGTGTGAGAAGAGATGGAACATACAATAGAATGTAGATATAGCTAAGGTAAGATTCAGAGTTAGGCAGTTTGCTTTGGTGTCCATTCTATTCCCTAAATTTATCAATTCAATTTAGGTCATTTTTCCTCCCCAGTTAAAATATTCCTGTTATGTTCTGGATAGGTGGCAGCTAACCTGAGAAACTAATTCATGGTATATCAATGGGCATGAGAGGCAGTGTCGAATAGTGGATAGAGAGCTGGACTCAAAAGTTAAGAAGACCTGAGCCCAAGTCCAGCCTCTGACACATACTGGTTGTGTGATCCTGGGCAAGTCCCTTAACCTGTCAGTACTCTAGGTAAATGTGATTATAAGTTGAAGGTACTAAACCACATTGATAGAGGGAGTACTCTATTCCAATTCAATCACAGGCCCAGTCCCTATCCCTATTAACAGACACTACTCATTACTAGCAGGTTACTGTGAGTTAACAGAAGCCTTTGATGCTTTATAAGTGACTAATGATAGTTATTTCAGGCACTTGTCACAGAGAGGGCATAATGGGATTGGAGGCAATAGTAATAGCCTTTTTAGGGTTGCCATAGCACAGATTCCCATTCTGAGGATGTTAAAATTAAACAAGTAGAGATATTCGTTAAGTGACATTCAGAAAAGGAAATGATCCTTGTATCTTCTGATCCTACCTGAGAAGCAAGCCTGACTCTTACCTGGTGAACAAAGACATCCTCCTTGGTGTCATTCCTGTGAAATGGGAAGGGGCATCATTAGGGGGCTGAAGAATGTTTGAGGCTTTGAGGGTATACTCCAAATATGACTTCCCTTTGCCTGACCAATCAACTGTTATTTTCTTACCCAGTGTTTCTCAAAGGGGTTGTTTTTTTTGGGGGGGGGGGGGGTGGTCGCTGCAGGCATTAGGAGAGTATCAGCAGCTGTCTGGGGCTCCAGGTGGGAAAGGGTAAAGTCAGCTCAAGGTGTGGCCAGAAAGAGAAAGGGCACAAATCTACAACTCAGGTGGGAAAACTAGCCTTGTTGGAAACAAGCAAAGGCACCTTGAACCTGCCAAGGTGCCCAAGAAATGGGACAGCTCTCTGCTTGCTTCTGCCCCACCTTCTACACCCAGGGGCAACTCAAGAACTGGGTGGTGCTGGGTGAAGCTGTTCCTCCTCCCCCTTTCAAAGTGATTGGAAAATTCCACTCTGCCTCCTTCCTTCTTCCTTGCAGGAGGAGGGAGAAAGGTGGGGGCGGTGGAACAGGAGATGCAGAACAGGTTTTTTTTGGGGGGGGGACAAGGAGCCAGGAACCCTTACACCACTGCCCCCCCCCCCCCTGACCCCCGGTCTGTGGATGGATCTCAGGGTCAGGACATTCCCACTTGACTGGAAACCCTGGTGAGAACAAGTTGGAGAGAGATTTAAGTGAGGAAGTAGAAATACTCATCCATTGTCCACCCCTACCCTTGCCATAATCCTAATATACTCTATCTCTAGGCCTTCCCAAAGACTGGATGTTTCAGGCTCTAAGGCAGCTGAGCTTGCCAAAGGTCAGACTGCTAAGAGGCTGCCTGTCTCTCGGGGTCTTCCCGAGAGACAAACCGGGCAGGGTGCCGATGTTGGGGGAGAGCCTACTAGGGGAGATCTCACTTTTGACTTTCCTTTGTATTTAACATTCAGAGTCTTAACTGAAGTTTCAAAGGGGGCGGAGTAGATAACCTCCCGTTTTCACCTGATGGGAAGGAAGGTGTATCGTAGAATTAATACTGAGCCAATCATTCCTTCTAGAGATTACTGAAAAGGGGAAAGGAACACCTCCAAGAGGAAATTAAGGGAAGGTGGGGATCTTCCCGGCAGGGCTCCAAGAGTAGGAAAAGCTCTTCACACTTATCCTGCCCCCAAGGCACGGCAAATAAGAGGCAATTGGGCAATTCCAAGGGGGTGTGGCAGACTCGCAGCCAAGTTGGTGGATTCCTAAAGAATTAACCCTCTGCTGTAGGATAAAATAGGAAGACCGGGCTCGAGTAGGGAAGGCTTCATCTTCCATATAAGGGCGTGGTATTTGTGCAGTGGTTAAAGACGTTCAAATCCGCTTCAGCTGACATTTGGGGCAACCATGTGCCTCAATAAAGGGTCTGGATGAAGTTATGGATCCTCCAACCACACAGCCCAGTTTAGAGGACATCCCCACCCCTTCCCTGCCTTAGGTACCTGTTGATGAATCCATAACCATTTCGGACGTTGAACCATTTGACAGTGCCCAGAACTTGGGTTGCTGCCAGGGGGAGGTCCAAGTAGGGAGAATAGGGCAGGGGAAGAGAGATGGAGTTAGGCTCAAATCAGTTCTGAGCACACATCAAAGTCCAGCCCCACTCCTAAAACTACTCACTGCAGGACAGCCACACCTGCTTAGCTTCAGGGAACTATCTCCAACCAATTCTACTTCTTTGAACTTCCAAATGACCCGACCTGGTGCTCCACAGAGGTCCTAAGCTCCACCACGTTCAATTCCAAGGCCCCTCCCTCACAGTCATCGCTGCCCCTGCCCTTCCAGAGTCCCCCACCTTGGGGACAAGGGCCCCGGGGGGGGGGGGCGCTTGCGCCCAGCTGCTTCGCCCTAGTCCTTCGGCGGGGCTCCGCCTTCCTCCGAGCCTGGGCTCACTTGGCTGCTGACTCTTCCTGACCTTGGCCCCTCATTCACCTGCACCCTCAGCTCTACCCATCCAACCAGACCTTCCTCCCGAGGCCCCCTCAGGTGTCAGGCCCCCAGACCCGGCTCCCTCACCCAGCACCGGTTTGTCCGCCTGGCTTCGGGCGGGGGGGTGCGGGTGTCCCCGGGGCTGCAGTCGTCTGGGCGCCTGGGGCTGCGGGGCCCGGAGCTGCGGGGATCCCGGCGGGGGGCGGGGCGGGGGCGGCTCCCATTCCCCCTCCCATCCCGCCACCGCCAACGCCGGATTTCTGCAGGTCACCCCCGGGCGACACCACCCCGACCCCCGCCGCATCCGCCGCCGGGGCAGCTGCCGCCGTCTCCGCCTCGCTCATCCCGCCGGGTCCGGGTCCGGTACCGGCCCCCACCGCCTCCGTTGCCGCCGCCTCCTCCTCCTCCGCCGCCCCGGCCCCTCCCCCCCGCCCGCGCGCTCCCACTCTCGCCTGGCCCGCTTGCGCCCCGCCTCCCTGCCCGGTCCTCGCGCCCCGAGCCTCTCCCTAGCACCACGCCCCCTCCCCGCTCCTCGCCGCGGCCGCCGGCCAAGCCAATCTGAAGCTTGTGGAGAGGCTCCGTGAAGACTCCCTCTTCCCCGCCCCCCCAGCCAATACAGGACCAACAAGCCCAGCCCACGCGGTAGTCCAGACCGCTCCCACCCCCAGGCTTCGCACGTGAGGCCGGTTCCCTCGCACCCAGGACTATATCCCTGCCTTGGCCCCGCCCACCGAACTGGGTCACGTGGCTCGGGTGGGTCCGGTTCATTGGCTGGTAGGTTCTTTTCTCCCCTCCCCCCCGCCTCTCCTCTTCCTTCCCCGCTCCATCCCTTTCCCCCCGCCATGGGAAATCAAACCGACCTGTCATACGCCAACCGCCACCTGCCGGCCCAGTGAGGGGCGGGGCTCCGCGAGTTCCTCCGTTACCCCTGGCTACGGAAGAGAGAGAGGAAGCTGCCGCTTGTGTTCTGTGGGCTCGCGTTGCCCTACCTGTGGATGCGGTTCCTGGAGTCGCGTCGCGCCTCCGACACGCCCTTTCGCT
Organism: Vombatus ursinus; assembly: GCF_900497805.2. Classification (NCBI taxonomy): domain Eukaryota; kingdom Metazoa; phylum Chordata; class Mammalia; order Diprotodontia; family Vombatidae; genus Vombatus; species Vombatus ursinus. The sequence goes on from NW_020951694.1 coordinate 911,418, forward strand.
CCGCGGTCTCTCGGGTCCAGCCCTCCCAGCGTCGGACCCGTGGCCGTAGTCCCCATGCCCCTGCCACCTGCGCCTGGGCACCTCAGCGCTGCCTTCTTGGAGTCGGGGGCGGGATGCGTGAGGAAGGTTGCACGTTCCAAACGGGGCCAGGGACTGGTCTTTGATAGCTGTGCCCAGGAGATGGAAGGAAAGGAGACTGGGGCCGTGGAACAGGTGTGGGGAACCTCAGGGTGGAGCTTAGAGACGTTGGGGTGCTTCCTGGAAGACCGGAGCACGAGGTATTTACGGACCTGGAGAATGAATGTCCTGCCACCGAAGCTCTTACTTTCGGATAATGCAAAAAATAAAAACAAAAAATAAATCCTTCGGACTAGAGTAACGCTGCTCAAGAATCATGATCAGTTAGCTGAAGAAAGTTGACCAAGCACCAAAAGTTGTCTAAATTAATCATGCTAGTTGGAACCGGATTCGTTCCAGAGATTGACATCCACTGCCTGCAGTCCTTGGTGCCTCTGGGTTTGGAGTGACCAGCCCTCGAAGCTGTCCCTTGCTCCCTCCATGGAATGCTCAGTCACCCCCCAGGACCCAATAGATTTGGGGTGGGTTGCTGACAACTAACTCTTCCTCCATCCTATCGCTGGCAAACTCCCAGCTTCTGCCTTTGCGTCTCCCGTCCCTGTGATTCAGTAAATGTTTACTGCAGCCAGCGAAAATGTTTTCACTCAGGTACTGATAGAGCTCCAGATACTCTCCCCTTTTTCTTCCTCAGCCCACACAATTAATAACTTCCTTTACCCTCAGGAATCCCAGGTGCATTGTTAACAAACTCCGCCTTTAGCCAAGCGCTCTTCAGCCGTACATTTAATTTGGAACTAACCGAAACCTGGCTCACTCTAGAAGCCTCTGTAGCTCTGTCAACCCTCAACGGTACTCGATGCTTTTTCATGCTCCCGGTGACACGGAGACACAGAGAGTGATCACACTCTCTGAAGTTTCCAGACTCTCCCCTTGCCGCTATTGTCAGCAACTTCTCTTTAAAGTTCAAGCCATCTTTAATTACCTACTTTAGATCTTTATTGCTGTCATTTACTAGATTCTAGAGAGAGGAAGAGAGAATGACTTGGCTCAGGATCTTCCTTGCCAACCCAAATACTGCATACATTCTTGCTTACTTGCTGATGTTTCCTCCAATATAGAGGCTTCCCAACATCAATTAAGATGAACTATACCTTTACTCCATTTCATTGACTATATAGTCCTACTCTTGATATCATCACCCAAACTGTGATATCTTCATGATTCAGAGTTTTTAATTCCTCTTTTTTTATGATAAACTTTTATCCAGTTTCTCCCACCTCCTTGTTTTTCTAGTACAAACATTTGATGTGACTGAAAACTGTTCTTCCCCTAGTCTTTACAGTGAATTGACCAATTCAACTAGACGCTGTCATCTACCTTTAAATCCCTTGCTTTGTTCTTTTGCCATTCCTATATTGCCAAACCCCAAGCTTATGTTTCCCCAACTAACAGCATTCTTCACTAATGCATACTCCTGTGCTGCTGAATGCCTCTGGAGAAAGTCACACAACTGTGCTTAATCTAACCTCAACTGTCAAATTTCAACTAAATCCTACATTGCTATGTGTTGATTTTATTCTTTTTAGAATCAAATATTATGAACACCTTATGCTACACTTCAAAAACCCTTCTGCATCATCCTATGTTCTTTGCTCCTTTACTCTGGTTTTTGAGAAAGAGGTGCCAAGGCTACCCATTCTACATAGGCCCTCAAATGAGTTCTCTCCTCTGTGAATTGTTTGCCCCCTTTAAGTGTTCTCTTTCTCATTTTCAATTGCTCCTTCCCTGTTGTTTATAAATATTTCTAAATCTCCTCCATTCTGAAACTTCCCCTTGATCCTGACACCTCCTTAAGGTATCTCCCTTTATCTTCCTCTTTTCACAGCCATGGGTCTAAAACTAGCCATTTATGTTCAATTGCCTCCACTCTTTAACTCTTTACAACCCAACTTCCAATCATAGCACTCTACTGAAATTGCTCTCTCCAACTGCTAAATCCAAAGGCCTTTATTCAGCCTCATTCTACTTAATTGTTCTGAGACTTTTGACACTACTAACCACTGGCTTCTGTCATACTGCTCTCTTTTTGTTCTCTTACCTTGTTTTTGCAGTCTCCTTTCTTGGATCATTGCCCACATCCCATCCCCTAATATTAGGTGTTTTGGACTGGATTCCTTTTTTACTCTACAGTCTATTTCTTGGTGAATTCCCATAGATTCAATTATTATCTCTACACAGATAAATCACTAAACTATATATCTAACCCTAATCTCTCTCTTGAGTAATCCAATATTACTAACTGCTTGCTGGACGTCTCTGCCTAGATGTCTCAAAAGCATCTCAAACTCAACTTATCTGAAATGGAATTCATAATCTACCCATGATCTAATCCTAACATTAATATTCCTTCACACTTCCTTATTTCTGTTGAGATCACCATCATCTTTCTTGTCATTCAAGTTTGAAACCTGAGAGTCAATTTAATTCAATGTTCATTATTTTCATTTGTATTTTTTGTGCTTTACATTTTTCTATTGACATATTTTATTTTTATACCTTTCATTTCCCAGTATATCCCTCCCCCTTCCCAGAGAGATTTTCCTTGTAACAAAAAGGATAAAAAGGACAAATCACGTACTATGTGTAGTTCAGCAAAACTAAGCAATACATCAGAGAAGACTGAAAATATATGCAATATTTCACACCCATAGCCCCCAACTGGGCAAAAGAGGTGAGGAGTGCATTTCTTTCCTCTTTAGGGCCAAACTTGATCGTTATAGTTACAACAATGTTCCACAAGCATTTGCAAGGCCCAGAGGATACAAAGACTAATACAAAACAGTCCCTTCTAGGAGCTTGCATTCAACCGGGGAAAACAATAGATATCCAAGTAGTTTGGGAAGGGTGAGGTACTAACCTTTAGAAGAGGAGATCAGGAAAAGCCTTCAGTAGGAGGTAGTACTTGGGTCAACCTTTGAAGGTTGAATTAGGGATACCAGGAGGCAGAGGTAGAGCATTTCAGGCATAAGACAGTCTGGGCAAAGATACAGAGGCAGAAGATGGAATGTTGTATATTGGAAACAGCAAATAGGTCAGTTTTTCTAGAATGTAGAGTATGTGAAGGGGAATAATGTGAAATGTTTCTGACTTCAACCAGACTGTGAAGGGCTTTCAATGCTAGACTTTGCATTTTTATAGAGGTAATGTTGTTGTTATGGGCAGTTTGGTGGCACAGTGGGTTAAGTGTAGGGCCTGGAGTCAGACCTGAATTCAAATTTGACCTCAGAATGGGTGACTCTGGGCAAGTCACTTACCCCTGTTTGCCTCAGTTTCTTCATCTGTAAAATGAGCTGGAGAAGGAAATAGCAAACCATTCCAGTAGCTTTGCCGAGAAAACTCCAACAACAATGTTTTAGTTCAGTTGTATCCAACTCTCAGTGATCCTGTGGACCATACTGTCCATGGAGTTTTCTTGGCAAAGATACTAGAGTGGTTTGCCACTTTCTTCTCCAGTGGATTAGGGCAAAGTTAAGTGACTTGCCCAGAGTCACATAGCTAGTGTCTGAAGGCTGATTTAAACTCAGGTCTTCTTGACTCCAGGTCCAGCACTCTATCCTTGGAGCCACCTAGCTGCCTCCCACAGAGGTAACAGGGAGTCAAAAATTGATGTACTTGATGTTCTTCGTTTTTTGAATTCTATCTCCTACCTCTGTTCCATGCCTGTAACGCCATTCTTGCACTTCCCTGCCTCTTCAAATCACCAGCTTCCCTCCAAGGATCAGCTCAGGCGCCACCTCTAGGTCTTTCTTGATCCTGTGTAGTTGTTAATGCTTTACCACGAAATTATTTTGTATTTACCATGTATATACTTTGTATTTGCTTATCTATGTTCATGTTGTATCCTTACCTCCCTCGAACTTGCCCCCCCACCCATAAAATGTAAGTTCAAGGATTGTAAATATAAAATGTAAGGCAAGGACTGTTTTTGTATTTGTATATCCAGTAGAGCACAACAAATGGTTGTTAAATTGCATTAAGTGAGTGATAGGATCTAAGAGGGGATAGACTTCGTGAAGAAGCAGAGGGGGTGAATGGAGAATGAAATAATGTTTATAAAATACTTCACAGAGTATATGCTGGCAAACAGTAGGCACTATATAAAACTAGCTATTATAGAGGCATCTAGGTGCCATGGTAAATGGAGCACTGGGCCTGTAGTTAGGAAGACCCACTTACCAGCTTTGTGATGCTGAGTAAGTTACTCTTGCCTCATTTTCCTCAACTGTAAAATGGAGTTATTGGCACCTACCTCTCAGGATTGTTGTGAGGATCAAATGAGATGATATTTCTAAAAGACCTATGTGCCTGGCTCATAGTAGGTGCTATATAAAAGCTAATTCTTTTTGCCTTCCCCAGCCGAAGTACTTGAAGAAGAGTTACTTCTTAGAAGGGATTGAGTTTTTCAGAGATAAAGAGGAGGCAGACAGCAAATAGAGTGGTAAAGGGACCAAGGGGGGAGAGGTATATAGACAAAGAGATTAAACTCAGGAGGGACCAAAACCTTCCTAATCTCTCTTGATAAGTGAAATCCCACAGTCGAGGCTAACTCAAAGGTGTAAGTCCATTGTTTACAAAGATAACAATCCAAAGAGTTTTGTCGATGATACCCAACTGTGGAGATATTAGATTTTCCATAAGGAGAAGGGGGAGGGGAGTAGTGCTGATTAAGGCAGTTCCCAGACCAATTTAGTGAACTTTCTAATCAACTTGATGAAATTACAAAGCAGTGAGTCTTTGGGGCTCTGATGGCCTCTCCGTATAGAGAAAGTGGGTATGCCCACTGGTACCTTCTTGAGAAAATGAAGGGACTACTCCTGTGTGAGTTTCAGAGCCTGAGGTTACACTGTTGTTTGTTCTTCATTTTCAAAGAGGACCAGTGACATCATGGATGATATCTTGACTTGCTCCTGTATTGGATTTAAGTGAGGCAGTTTCACAAGTCTGTCTTCCTGAGTCATCAGAAGTCCAATGGCAAGAAAAGTCAAGATCACTGGTGATGGTCTGGGATGCACAGGATGATGATGATCTTGGTGTCTTTGATGTCTGACCACGCTTGGGTGCTCCACAGTGCCTGCTTCAGTTGCCTTCATGGCTATTGGAACAAATTGTTCTCATCTACCTATTCTGCCAGGGGAAAGTCTTCATGTGCTTGGGATAGACATCACCCTAATTCACTGATGGGTTTGAGGCCCATTGGTCACCCTCAACCTGGTTTATGCAAATCTGCCAAGAAAGTTTTAGTGGGATGTGGCTGCTGTTCATGCTGTTTGTGCTGTTCATACCTTGTTGTTATAGGTGAGAGTTGGGTGCATCAGGTAGATGGCAAAGGTAGATGAGCAGCCCTGAAAAGGACTCAGAGGTTCTAGTTCTCTTGAACACCCTATACACTCCAGGTTATGCTAAAGATGATTGAGCAGGACAGAGTTTTGGCTAAAGAGCTGTTCTCCCCACTTCCATATAAAAGTAAGCAGATAGACCTTTTCAGCCTTTTTCACTTCTGAATGAATGAATGGCAAAATTAATCAAGCACTATAGCCAGGCATTGGGCAAAGGACTGAGGATAAAAACATCAGCAGGAAAGTCCCTAACTCTCAAGGAACTTATATTCTAATAGAGGAGTACTACTCAGAACAGGGAGCTAGATTAGGAGGGAGGAGGAGCAATGTGGTTTGGAAATAGCCAGGAAGTGGTATGGTGGCCTGGTTCCAGACAAGATACAGTAAAAGTTCATCTCTCAGAGCCCAGGGTTCCAGAGGTTGAGTCCAGTTCCTGTTCAGAGAACAAACTCAAATGCAGCAGAGACCTGTGTTTCTGGAAAGTGGGAGGAAGTCTATGTATGCATTCAGTTTCCTCCCGGGAACCAGTAAGAGCTATGTAAGTTAAGGGTGAATATGACATACATAAAGCTGCCCTTCCTGATTCTAGCTAACAGTGTGCTAGGTTATTATTTGGTGATGATGATACCTGTGGCTTCCAGCATGTGTTTTTCAGGACTGAAGGACACTTATATTTTGAGATGATGAGCAGGAAGAGCCGATAACTCCATGGTCCTTTTAAAAGGGAATGAATCTGACCCTACTCTCCATGTGGCAAGTAGCTCTCCCAGGAGAGGTTGGGAGAAGGGGTTGCCCTTCACTGTACTCTAACAAAAATGTTGAACTTCTGAGCACAGCTAAAGCACATGTCCTGTCTAGGCACTTGATTTTGAGTTTGGGGATGCCTCTTCTGTGTTTATTCTTTACTAATCATAGGTGAATGAATATTGTGAATGTGTCTAGACTTGGAAGCCACTCTGAGTTCAAGAGATTCTGCTTTCAATGCTCCTCCTTTGGTAGAAGCTATGTCATCTATCTTGCTGGCTTATTTACAGAAAAGGGAACAATGCAAAGCTGAGGTGAAATTTTCACTCCACAGAACGTCATGCCTTCACCAGGATAAACTGATCACCTGTAATCTCATCACCAAGCTGATTGACTCAATTGTTTATATTTAACATCTTCTCCAGTCCCTCAGTTGCCTTTCCCCTCTGATTGGAGGGCTAGAGGGTGGAGCAATAAACTCCTCCCCATATCTTTGTAGAGGACTCAGAACTTTACTGGTAACTCTCCATTTTCCATCAGCACCTCTCCTTTGTTTTCACTCTATGGAACATCATGCCCCCTGGTGGCTATACATACCCATCTTTTCAGCTTCCTTTGTTTATTGTCTTTCCCCATTGATTGTAAATTCTTTGAGAGCAAGGAATGTCTTTCTTTTTCTTATTTGTATCTGCAGTGCTTAGCACAATTCCTGGCATATAGTAGGAGATTACTAATTCTTAATTGAATTTAATTGAATTGAAAATGTCTTGTTTAGATGAGGCTTAAGTATTAGCCTCTGAAGTGAATATAACAGAAATTATTACTGCTTCTTGTTTGAATTTATTTCTGTCAAATACATATTTGTGAAGGTTATATATTTAATATTTCTTTTTTTCTAATTTTTAATTTTTTAATTAGCAAAAGTCTGCCTTCTCTCCTTTCCACTCCCTGCTCTCAGTTAAAAAAAGACAAAAACAAAATTTGTTACAAACATGTACAGTCAAGTTAAACAAATTTCCACATTGTCCATGTTAATTCATATCATATCATATGTCTTACATACCCTGAGGCCTTAACCTCTCTATAAGGAGGTGGATAGTATGTTTTTTCGTCATTTGTCCTCTGGAATTATGCTGATCAGAGTTCCTAAATCTTTCAAAGTTGTTTGTCTTGACAATATTATTAACATTGTATGAATTGTTCTCTTGGGTCTGCTCACTTTACTCTGTATCAGTTCATACAAGTCTTCCCAGGTTACTCAACCACCCTCTTCATCATTCCTCACAGCATATTATTATTCCATCATATTTATGTAGTATAACTTGTTTAGCTATTCCTCAATAAAAGGGCACTCTCCTTCTCCAGTTTCTAATTCTTTGTCGCCACAAAAGGAGCTTGAAATATTTTTGTATATCCTTATTTAGATTTTGTTTTGCTTAGGACTAATCCCTCCTTTTATCTACTCCTCCTTCTCCCCTTTCCCTCATATTTCCCTGATGAGTGAAATGTATTTCTGTACCCTGCATAAATGTATATATGTATTCTTCCTTCCTTTGACCAGTTCAGATGAGAATGAGGTTCAAGTATCAGCTCCTCCCCCTGCCCCACATCTTCCTCCTTGCTTGTATAGACTTCTACTTGCCAGACCTGATTATGTGAGATAATTTCCCTTAATTTTCCTCTCCCTTCCCCCCTCTAGCCCAATGTATTCCTCTTTGCCTCCTTTTCCTTTCTTCTTTTAAGATCATTAAGTTTATATACTAGGTATTGATATTATTTCATTTTCTATGATGCCTTTAAATAAAATGTAGTTTCAATGTTTAGCTTTTTTTAACTCCATTCTTGCTATTGCTTTAACTGAGATTATAATTCTTATCCTTGATTTTTAAAATTTTCTTGAAGTACAACAGAATCGGTTATAAATTCTGTTCTAGCTTCTCATTTGAACTGTCTGGAAAAAAAGATCATCAAGACATAACCGAATGACTTCTAGCCCTGATAATGACAGAGTTCATAGGGGACATATGTATCTTCTCCTCTTATTAGAATGTATGCAGTTTATCCTTAATGAGTCACTTATATTTACTATTTTAATGTTTCTCTTTACTTTTATGTTTGTACTTCAAAGTTTCTATGAAGCTCTGGTCTTTCCATAAAGAATGCTTGAACATCTTCTATTTCATTAAAGATTCAGTTGTTTCCCTGTAGAATTATGTGCTCAGTTTTGCGAGGTAAATTATTCTTGTCATAAGCCTATATCATTTTTTGCTTTCTTGAATATTGTGTTCCAAGTTCTCCTAATCCTTTGTTTGGTGGCTAATCCCAATTGTTTCTCCTTGGTATCTGACTGCTTTCAGTATTTTTTTCTCTGACCTGGAAGTTCTGGATTTTGACTATAATATTCCTACGAGTTTCCATTTGGAGGTTTGTTTTTTTTTTCACACGATAAGTGGTAGATTCTGGTTCCACCTTGCCCTCTGGTTTTAAGAGATCTGGACAGTTTTCTTTTATAATTTCTTGAAACATGATGTCTAGACTTGGTTTTTTTTGGTCACCTCTTTCATGTAGTGCAGTAATTCTTAATTTTTTTTTCATCTCAATCTATTTTCCAAGTTAGTTATTTTTGCTATGTAGTATCTAAATTTTATTCTATTTGTCCCCAGTGTTTTGACTTTGTTTTAATATTTCTTGCTGTCTCGTAACCATTAGTTTCTATTTGATACATTCTAATTTTTAGGGGTTTTATTGCTTGGGGAAGGTTTTGTACTTCGTGTCAAGCTATTAATTCCCTTTCCAATTCTTTCTTCCTTTCTCATTTCTTTCCATTTTTTTCTTCTAGTGCTTTCATTTCATTTATAAAAATATTTTAGGTGGCAGCTAGGTGGTGCAGTGGATAGAACACCAGCCCTGGATTCAGAAGGATCCAAGTTCAAATATGGCCTTAGACACATAACACTAGCTGTGTGACCCTGGGCAAGTCACTTAACCCCATTGCCTAGCCAGTATATATATGTATGTATGTGTATGTATGTATGTATGTATATTCCTTTAAATAAAAAAAATCAGAACTTTGCTTCATCTCTTCCAAGAATTCTAGTTGATTTGTGACCAAGCTGTGTTTTTCTTTGATATAGATGTTTTGGACTCATTCTCTTCTGAGCTGGTATCTTGTGTACTCTCTCACTATAACAGCTTTTTAATGGTGGGATTCTTTTTTTGTTTGCTCATTCTCTCAGTCTACTTTCCTGACTTCATACTTTATGTTAGGCGAAGGTTCTAAGCACTTCTGCAGAGAATGTCTAGGCTGGTCCTTTTTTTACTTTCTTGTCGTATTTATTATTCAGTTATTTTTGGTCACGTCCAACTCTTTGTGACCCCATTTGGGGTTTTCTTGACAAAGATACTAGAGTGATTTTACATTTCCTTCCGCAGCTCATTTTTACAGAAGAGGAAACTGATGCAAATAGAGTTAAATGATTTGCCTAGGGTCACCTAGCTAGTTAGTTTCTGAGAGCAGATTTGAACTCAGGAAAATGAGTCTTAATGTTATATTATTCTAGGATCTCAGAGACAGCACAAACTAGGGACCTGCAAGCTTTCAGTATTTCCAAAGTGGCCTGATCCAAAGTGAAGTCTGATCACTAGCCCCCTTGATCTGAGCTCTGCAAGTTTTTCGTGTGAGTGTGGATCTAAACAACATATCTGGGGCTCACCTGGTTTCATTTGTTTCGACTCTCAGTAGACTACTGCTGGGTTCAGCTACTATCAACCAGCTAGAAAGCTCCGAGGCTTCAAAGTGACAGAACTGCTGGCTTCCTTTTGGTCTACAATTCCTGCCCTTGTTTCTCCGCTTCAGTTTTCAGACCGGGCTCCTGAGTCTGAACCGCTCAGCTGCCACTTGCTTTGGAGCTCGCTCCTTTCTCAATTGCTCCTCCCTCTGAAACACCACCTCTGGGAGCTGGTCCCTTCCCCAGTTCTATGACTCAGAACTGGGTAGTGAGCCTCAGAACTACCAGGTGACACCTATATTGTACACAAATTTGAAGACCCTCTGTTGTAGACCTGGGATCTCCCCTGGCCCTGGTACACAGCCTCTCCCTGTACTGGAGTGTTCCATGAAGCATGTTCCTAGCCAGACCCCATCCCCTGTCTCTGCATGTCCCTGACTGTCTCCCTGTGCTGACCTGGGCTGGAAGAAGGACTCACATGACTTTTTTTCTTATCGATATTATATCTAGTGCATTTTCTAGATCTGTCAGAAGGAGAGTTGTTTAGGGGTTTTTTGAGGGGGGTGTAGGCAGGGGGGAAGGTGTACTTCTTCCTGCTACTCCACCACCTTGGTTCAGCCTCTCTGTTTTAGCATTTTTCATGAATAAGAAATAAGTCCCTATCCTATTATTGTTGTGCGATCTTCTGTTGTGTCTAACTTTTCTTGACCTGGTGGACCATAACATGCCAATATTGTCCATGGAGTTTTCTTGGCAAAGATGCTACAGTAGTGTACCATTTGCTTCTCCAACCTATCCTATGCTTGATTCATATTGTACACAGAGAACTTTTTATCCTATCTTTTGGGGAGATGATAAATAGGAACCAAAACCTAAGCTTTAAGTAAATCATTCCTGGGGGCAAACTGTTAGATTCAAACTGTGTGAAACAAGGGAGCCCAAGCTCCCCCAGGACTGAACAGTTTGCTCACCATGTTAATGGGATCAGTGAGAGGATACCCATAATGGACAAGGAGATTTCCTCAGTCCCCTTGGGCCCAGAAGGTGTTATTGTTAGAGCTGACTTGGGCTAGAAGTACCAGGGAGTTATGTGCCCTGGTCCATGATTTTCTTTCCCACTTGGTTGGAGAGGATTCCAGACAGTCAACTTTCCCCAGCCCACGAGATGGCAGCAGATGGAGCAATGATAATATTTTTTGCAATGACGGAATCACATAGAAGCAAAAATGTGCTGGCCCAAGAACAATGTGAGGACACTTTCTGAGTATTTTCCATAAGAGATTCTGTTAGGTTTAATTCCACAGAACAATTGGAAGACAGAGCAATAAACTCCTCTCAAAGCCTTGCTTTATAGAGGGCTCAGAACTTTCTAGGGAACTTTTCATTTTCCATCATCAGTTCAAGCTTGGTTTAGACTACACTGAGCAACATTCCGGAGTTGGGTTCCTTCTGGTGGCCCCCTGACCATTTTAGCTTCCTTTTGTGTATTATCTTACCTCATTAAATGGTAAGTTCTTTGAGATCAGAGACTTTCTTTTTGTATCCCCAGCTTACTTCAGACCTGGCACATAGTAGGCTATTGTTGTTGAGTCGTTTCAGTTGAGTCATTTCAGTTGCATCCAACTCTCTGTAACCCCATTTAGGGTTTTCTTGGCAGAGTTATTGGAGTGGTTTGCCATTTCCTTCTCTATCTCATTTTACAGTTGAGGAAACTGAGACAAACAGGGTTAAGGGACTTGCCCAGGGTCACATAGCTAGTAAGTGTCTTGTGCCAGATTTGAATTTAGGAACATGAGTTTTCTGCCTGCAGGCCTGTACCTGTCTATCCACTGTAACACCTAGCTGCCCTACATAATAGGCACTTAGAGTTTATTGATTTGAATTGAAACCTGGACATTCTTAGCTTCAGGGGATTGTCTCACAGGAAACCCTAGGGTTTAAGAGTCCTGAAATTTAGCTTTCTAGTCATAGAAGGGGGATTTCCTAGATATCATGATTCTAGAACCTAGCTTTCTAGTCCAAAAAAGCATGATTGGGGGGTAAAGCCAACCTCAAGGGGTTACGTCATGAATAATGCTAAGTTCAAGTGTTTGGACACCTGGTCTTCTAGAGAGAAGTGGAGTTCCTGAGTAGGATCCCTCTCAGTGAAAGAAGAGGATCTTCCACAGACGCCCTGCAGGATATGGAGAAAAGGTTAGAGCTGGGGGCGGAGCCAAGATGGTGGAGTAAAAGCAGTGACTTGCTTGAGCTCTCCCCCAAACCCTCCAAATACCTGTAAAAAAATGACTCTAAACAAATTCTAGAGCAGCAGATCCCACAAAAAGACAGAGTGAAACCGATTTTCAGTCCAAGACAACCTGGGAGGTTGATTGGAAAGATCTATTGCCCCGGGTTGAGAGAGGAGCACAGTTCAGACTTCTCAACCCACAAACGCCAAAGACAACTTAGAAGGTCAGTAAGAAAGGTCTGTGTCCTCAGTGAGAGAGAACTTCAGTTTCAGCCCTAGTCCTGGTGCAGCCCCCAGGACAGCGGTTGCTTCCAGAGCTTCCAGCCCACAGACTGAGGGAGAATCAAATGGCTGATCAGAGGAGGATTGCAGGGATCTCTTTGCTAGTGCTGAGGCAGGAATCTCTTGCTTTGCCCATGCTTGGATCTGGGTCACAGTTCTGGGTGGCAGTCCAGGGGCAAGATGGAGTGCTGGCATGGTGGAGCTTGTAATGGTGGTGGAGAGGGAATCTTCCTCATAGTTCCAGGGCAGAAAAGAGTGCTTATGGTCACTGATAGCCCAGAGCACAGGCCAGGAAAGGGGTAAACACCTTGCCCTTGATCATACCACCTTGGAAGAACTGAAAATTGACACGTCCCTAGAAGTATCTGTGAAAACAGCTGCCCAAACCCCTGAAGTTTGAGACAGTACATTCTTCATACTGGAAGCAGACTCCAACCTTAACAAAGGGTTTAAACTTCAAGTAATTGAACCTCAGACCATAGAATCTTTCTTTGGTGACAAAGAAGATTAAAACATATAACCAGAAGAAGACAACAAAGTCAAAGCTTCTACATCCAAAGCCTCCAAGAAAAATATGAATCAGTCCCAGGCCATGGAAGAACTCAAAAAGGATTCTGAGAAGCAAGTAAGAGAATTAGAGGAAAAACTGGGAAGAGAAATGAGAGTGATGTAACAAAGTCAAAGCTTCTACATCCAAAGCCTCCAAGAAAAATATGAATCAGTCCCAGGCCATGGAAGAACTCAAAAAGGATTTTGAGAAGCAAGTAAGAGAATTAGAGGAAAAACTGGGAAGAGAAATGAGAGTGATGCAAGAAAATCATGAAAAACTAGTCAACAGCTTGCTAAGGGAGACCCAAAAAAATACTGAAGAAAATAACACCTTAAAAAATAGCCTAACCCAAATGGCAAAAGAGATCCAAAAAGCCAATGAAGAGAAGAATGCCTTAAAAAGCAGAATTGGCCAAATGGGCTCACTGAAGAAGATATTTCCTTAAAAATTAGAATGGAGCAAATGGAAGCTAGTGACTTTATGAGAAATCAAGACATTTTAAAACAAAACCAAAAGAATGAAAAAATAGAAGACAATGTGAAATATCTCATTGGAAAAACAACTGACCTGAAAAATAGATCCAGGAGAGATAATTTAAAAATTATTGGACTATCTGAAAGCCATGATCAAAAAAAGAGCCTAGACATCATTTTTTTTTTGTGAGGCAATTGAGATTAAGTGACTTGCCCAGGATCACACAGCTAATAAGTTTCATGGGTCTGAGGCCAGATTTGAACTCAGGTCCTCCTGACTCCAAGGCCTGAGCTTCATCTACTGTGCCATCTAGCTGCACCCTAGACATCATCTTTCAAGAAGTTATCAAGGAAAACTGCCCTGATATTCTAGAACCAGAGGGTAAAATAGAAATTGAAAGAATCCACTGATCACCTCCTGAAAGAGATCCCCAAAGGAAAACTCCTAGGAATAGTGTAGCCAAATTCCAGAGTTCTCAGGTCAAGTAGAAAATATTACAAGCAGCCAGAAAGAAACAATTCAAGTATTGTGGAAACAATCAGGGTAACACAAGATTTAGCAGCTTCTACGTTAAGGAACCGGAAGGCTTGGAATATACTATTCCAGAGGTCAAAGGAGATAGGATTACAGCCAAGAATCACCTACCTAGCAAAACTGAGTATAATCCTTCGATGGAAAAAATGAACATTCAGTGAAATAGAGAACTTTCAAGCATTCTTGACAAAAAGACTAGAGCTGAATAGAAAATTTGACTTTCAAATACAAGACTCAAGAGAAGCATGAAGAGGTAAACAGGAAAGAGAAACCATAAGGGACTTATTAAGGTTGAACTGTTTACATTCCTGCATGGAAAGATGATATTTGTAACTCATGAGACCTTTGTCAGTATTAGGGTAGTTGGAGGGGAAAAATTATATGTATATAGATAGATAGGTAGATAGAGGGCACAGGGTGAGTTGAAGATGAAGGGGTGATATCTGGAGAATAAAATTAAAGGGTGAGAGGATTATACTGGGAGAGGGAGAAAGGGAGAGGTAGAATGGAATAAATTATCTCACATAAAACAGACAAGAAAAGGCTTTTCCAGTGGAGGGCAAGAGGGCAAAGGTGAAAGGAAATGAGAATCTTATTCTCATGGCATTTGGCTTAAAGAGGGAATAACATACACACTCAATTGGGTATGGAAATCTATCTTACCCTACAGGAAAATAGGCGGGAAGGGGATAAGAGAGTGGGGGGATGTTAGAGGGAAGGGCAGATTGTGGGAGAGGTTAATCAGAAGCAAACAGTTCTGAGGAGGGACAGGGTCAAAAGAGAGAATAGAATAAATGGGTGGTGGGATAGGATGAAGGGAAATATAGTTAGTTTTTTACAAAATGACTACTATGGAAGTGTTTTTCATGACTACACATGTATAACCTGTATCGAGTTGCTTGCCTTCCAATGAAGGTGGGTCGGGAGGGAAAGAGAAAAAATTTGGAACCCAAAGTTTTAAAAACAAATGTTAAAAATTGTTTTCACATGCAACTGGAAAATAAGATATATAGGCGATGGGGTATAGAAATCTATCCTGCTCTATAGGAAAAGAGAAGAGGAAGGGGATAAGAAAAGGTTGGGGGAGATAGAAGGAAAGGCAGATTGGGGGAAGGAGTATTCAAAATGCATGCCATCTTGGGGTGGGGGGAGGAACAAGATGGGGAGAAAATTTGGAGCTCAAAATCTTGTGGAAGTGAATGTTGACAACTAAAAATAAATAAATCAAGGTTAGAGTGGTTCTATGACAGGCAAGAAATCAGGACCCTGTTGTCCTTTGCTACTACTTTGAGTTATCAGTGAGGTCTTCCTGACTCCAGGCCCAGCATTCTATCCACTGTGTCATGAAACTATGCATTTTATTATGTACAGTTTGTTTTTTTCTCTTAAATATTTAATAAATTTAACATGTAATTTTCATAGCTGTCCTTTTGTCTATGTTCCCTTCTGGTCTTTTTCTGATCTCTTCTGTGGATTTTAATAAAATGCTTCCAAATGACCCCTATTTTCTTTTCTTAGCAATTCTATAGTTACTCACTTTACACTAATCCTAACTTCTCTCCCCCATTGGAAAAAAGAAAAAATTCTTGTAGTCAAGCAAAACAAATTCCCACATTGGCCATGTCCAAAAACGTAAGTTTCATCCTGCACCTTGAGTCCATTACCTCTCTGTCAGGAGATGGGTAGCAGATTTCATCATTAACTTTTTGGAATTATGATTGGTCATTGCAATGATGATAATTCTTAAGTTTTTCAAGATTATTTTTCTTTAGAATGCTGTAATTGTATAATTATTCTCCTGGTTTTGTTCACTTTACTCTGTTTTGATTCATCCAAATATTCCTAGTTTTCTCTGAAGTTGTCCCTTTGTCATTTTTTATGAGAAAATAATATGCTATTACATTCATATTTGTTTAGCCATTTTCCAATTAATGGGCACCTCTTAGATTCCAGTTATTTACTAGGCAACTACTAGTTTTCTTTCTGCATTTTTTGTGGAGTAAAATAATGACTATCTTCTGCTCAGATGCATTTACTACCTTAAGTAAGATATAGGAGACAGGGATCCCTATTACATTCATGGGAACCTAGATACAAGCTATCTTTGGAATTTCTCTTGCAGAAAATTTGGGGCAGAGAGGGGACACAATGATATTTTAAAAAGAGAAAATGAATCTTTTAGATCATCCTTGGAAATTGGAGCTGTCTGTGTGAAGCCAGGGCTTGGCAAAGTAAGAGTTGGACCATTTGTTCAACTTTAACAAGATACAAATTTGGCCTCATCCCATTGGTCCTCACTAGAAATGAAATTAATACCTGGACTATACCCTTGGACTTGGTCTTTAAAAAGGAGGACAGGAGAGCAAGGAATGAACACAGACACATGGAGAGCCAGAACTGAGATAATCAGAGGGAAATTGGGGCCAGTGGTTGGAAGCACAAAGACATATTATCTGAAGGGGAAGTATGTACAACCCTGCAGTCATGCAAGGCTCCGTCATAGGATCAGATGGCCCCAGAACAGAAAGGAACAAACCAGAAAGCCACATAAATGGCAGAGGACAGAAGCAATAGCAACTTTTTTTTTGGTTCAAGTTTTATTCAAGATCATATACAAAATGTTTCCAGACCAAGAGAGTTTAATCCTCCCCCTCTTTCTCCTCTTCATCCCGTTTGATCTGGAAGTATTGTAATTCATAACTCTCCTTGCTGTTGGCCACCACTCGCAGCCAATCCCGAAGATTGTTCTTCTTTGAGTATTTCTTTGTCAGGTACTTCAAATACCTTTTAGAAAATGGCACCTCTGATGTCACGGTTATCTTACTCTTGCTTCTCTCGATGGTTATGACTCCGCCACCAAGGTTGCCAGCCTTTCCATTCACTTTGATTTATTCTAGTAAAAACTGCTCAAAATTAGCTGCATCCATAATCCCATCTTCCACAGGATGGATACAATCCAGGGTAAACTTAAGGACTTGCTTCTTTTTTTTTTTTCCGCCCTTCATCACAGATTTCTTCACAGGCGCCATGGCGATCGCGGAGCCAGAAAAAAGCAATAGCAAATTTTTAAGGAGTTTCTGGGCAAGTTAAGTGCTGAAGAATAGTAGACCATACACATTGGAGTGGTAATGGTGATATAGCAGAGCAAGAGAGGAGTTCCTAGAGGAATTCTGCAATTCATCTTCACTCTCCAGACACTCAGGAGGACAATACATGTTTCTTGGAAAAGGAAGTAGTCCAGAAACAAAGATCCGTAGCTGAGGAGTATCAAGGGACAAAGCAACAATCAAAATTGAAGAGTAACTTTGATTTTGCCCTTTATTACTACTGTAGTATATATGTGGTCTGTGTAGGTCAGGGAAAAGGGAAAAACTATTTTTTGAAAAAAAAATTCATATGTATGTGTATAATACACATACATCACATTGGTATGTGTATTTTTTACATCACCAAGATTTCTCTAGTATCCCTTTTCCTTACCCCTCCCAGACAGCCACCCCATATAACAATATTGTAAAAGTAAGTTTATATTAATATCTTTTGCTTTCTTTTATATCACCATAATTTCCCCCAATACCTCCCCTCACATTATATAACAATAATATTTTTAAAGGCAAAACAAAGAGAAAAAATAGATCAGCAAAATTGACATCAACAAAACAAAAATAACCTGAAAATATTTACAATTTAGATTTCTCTTTATCTGATAGGCATCCCCTCAATTTCCAATTCTTTGCCACCACAAAAAGCGCTGCTATAAATATTTTTGTACATGTGGGTCCTTTTTCCATTTCTATGATCTCTCTGGGATACAGACCTAGAAGTGTTATTGTTGGGTCAAAGGGTATGCACATTTTTATAGCCCTTCAGGCATAGTTCCAAATTGCTCTCCAGAATGGTTGGATCAGTTCACAACTCCACCAATAATGCATTAGTGTTCCAATTTTTCCACATCTTCTCCAGCATTTATAATTTTCCTGTTTTGTCATATTAGCCAATCTGATAGGTGTGATGTGGTACCTCAGAGTTATTTTGATTTGCATTTCTCTAATCAATAGTGATTTAGAACATTTTTTCATATGACTATAGATAACTTTAATTTCTTCATCTGAAAACTGCCTGTTCATATCCTTTGACCATTTATCAATTGGGGTATGACTTGTATTTTTTTTGTATTTAAAAAATTTTTTTATTAATTTATTTTTAGTTTTCAACATTCACATCCATAAACTTTTGAGTTTTAAATTTTCTCCCCCTCCCCCTCCCCCTCCCTTCTTAAGACGGCGTGCAATTTGATATAGGCTCTACATATACATTCATACTAAACATTTTCACATTAGTCATGTTGTAAAGAAGAATTAGAACCAACAGGAGGAACTACAAGAAAGAAGAAACAGAACAGAACAGAAGAAAAAAAAAAGAGCAAATAGTATGCTTCAATCTGCAATTCAAACTCCATAATTCTTTCTCTGGATGTGGATAGCATTTTCCATCATGAAACTTTTGGAGATGTCTTAGATCCTTGCATTGCTTGGAAGAGCACAGTCTATCAGTTAGTCATCACACAACATGACTGTTACTGTGTACAATGTTCTCCTGGTTCTGCTCACTTCATTCAACATCAGTCCATAGAAGTCTTTCCAGGTTTTTCTAAAGTCCTCCTGCTCATCATTTCTTTCTTTCTTTCTTTTTTTTTTTTGCTAGGCAGTGGGGTGAAGTGACTTGCCCAGGGTCACACAGCTAGGAAGTGTTATGTGTCTGAGGCCAGATTTGAACTCAGATCCTCCTGAATCCAGGGCCGGTGCTCTATCCACTGTGCCACCTAGCTGCCCCCTCATCGTTTCTTATAGCACAATAGTATTCCATTACATTCCTATACCACAACTTGTTCAGCCATTCCCCAATTGATGGGCATCCTCTCAATTTCCAATTCTTCGCTATCACATATAGAGCTACTGTAAATATTTTTGTACGTGTGGGTCCTTTTTCCATTTTTATGATATCTTTGGGATACAGCCCTAGAAATGCTATTGCTTAGTCAAATGGTATGAATGTACATTTTTATAGCCCTTTAGGCATAGTTCCAAATTGTTCTCCAGAATGGTTGCATCAATTTACAATTCTACCAACAATGTATTAATGTTCTAATTTTCCCACATCTTCTCCAACATTTATCATTTTCCTGTTTTGTCATATATAGCCAACCTGGTAGGTATGATGTGGTACCTCAAAGTCATTTTGATTTGCATTTCTCTAATCAATAGTTATTTATAGCATTTTTTCATATGACTATAGATAGCTTTAATTTCTATATCTAAAAAGTGCCTGTTCATATCCTTTGACCATTTCTCAATTGGGGAATGACTTGTATTCTTATAAATTTGACTTAATTCTCTATATATTTGATAAATGAGGCCTTTATCAGAGACACTGGTTGTAAAAATTCTTCCCCAGTTTTCTGCTACCCTCCTAATCTTGGTTGCATTGGCTTTGTTTGTGCAAAAACTTTTCAATTTGATATAATCAAAATTATCCATTTCACATTTCATAATGTTCTCTATCTCTTGTTTGGTATCTGTTTGGTCATAAATTCTTTTGTTCTCCATAAATCTAACAGGTGAACAAGTCTTTCTAGGTTTTTCTGAAGTCAGCCTGTTCATCATTTCTTATAGCACAATAGTATTCCATTACATTCATATACCACAACTTGTTCAGCCATTCCCCAATTGATGGGCATCCTCTCAATTCCCAATTCTTTGCCACCACAAAAAGAGCTGCTATGAATATTTTTGTATGTGTGGGTTCTTTTCCCATTTGTATGATCTCTTTGGGATATAGCCCTAGAAGTGCTATTGCTGGGTCAAAGGGTATGCACATTTTTATAGCCTTTTGGGCATAGTTCCAAATTACTCTCCAAAATGATTGGATCACTGGCTTCCCCATGAGGCTATAATCCCATCAACTGGCCTTTCATTGTGGCTACACCCAATCTCCCCTCCATTGTCTTGCCTCCCTATGGTCCCAGGCCACTTCCCACCTTTGGTATCTCTATTATCTCATGGACTACTTGGCCTCTCCTAGATCCCTCTCACAGTCTTTCTGTATATAAGGTCCATCTTGTCTCCATTAAGATGCTCTAATTCTTAGAATCTAGCCAATAGCCCATAGATGCTCAGATTCCTTAAGAGTCTAGCTAATATGGCAAATCTTCAATAAACCTTGTTTTTGGCTGCAAGAAAAGGAAAAAAATGGTTGGATCATTTCACAACTCCACCAACAATGCATTAGTGTTCCAATTTTCCCACATCTTCAACATTTACCGTTTTCCTGTTTTGTCATGTCGGCCAATCTGATAGGTATGATGTGGTACCTCAAAGTTGTTTTGATTTGCATTTCTCTAATCAATAGTGATTTAGAGCATTTTTTTTTCATGTGACTATAGATGGCTTTAATTTCTTCATCTGAGAACTACCTGTTCATATCCTTTGGCCATTTATCAATTGGGGAATGACTTGTATTCTTATAAATTTGACTTAATTCTCTATATATTTTAGAAATGAGGCCCTTATCAGAGAGACTGGTTGTAAAAATTCTTTCCCAATTTTCTACCTTCCTTCTAATCTTGGTTGCATTGGCTTTGTTTGTGCAAAAACTTCAATTTAATGTAATCAAAGTTATCCATTTTGCTTTTCCTAATGTTCGCTATCTCCTGTTTGGTCATGAATTCTTCTGTTCTCCTTAAATCTTATAGGTAAACTATTCCTTGCTCTCCCAGTTTGCTTATAGTGTCAGCCTTTATATCTAAATCATGTACCCAGTTTGACTTTATGTTGGTATATGGTATAAGTGTTGGTCTATGCCTTGTTTCTGCCATACAGTTTTCCAGTTTTCCCAGAAGTTTTTGTCCAGTAGTGAGTTCTTATCCCAGACACTAGAGTCTTTGGGTTTATCAAACAGTAGATTACTGTATTCATTGACTACTGTGTTTTGTGTACCTAACATATTCCACTGATCTGCCACTCTATTTCTTAGCCAGTACCAAGTAGTTTTGATGATTGCTGCTTTATGATACAACTTAAGGTCTGATATGGCTAGGCCACCTTCCCTAGCATTTCTTTTCATTAATTCCCTTGATATTCTGGATCTTTTGCTCTTCCAGATGAATTTTGTTATCATTTTTTTCTAGCTCTACAAAAATTTTTTTGGTAGTTTGATTGGTATGGCACTGAATACGTAAATTAATTTGGTAGAATTGTCATTTTTATTATATTAGCTTGGCCTACCCAAGAGCAACTGATGTTTTTCCAATTATTTAGATCTGACTTTATTTGTGTGAAGTGTTTTGTAATTGTGTTCACATAGTTCCTGGATTTGTTTTGGCAGGTTGACTCCCAAATGTCTACAGTAACTTTAAATGGAATTTCTCTTTCTGTCTCTTGCTTTTGGGCTTTGTTAGTAATAGATAGAAATGCCAGTGATTTATGTGGGTTTATTTTATATCCAGCAACTTTGCTAAAGTTGTTTATTATTTCAAGTGGTTTTTTCCTTAATTCTCTAGAATTCTCTAAGTATATCATCATATCATCTGCAAAGAGTGATAGCTTTGTTTCTTCTTTGCCTATTCTAATTCCTTAAATTTCTTTTTCTACTCTTATTGCTAAAGGTAATGTTTCTGGTACCATATTGAATAACTGTGGTGATAATGGACATCCTCGTTCCACCTCCGATCTTACTGGAAATGCTTCTAGCTTATCCCCATTACATATAATGCTTCCTGATGGTTTTAGGTAGATGTTACTTATCATTTTAAAGAAGACTCCATTTATTCCTATGCTTCCTAGTGTTTTTAATAGAAATGGGTGTTGTATTTTGTCAAAGTTTTTTCTGCATCTATTGAGATAATCATATGGCTTCTGTTAATTTTGTTGTTGATATGATTAATTATTCTGATAGTTTTTCTAACATTGAACCAGCCCTGCAATTCTGGTATAAATCCTACCTGGTTATAGTGTATTATTCTCTTGATAAGTTGCTGTAATCTTTTTGCTAATATTTTATTTAAAATTTTTGTATCTATTTTCCTTAGGAAATTGGTCTATAATTTTCTTTCTCTGTTTTGGCTCTTTCCAGTTTAGGTATCAGTACCATATTTGTATCATAAAAAGAATTTGGTAGGACTCCTTCTTCACCTATTTTCCCAAATGGTCTATGTAGTATTGGAATTAATTGTTTTTTAAATGTTTAATAGAATTCACTTATAAATCCATCTGGCCCTGGCGATTTTTTCTTAGGGAATTCATTGATGGCTTGTTCAATTTCTTTTTCTGAGTTGGGGTTATTTAAGTATTTTATTTCCTCTTCTATTTATCTGGGCAATTTATATTTTTGTAAATATTCATCTGTTTCACTAAGATTGTCAAATTTATTCACACACACTTGGGCAAAATACCTCCTAATTATTGTTTTAATTTCTTTTTTATTGGTGGTGAATTCACCCTTTTCATTTTTGATACTGGTAATTTGGTTTTTTCTTTTTTATTTACTTAAATTAACTAAAGATTTATCTGGTTTATTGTTTTTTTCATAAAACCAGCTCTTAGTTTTATTTATTAGTTCAATAGTCTTCTTAATTTCAATTTTACTAACTTCTCCTTTGGTTTTCAGTATTTCTAATTTGGTATTAATTGGGGATTTTTAATTTGTTTTTTTTCCAGTTTGTTTTTTTTAGTTGCATGCTCAATTCATTGATCTCCCCTTTCTCTATTTTATTCATATAAGCATTTAGAGATATAAAACTTACCCTAAGAACTGCTTTTGCTGCATCCCATAAGTTTTGGTATGTTGTCTCATTATCAATGTTCTCTTGTATGAAGTTATTGATTATTTCTATGATTTGTTGTTTGACTCACTCATTCTTTAGGATTAAATTATTTAGTTTCCAATTAATTTTTAGTCTATCTTTCCATGGCCCTTTATTACATGTAATTTTTATTGTATCATGATCTGAAAAGGATGCATTTAACATTTCTGCCTTTCTGCATTGAATTGTGAGGTTTTTATGCCCTAGTATATGGTCAATTTTTGTGTAGGTGCCATGTACCACTGAGGAAAAAGTATATTTCTTTCTATACCCATTCAATTTTCTCTAGGGTTCTACTATATCTAATTTTTCTAAGATTCTATTCACCTCCTTAACTTGTTTCTTATTCATTTGGTGGTTAGATTTATCTAGTTCAGAGAGGGGGAGGTTGAGGTCCCCCACTAGTATAGTTTTGTGGTCTATTTCTTCCTGTAACTCCCTTAACTTCTCCTCTAAGAATTTGAATGCTATACTAATTGGTGTATATATGTTTGGTAATGCTATTACTTCATTGTCTATGGTGTCTTTTAGCAGGATGTAGTTTCCTTCCTTATCTCTTTTAATTAAATCTGGTTTTGCTTTTGCTTTGTCTGAGATTAGGATTGCTACCCTTGCTTTTCTTTACTTCAGCTGAAGCATAATATATTCTACTCTAGCCTTTTACCTTTACCCTGTGTGTATCTCTCTGTTTCAAATGTGTTTCTTGTAAACAACTTATTGTAGGATTATGGTTTTTAATCCATTCTGCTATCCACTTCTATTTTGTGGGAGAGTTCATCCCATTCACATGCACAGTTATGATTTCTATCTGTGTCTTTCTCTCCATCCTACTCCACCCCACTGTTTATGCTTTTCTCTCTCCTTTTTCCCTTTCCCTCCTCAGTAGAATTTTGCTTTTGACCACTGCCTCCCTCAATCTGCCTCCTCTTCTGTCAGCCCCTTCCCTTTTCTTTCCCCTTTCCCCTCTGCTGCCTATGGAGTATGTTATTCCTTCCTTGAGCCAAATCTGATGAGAGTAAGGTTCAAACAATGCTTATCTCCCTCCCTTCTTTCCTTCTATTGTAATATGTCTTTGTGCATCTTCATGTTAAGTAATTTACCCTTTTCTGCCTTCTCCTTTCCACTTCTCCCATTACAATCCCTTTTCACCACTTAATTAGGTTTTTTTTTATCATCACATCAAAGTCAACTTATACCCACACCCTCTGTCTATGTATATCCCTTCTGAATGTCGTAATAAAGATATAGTTCTCAAAAGTTACAAGTATCATCTTCTCATGTAGGGATGTAAACAGTTTCCCCTTATTGAATAACATGTCTTTTTTTTTTCTTTCCTGTTTACCTTTTTATCCCTCTTTGGAGTCTTGTACCTGAAGATCAAATTTTCCGTTGAGCTCTGGTTTTTTCATCAGAAAAGTCTGGAAGTCTACTATTTCATTGAATGTCCATCTCCTCCCCTGAAAGATTATGCTCAGTTACACTGGGTAGTTGATCCTTGGTTGTAATACAAGCTCCTTTGCCCTTCGTAATATCATATTCCAAGCCTTCCGATCTTTTAATATAGAAGCTGCAAGGTCCTGCATAATTTTGACTGTGGTTCCATGATATTTGAATTGTTTCTTTCTGGCTGTTTGCAGTATTTTCTCCTTGACCTAATAATTTTGGAATTTGGCTATAATATTCCTTGGTGTTTTCAATTTGGGTTCTTTTTCAGGAGGTGATTGGTGGATTCTTTTGATGACTATTTTACCCTCTGGTTCTAGGACCTCAGGGCAGTTTTCCTTGATGATTTCTTGAGAGATACTGTCCAGGCTCTTTTTTTGATCATGGCTTTCAGGTAGACCAATAATTCTTAAATTATCTCTCCTGGATCTATTTTCCAGGTCAGTTGTTTTTCCATGAGGTATTTTACATTTTTTTCTACTTTTTTCATTCTTTTGATTTTGTTTGACTGATTCCTGATGTCTCATAGAGTCATTAGCTTCCACTTGCCCAGTTCTAATTTTTAACGAATTGTTTTCTTCAGTTAGCTTTTGTACCTCCTTTTCCATTGGCCAATTCTACTTTTTTTTTGAGGCTGCCAAAGAGCTTTTATTGGTTTATTATTCACCAATCCATTAAAGAAAATGTATCTTGTTATAAAAAAAAAAAAAAACAAAAGCCCATTCAGTTGTATGTAGGGAGTGGGGGGAGCAAGGGGAAGGAGGAGGGAATGGGCATCACAATTGTCGGGAACCAGATGGTCTTTTATTTCTAAAATATTTTCTCTTCAGGATGTTCCAGAAATTCCAAACAAACAAAGACTTCTGGATGGTAACCTGGAACCATATTCCTTTATTCAGTGCAGAATGGCCCAGATTAGTGAGGACCATGGATCGCCTGCTCAGACTTTGAAGGGAAGAGAGGAGACATAGGTATTTATTTTCCTCATCCCCAAGGTTATTTATGCTCCTCCCCCAAAGTTACCTTGTATTTATTTCAGACATATTTTATATCTGTCTGTGTCCATGTTATTTCCTCGACAGACTGTAAGCTCCCTGAGGGCAGCTGTCTTCAAATTCCAGAGATTTACACAGTGCCTAGCACTTAATAGATGCTTAATTAATGCTTGTTGATTGATTATAGCGAATACAAAGAAATGCATTAGATGATTCCTACCCTCAAGAAGCTCAATCCAGTGGAAGAGACAACTCACATAAAAGAAGCTAAAAAGTGGGGGACTTGGAGTGGAGTGGGGGAGACTTTATTAGCTCTGGGGCACAATGAAATCCTGTAGCCTGGGAGGGAAATGATTTGAGTAGATGAGAGTTTCAGAGTTGATTTTGTCTCACAGATTAATGAGTTTATGGAAATCATGAAGTCTAGGAAAGAAACTGGGTGGGAAATGATGAGGTGAATTCCCCGAGAGCCTTCCCCGAGAGCCCTCCTTAAATGGTAGAGGATCAGGGAGGAGGTCTTCAATGTTCAACTTTCATCTTCTCCAATGGGGAAGGACCTAAGGGCAGGGGTTACTGAGGAAGTGAGAGCTGATTTAACCCTTCAGAATGATGATTTTCTGGAGATCATGAGGTCCAGGAGAGCAGTTTGGGCATTTCCTTTGCCATTTGGATAGTTTATAGCTTTAATTCCTCGGAAATTGTGGTCTTCCATGATTTGTAGCCATTCACTCCCAATCACCCAGACTTGCAACCTCCATGCTGTCTCTCCCTTCTCACTTGCAGTTACAGCATATCTAATCTGTGGCTAAAGCTCGGTGTTTCTATCTTTCTATCTTTCCTATATGTCTCCACTCTCCACTCACATAGCCACCACCCTAGTTCAGGTCCTTCTCGCCTCTCACATTCACTATTCCCATACCTTCTCATTGTTCTCCCTACCTTCCAATTCTACTGTTTAAGGAGTTGTTTTCTTCAGTGTACTTTTCCCCCCCATTTTGTCAATTATATTTTTAAAGGAATTATTAAATTTTTCTTCTACCTCCCTTATTTGACTTTTAAAATCCTTCTTGAGCTTTTCCAAGAGGCTTTTTTGGGCTTGAGACCAGTTCATATTCTTCTTTGAGGTTTTGGATGTGGGTATATTGACAATGTTGTCCTCTCTTGAATTTGTGTTTTGATTTTCCCTGTCACCATAATATTTCTCTATGGTCATTGTTTTTCTTTGTTTCGTTTTGCTCATGGTGTTTGCCTTTTTTCTGACTTTTAAAGTTGATCTCTGCTTCTGGGGCACTTGGGGCACTGTCCCACGCTTTTTGTGCTGGGGGCTAGGGGCTTGGTTACTGGTTTTGTGTGTTGGGGCCTCAGGTGCTCACAGCTGGAAGCTGTAGGGGTCTGGTAGCTTACCTGGTGCTGAGGTGGAGCTGGTGGTGGTGGCTGGTGTGTGCCTGGTGTTGGCACTTATGTGTTCCACTACCCTGGGGCTCAGGATCCCCCACTGGTTTGCTCAGGCAGGGCTTGCCACTGGCTTGCTAGGACGCCTCACGTCCTATACTGGTCCTCTTTAGCCACAGAGGGACCTTTCCTGTTATTCCCCCTAGCCTCCTGAACTAAAGACTGCTGCACCTCATCTTTCTGCTGGCTCCATTATTTCAGGATTTTTCCTGGAGCAGTATTCTCTGGGCTTTTCAAGGTCCATAAGGGAGGGTGAGAGTGTCTTACTGCTTACTCTGCCATTTTGGCTTCTGGAAATTTTTTATGATTTCAGTGAGTTGTTCTTTGACCCACTCATTATTTAGGATTTCATTGTTAAGTCTTTATTTGTATCTGTGTCTTTTGTTTGTGCTCCCACAACTGATTTATCATTTTTATTTCCTTGTGATCTATAAAGAATGTGTTTACTCTTTCTGCCTTTTTACATTGATTTGCAATATTTCTGTGCCCTAATAGATATTCATTTTTTGTAAAAGTTCCATGTGGTGTTGAGAAATACATGTGTTCTTTAGTAGTACCATTTAGAATGTCTTAAGTTTCTCTGTATCTCTAGGTTCTCAATAATTTGTTCAAATCTGTATTTTCCCTGTTGTTTATATTTGTTAGATTTTTCCAAAATTAAGAGAGGGATATTAAAATGTGCTGCCACTATTGTATTATTATCTATATATTTTTGTAAGTCAGTTAATTTTTCCTTTATGAACCTAGATGCTAAGGCATTTGGAGCACCTAAGTTTCACATTTATATTAGTGTATGGTTCCTTTTAGCATAATGTAGCTTCCTTGTTTATTTCTTTTAATGTTGTGAATTATTGTTTTTACTTTCTGATAGCATGATTGTAACTTTTGCCTTTTTTTTTTTTTTTGCTGAGGTGATTGGGGTTAAGTGACTTGCCCAGGGTCACACAGCTAGTAAGTATCAAGTGTCTGAGTTCAGATTTGAACTCAGGTCTTCCTGATTCCAGGGCCAGAGCTCTACCACTGTGCCACCTAGCTGCCCCACATTTATTTATTTATTCATTCACTCACTCACTCATTCATTCATTCATTCATTCATTTATTTACTTGGTGAGGCAATCAGGGTTAAATGACTTGCCCAGGGTCACATAGCTAGTAAGTGTCAAATGTCTGACCTCATATTTGAACTCAGATCCTTCTGACTCCAAGGCTGGAGCTCTATCCACTGTGCCACCTAGCTGCCCTACTTTTTTTTTTTTAATTCATCTGATATATAGTAAATTTTGTTCTAACCAAAGGCTGATTCTTTATTGATCATAAGTGTTTTTCATATTTTGGGTGAGCCTCAATCCTAGTACAGAATTTTAAGTCTTTAGGACTGTGTAGAACCCTAAGAGTGGTAGAAGCCCACTGGAGACAGAAAGACAATTGTTTTGATTATGCAAGGATTATGACATAAACCCTGTTTTGTGTTTCTTGACAAATTAAGTAAAGCCCATGTTAGATTTTATGTTGTGTTAACCCAATTGTTTGCATGAGATCTAAGGCCATTTCCATTTGGTCAAAGAGACCAAACATGAGTCAATACATATGTTCCCCGGGGAACATTGTGCCTGTACTGGAGCATAAGCCAAACAGATTTGTGTGAAAAGATCCTCAAACTTAAACCTGGTTCATGCAAACCCAGATCCTTCAGTTGTGGGACACAGGTTACACAGATAAAGAGGGGGCTGAGAAGGATGGGGACAAATGGAGTTGGCTCTGCTATAACATGAAGTATACACTCCTTAAAATCACGGCACTTTGCAAAATCATGCAATAAGGGGAAAATAGAGTTGGAGCACAACACTTCTAGCCATAGATGTTTCTTTTATTTTCATAGTGTGGTCCTCAGTGTAAATTCTTTTATACCTATTGCTCAAAAGATAACATATTTCTCTTGTTTCTTTCAAAATGCTTTATTACTTCAAGTTTCTCCTTAATACTTAAAGCTTTATTTTTTCATGCATTGCTTGGCATTTTTGAACCTGGATGCTTGGACATGTCTGGGATATGGAATGAGAAACACTCAAATAAAAAACATTTAATATAGGAAAGTCCACAAATGCAAAAGAATGGCGAAACGCAACCTTGTAGAAAAACATACTCAGTGAAGCAAGGTATCTAGAGGATATCTGAAGCATGTGCATTTTATGTATTCATGTAGTTTCCCTTTCAGAAAGATGGAGTCTTCTGTATTCACATAGTGTTTCACAGGGATGAAATCACACATGAGCAAATATGAAATTTGCATTATGTTCAAATTGTTCCCTGATATGTCAATTGCATTGGAACAAATTTGCATTTTCAAAACAAGCATTATTGCAGAACTGATTATATAAAGGCTGATAGAGGAAATAAAGTAATAGGAAAAGTATGAGGGATGAAGGAGAGACGGAGGGTAGAGAGATATTTGGGCTGATAGGACAAAGGCTACATGGAATAATATACAAATTGAAGGAAGGAGAGAACATATGTAGACATTATAGGGCTTAAAAGTTGCCAGAGGGGTGTGGAATGGGGAGGAGGAACCTTGACAGGAAAGTAGGCAAATGGATATTTATATGACTTGAAAACAGAGAAGTCTTGTAGAGAAATACAGAGGCCACAGGGGAAAAAGGGAAAATGGGAAAGTACATAAAGACCAGTTGAGAATCAATAGCTTAATGGCTTAAGACAATAGTTCCAACAAAATGCAAGATATGAAACAAATCCATAAAATCATTGACATTTCTATACCATACTAATAAAACCCAACATCTTCTATTATCTTTAAATTTCTGATGGAAACCATACCTAAAATATAAATGTTGACGTTTCCCTTGTGACACACATGAATCTGGGGTGTAGATAAGAATTTTAATAAGGAAATGAGGCATGAATTATATTTGGAAATTCTTTCAGAGTTTACATATTGGTTGGAGGTCAAGTACAAGCCAAATTTGTGATAAATTTATGAAATATCATATGCAAAGCAGTCTTTTACATTTCTAAAACCTTAGACCAAGCCTAGAGAAACCAGGGCCAAGGAAAGGATGGGGGATGAGAGGAGTAAGTGTTTGCAATAGTTCGTATAGGACCAGTGGGACAAACTCACTATTTCCACTACCTATTTTTAGTGATAGGACTAAATCCCTCATCTTATGAAAGTCCAACCTCAATCAATCAATAAACATGTGCAGGCACTGTGGGCAATATGGATATGAAAATAAATGAAAGTCTCTATGTTCAAGGAGCTTATATTTGTTTAGGTGGAAGATTATGTACATAGATAATTAAAGGCAAAATATAGAAGACATCATTTCTGGTTGGGAGGATGTACAGTATTAGGAACTAAGGATCGGGTTAAGCTTCCTGTAGGAGGTGACACAAGCAGAATTCTGGAGGCAGTTTAACTCGAGATTCTACAAAAAAGTTAGGAGGAAGCACATTTCCAGCATTTATACAAAAGCGCAGGGATGAAAGACAAAATATCCTGAATGGGGAATAGCAAGTAGGCCAGTTTGACTTGAATGCGTGAAGGAGAGTAATGTGCAGTGAGCCTGGAAAGGCAGTTTGGATCTAGACTGAAAAGGGCTTTCAATATCAAACAGGACATTTTGTAAATGATCCTGGAGGCAAGAGGGAGCCTCTAGAGATTCTTGAGCAAGTGGGTGACTTGACCTGACCAGAGCTTTAGAAAGGTTAATTTGGGGGCAGCTAGGTGGCACAGTGGACAGAGCACCGCCCTGGATTCAGGGGAATCTGAGTTCAAATCCAGTCTCAGACACATAACACTTACCAGCTGTGTGGCCCTGGGCGAGTTACTTAACCCCATTGTCTAGCCAAAAATAAATAAGTAAATAATAATAAAAAAAGAAATGTTAATTTGGAAACCATTCATAAAATAGATTGGAAAGAGAAGAGAAGGGGACAAATGCGAAATAAATACTGAGGTAGAGTTGACAAGATTTGGCAACTGACTAGATGTAAGTAAGGGAGAGAAGAAATTTGAGAATGACTTCAAAATTGTAAATCTGTGTGACTGGAGTGATGGTGTGGTGGGTTTGGGGAGAACGATAATGAGTTTTGCTTTGGACTTATTTGAGTTTGAGATGCCTATGAAATGTCCAGGTGGAGATGAACAAAATAGCTATGTGGTGATCATGTTCGGGCTGGAATTCAGGATAAAACCTGGGGTTAAAGATATAGATTTGGGAATTGTCTGCATAGAGGTGATAGTTTAACTCATGGAAACTGATAAGATCACCAAGAGTGAGAGTATAGAGGAGGGAGTTTTTCACTGGGGTCTGTTAACTTTTTGTTTTTTAATTTTGATAATTGTATTTCAGTTTAATTGGTTTCCTTTGTAATCCTGGTTTTTGTTGTTGTTGTTGTTGTTTGTTTTGTTTTGTTTTTTGGTGAGGCAATCAGGGTTAAGTGACTTGTCCAGGGTCACACAGCTAGTAAGTGTCAAGTGCCTGAGGTCACATTAGAATTCAGGTCCTCCTGATTCCAAGGCCAGAGCTCTATCCACTGTGCCACTTAGCTGCCCTTCCTGGTTTTTTATTTTAAAAATTTTAAAACATTATCATCTCTATGCAGATGATTCCCAACGCGTATATCCAGCTCTAACTTCCCTCCTGAGTTCATTATCTCTCCCTACAAAGCCTATCCTCTTCCCAACTTCCCTATTACTGTCAAAGATATTGCTATCATCCCAGTCACCTATGTTCCCAATTCTTATGTCATCTTCAACTCCTCTCTCATACTCAACTGACATATCCAAATTGTTGCCAAATCTTATTGTTTCTACCTTTACAAAATCTCTCATATATGTCTTTTTCTCTCCACTCACAGAGCTATCACTCTGGTTCTGGCCCTCATCAGCTACTTGGGTTATTGCAATAGCTTTCTGATTGTTTTCCCTACCTCAAGTATCTTTTCACTCAAATATATCCTCCACTCAACAGCCAAAGTGAATTTAAGTCAACAAACCTTTATTAAATGTGCCGGGCACTGTGCTAAGTTCTGGGGATATAAAGAAAGGCAAAACCAGTCCCTGCCCTCAAGCAGGTCACAATCTAATGTAGGAGGCAACATGCAAACCATAAATTTGTGATAAATTGGAGATAACTAGTATTAAAAGGCATCTGGAAAGGTTTCTTGCAGAATGTGGGATTTTAGCTGAGACTTAAAGGTAGGGAAGCAAAAAAGTAGAATTGAAGAGAGAGAATTCCAGGCTTGGGAGACAGCCCATAAAAATGCAGAGTTGAGAGATGAAGTGTGTTAAAGGAAGGAGGCCAGTGTCATTGCATTGTAGAGTATATGGAGGGGGAGTAAGGTATAAGAAGATTGAAAAAGTAGGAAAGGGCTAGGTTATGAAGGGTTTAAAAGACAATCAGAGGAGTTTTATATTTGATCCTTGGAGGTCATTTTATCGAAATGGTCAGACTTGCACTTCAGGAAGAACACTTTGATAGCAGAATGGAAGATAGGCTGGAATGGGGAATTAAAGCAGGAAGACCAACCAAAATGTCATTGCAATAGTCACATCCTGAGGTGATGAGGACCTATATCAAGTTGGTGATCTCGTTAGAGGAGAGAAGGGAGTGTATATGAGAGATATTGCAAAGGTAGAATAGACAAGACTTAGCAACAGATTGGATCTGGGGGGTGAGAGAGAAAATGAGGAGTTGAGAATGACACCTAGGCTTTGAGCCTGGGTGACTAAGAGGATGGTGGTACCCTCAACAGTAAGCATGAGGTTAGGAAGAAGGGAGGGCCTGGGGGGGAAAGATAATGAATTCAGTTTTGGGCATGTTGAGTTTAAATTCAAAATATCCAATAGGAAACTGAAGATACAAGACTGGAGGTTAGGAAAGGGATTAGGACTAGAAAGAGATGATAATTGAATCCAGGGGAGCTGAGGAGATTACTAAGTGAAATTGTACAGAGAAGTGGGACAAAGCCTTGGGTGAAGGCTCAGGTAACCAGGGGCATGACCTAGATGATGATCCAGTAAATGAGACCGAGAATGAACCATCAGACAGGTAAGAGGAGAACCAGAAAAGAGAAGTGTCATGAAAACCCCAAGAAAAGAGATTGTAAGGAGAATAGAGTGATTGATCAGGTCAAAGGCTACAGAGAAGCCAAGATCAGATAAGGATTAACAACATTAACAAGGTAGCACACTTAGGCAGTACCCATTTAGGGTATCATTGGCGACTTTGAAAAGATCAATTTCAGTTGAATGATGAAGTTGAAAAATGAAGACCCTGATTGTTTATAGCGTTTTTAAAGATTTTAGTCACAAAAAGAGAGGAGAGACGTAAGATGATAGCTAGATCAAGTAAAGGTTTCTTGAGAATTCAATAGACATAAACATGTTTGTAGGCAGCAAGGAAGTACCCAGTAGACAGGGAGAGACTGAAGATTAGTGAAAGAGTGAGGATATTAAAAAGGCAATCTGCTGGAGAAGATGGCATGGAACAGGATCATTTGTCCATGTGGGGAAGTGTGCTGCCTTGGCAAGGAGAAGGGCTAACTCTTCCAAAGAGACAGAAGTGAAGGAGGTAGTGGAGGAAATCATCTGAGTCATATGAAATGAGGAGGGGAGAAGAGGGAGCTCTAGATGAATGTGAAACATAAGGCAAGATTCTCATTGGAGTGGCTGGGAGCTAGGGAAGGCTTGAGAAAGGATGAAAAGGTTTGGAAAAGCCTCTGTGTTGCATGTGAGTGAATATATTACGGAGTTGTAAAGGGATTGTCTTGCTACAGTGAGAACCAGGTTGAGATTACTTAGCCCAAATTTGTACTGGATCTAGCCAGCAGAGTGATCTTCCTAAAACTGACCCCCATTGCATCCTACTATTGAGTAGTGTGAAAAATGATTTTTCTTGTTGGAGGTTAGGAGAGAGATTAGAACTAGATAAATAGATCTAATAGTCACCTGCATAGAGACGATAATTGAATCCAGGGGAGCTGAGGAGATTACTAAGTGAAATTGTGGAAGAGAGAAGTAGGGCAGAGCCTTGGGGGACTCCCATGTAACCATGGGCATGAACTAGACCATGACCTTGGAAACTCAGAGCTTCCCCATCTCCCTTTCTTTCTAAGTTCAGTCCTTCTAGTAATCCAAATGAGTCTGTTCCTGCTCATTAGGTTGCCTAGACAGGTCTGGAAGAATGTTGATTCCTCCCTATTGTCAAGACAGGTGATATGGAAATTCATGTCTCTTTGACCAGGATTGAGTGACCTGTGTCAAGTACTGAAAGACTCTCATTTTAATATGGCCCACCTCCTGGAGTTGATTGGCATCCCTTGGGAACACCTACTCTTAGAAGGGCATATAAGGCTGTACTCCCAAAACCAAGTCAGTTCTAAACTGGCCCCCTTAGGGAGGCCCAGTTTTGGACTGAATTCCCAAGCAATGCATGTCATGCCAGCTTGAGAGAATTTAAATTGTGGATACACACACCCCAATTTCATTTGTGTCTTTCTTAGAGCTGACTCAGTTTCTAAATTGGGGTTCATGGATTTTTGGGGTTCACAGTAGCCATTCTAGTATCTCCCTGTTATTTACAAATTAAGTACAAAATCTTCTGTGTGGCTTTTCAAGCCCTTCATAACCAGACCCCTTCCTACCTTTCTAGTCTTCTTATACCTCTCTCCCTTCTGCAAACTCTCCAGTCCAGTGGCACTGGCCTTCTTGCTCTTCCTTGCAAAGCCTTTACAACGGCTGCCTAGAATGTTTCCCCTATTTATCCCCATTTACTGGCTTCCCTAGCTTCTTTCAATTCTCAGCTCAAATTCTGCCTTATGTAAGGGGCCTTTCCTAGTCACCCCCATTGCTAATGCCCACCCTCTGTATAACGTATTTACAATGTATACTACAGATGTACATATTTGAAAATGTTGTCTCCCCCATTAGATTATGAGCTCTTTGAAGGCAGGGACTATATTTTTTTCTTTCTTCGTATTCCCAGTACTAAGCAGTGCCCGCCACAGAGTAAGCACTTAAGAAATGCTTGTTGATAGAGAGAGAAGGGAGCTTCACCAGACATCTAAAGGGATCCATGAAATGTTAAAATGTTAAAAATGTTAAGAACCTCTGGTGAAAAAAAAGAAAAGAAGAGATACCAGGAGGGAGGGAGGTACACCTATGCATAAAGAAGGACAAAACTGATCTTGCAAAGGAGGTTGAGAAGTGAGCAGACAGATAGGAAAAGAACCAAGAAATAACAACTTAATGAAAAGTAATTTCAAAGAGAAGGAAAGGAATGGTGAATAGTCAAATACTGCAGAAAACAAAGATAAGGACTGAGAAAGGACTCAGGAAATCCTAGTGAGTACTAGAGGAGGAAGCTCATAGGAGAGAAACACAGGGGTGGGGGGGTGGGGGGTGTGTGTGGAGGTGAGGGGTTACATGAATAACCATAGGGGCTGAGGTAAGAATGTGGTGCATGTCTGCTGTGAAGAGAAAGACCATAGAGAATGAATGGAGTGGGGTAAGATTCAGGGTACAACTCTTCCTTCTTTTGCAGGTTTCTCTGTTCCCCCCTCGCCCCTCCCCCATCCCCAGCTCCCTTCAGAGACCAGGTTACCTCACCAAAGAAAGAATTAGCTGAGGAGAAGGTCATAAGCAGATCCATTTTGGGGTATATTTTAGCAGGGACAAGCCAAAGAATGTCCCAGAGGACAGACAGCAAGTTCACGTATGAGCATAACAGAGAAATCTCTTGGGTTAAGAGACAAAATGACATATCACATTTACACATTCTCTCTCTCTCTCTCCTCTCTCTCCCCCCTCTTTCTCCCTCTCTCCCTCTCCCCTGCTTCTCCTTCCTTCCCTCCATCCCTCTAATACACACAGTCTCTGTCTCTTTTTCTGTCACATAAACCACTCCATCCTCCCTATTTTTGGCCCCATACCCTGACTCTCCGACCCAAGGTTCCCTGCCCTAGATCCTGGGGGGGGGGGAAGCGGGGAACCTCCTTTATCTTTGTCGCCCAAACACTGCCCGTCCTGACTCATTGCTGCCCTCCTTATTGTCCCAGCATCTTCAATCTGCTGTTCGCCCTCTGGTGGTTTCTTCCTAATGCTGCCAATACCCTTTCTTTTGTTGACTTTCCTGGTTGCTGTACTAGCCAAGGGACCCTTTCCTGGTTTAGAGTTTCATTTAATTTCGTTTGCAATAGGAGGAAACAAACAGGGCTATCCCCAAGCACATTATGAACTACATTCTGAGAATGTTATCTTTGGCACTTTCCCTTTCAATTTAGTTCAATTCGATCTAAGAAGCATATGCTGAGCACTTACCACGAGCTGGCTAGGTACTGTAGGATATAAAAAGAGACCTAAGGAGCTCACGAACTGGGGAGATATAAACATTTCAAAGATAACAAAGCAGTGGATGACTAAAGTTCTTTGTTATGTTGTATGGTAGTGATAGTAAGTGAGCAGTAAAAGTTCCATGTGGGTTGAAGGATGAAGACTTGATAGATGGCCTGGGACCTGAGATAGACAAAGAAAGATGGCATTGATCCTTTTCTCTCCTACCTTAGGCTCTCACCCTGGATCTTTCCCCATACTCTCATCCTAGATCAAAGTTTCCTGACTCTGAAAGAGTCACAAATTTTTCACGTTGGAAATTATTTCAGTTGCTATCCCATAGTACATCCATACATAAATACAGTACAATCCATAAATATGAAATCATAGATTTGAAAGGCCTCTTAGATATCTAGTTGAATCCCCTTGTTTTATGTCATTCATGGCCTGCTGAACCCTAACTCTGGTTAACTCCCCTGTCTCCCACTGTCCTTTTGAAAACTGATGGAGGAGGTTGCACTATGTTTACTGGGCCAAGTAGAAGTCTGCTATCTAATCTCACCTGAGCCTTCACTGTTTCATAGCCCTTCTTACTATTTTTCCCGGGTCAACTATGCTATTTTACCCACATAGTCTGCTCCAAAACTTCTTTTGTGTCCTCAAGCTGCCTCTACTGCCTCTCATCAAAATTCTTCACCTCCTACTGTACTGAGAACATAAAGACTATCCACGGGTGGTTCCTCTTCTACGAGTCACTTAATTTCTTGGGCCTCAGTTTTTTTTTTTTCCCTACCTTGCCCAGGCTGGAAGTGCAGGAGATCCTTTACATGCCTGATTCACTCTACTCAGAAGGGGAGCTTTGATCTGCTGTTTCCAACCTGAACGGTTAGCAACCTGGTAGGTCCCCCTCCCCACCATAAGCTCATCAGATGAAAGTTGAGCTCGGTATGAGCACCCAGGAGGCACAACCCCACTATCGTTCAGCACTACCAAGTTGAAGAGATCCGCCAGCCTCAGCATCCCTGGTAACGGAGATTGCTGATGTGTGTCACCAAGCCCAGCAGTCTTCTGATTTATAAAGGAGCGGTGTTGGACTTGGAAAGCCTCTGAGCCTCTTCTAGTACCAGATCTATGTTCTTATGATCCCGTGGTTTCTTCTCTATTCTATATTTCTGAAACCCTTTACATCAGCCCTCATCTTTTCTTTCTTTGTTCCAGTCTCTGATGAAAAAGTGACTCTTGTCAAAACCACTTTTCCTCCTTTGCCGTTGACCCTATCCCCTCTCATCATCTTTGCAATCTTGTGATCATCATTCCCTCATCATATTCAGTCTCTTATACACTGGCTCTTTCCTTAATGCTTCTGAAAATTCCCCCATCCTCTCCATCCTTAAAAAAAATCCACTTAATTCTTCTACCCTTCAAGCTGTATCCTTCTTCTGTTTCATAGCCAAACTCTTAGAAAAAGTTTGTCTAAATTGGTTTCTTCTACTTCTTCACATCCTACTAACACACATCTCAACCCCTTACTA
The DNA here is from genome assembly GCF_900497805.2 of Vombatus ursinus. Classification (NCBI taxonomy): domain Eukaryota; kingdom Metazoa; phylum Chordata; class Mammalia; order Diprotodontia; family Vombatidae; genus Vombatus; species Vombatus ursinus. The sequence goes on from NW_020951694.1 coordinate 949,062, forward strand.
GCTGACTTCCAACCCTGAGAGGCAGGTACTATTATTATTCCCACTTTATGGAGGAGGAAACTGAGGCAGAGGTTAAATAACTTGCCCAGCTAATAAGTGTTTGAGACCACATTTGAACTCAGATCTTCAGGTCCGGCATCCTAACCACTGTATCAGAAAGCAGGGGCCTTTATATACCCAGGCATTGAACTGGGGGTGGGGGATGGGGTGGAATCCCTTAGCAGCTTTCTTTCTGATAAGAAAAATCTGTCAGCCCTCAGTCTTGGCTGTGATAGGTTTTTTTTCTCCAAAAGGAGAGTCCTCATCCATAGGTCTCAAGTTCTTTTGGAACACAGACCAGTAAATGAGCTAAATATTGCCTTAGACATGAAGTCTTTTTAAACTTTTAAATTCCTACTCAAAGGAGACCCAAAAAAAGTACTGAAGAAAATAACACCTTAAAAAATAGCCTAACCCAAATGGCAAAAGAGGTCCAAAAAGCCAATGAGGAGAAGAATGCCCTAAAAAGCAAAATTGGCCAAATGGAAAAGGAAGTCCAAAAGATTACTGAAGAAAATACTTCCTTAAAAATTAGAATAGAGCAATTGGAAGCTAGTGTCTTTATGAGAAACCAAGACACTGTAAAACAAACCCAAAAGAATGAAAAATTAGAAAACAATATGAAATATCTCATTGGAAAAACAACTGACCTGGAAAATAGATCCAGGAGAGAGAATTTAAAAATTATAGGACTATCTGAAAGCCATGATCAAAAAAAGAGCCTAGACATCATCTTTCAAGAAATTATCAAGGAAAACTGTCCTGATATTTTAGAACCAGAGGGCAAAATAGAAATTGAAAGAATCCACCAATCTCCTCCTGAATGAGATCCCCAAAGGAAAACTCCTAGGAATATTGTAGCCAAATTCCAGAGTTCCCAGGTCAAGTAGAAAATATTACAAGCAGCCAGAAAGAAACAATTCAAGTATTGTGGAAACAATCAGGGTAACACAAGATTTAGCAGCTTCTACGTTAAGGAACCGGAAGGCTTGGAATATACTATTCCAGAGGTCAAAGGAGATAGGATTACAGCCAAGAATCACCTACCTAGCAAAACTGAGTATAATCCTTCAATGGAAAAAATGAACATTCAGTGAAATAGAGAACTTTCAAGCATTCTTGACAAAAAGACTAGAGCTGAATAGAAAATTTGACTTTCAAATACAAGACTCAAGAGAAGCATGAAGAGGTAAACAGGAAAGAGAAACCATAAGGGACTTATTAAGGTTGAACTATTTACATTCCTGCATGGAAAGATGATATTTGTAACTCATGAGACCTTTGTCAGTATTAGGGTAGTTGGAGGGGAAAAAATTATATGTACATATATATAGATATAGATAGATAGAGGGCACAGGGTGAGCTGAAAATGAAGGGATCGTATCTGGAGAATAAAATTAAGGGGTGAGAGAGGAACATACTAGGAGAAGGAGAAAGGGAGAGGTAGAATGGGGTAAATTATCCCACAAAAAAAAAAAAAAACCAGAAAAGAAAAGGATCTTACAGTGGAGGGGAAACGGGGGAAGGTGAGAGGGAATGAGTGAATCTTATTCTCATAGGATTTGACTTAAGGAGGGAATAACATACACACTAAATTGAGTGTGGAAATGTCTTACCCTACAGGAAAATAGCGGGGGAAGGGGAGAAGAGAGTAGGGGAATGATAGAGAGGAGGGCAGATTGGGAAAGGGAGTAATCAGAAGCAAATACTTCTGAGGAGGGACAGGGTCAAAAGAAAGAATAGAATAAATGGGTGGGCAGGATAGGATTGAGGGAAATAGAGTTAGTTTTTCACAGCATGTCTACTATGGAAGTGTTTTGCATAACTGCACATATATAACCTATATTTAGTCGCTTGCCTTATCAATGAGGGTGGGTGGGGAGGGAGGAAAGGAGAAAATTTGGAACCCAAAGTTTTAAAAACACATGTTTAAAAAAAAATGTTTTCACATGCAACTAGGAAATAAGAAATACAGGAAATGGGGTACAGAAATCCATCCTGCCCTACAGGAAAATTGAAGGGGGAGGGGATAATAGAAGGGGGGGAGAGATAGAAGGGAAGGCAGACCAGGGGAAGGGGTATTTAGAATGCATGCCATCTTGGGGTGGGGGGAGGGGCGAGATGGGGTGAAAATTTGGAACTCAAAATCTTGTGGAAGTAAATGTTGAAAACAAAAAAAATAAACAAACACACACACACACACACAAAATTCCTAGAATTCCTAGAATCTCAGAAGGAATGCTCTCTATATTAAACCCTTTTCTGATTAAGAAAATACTTATAAATCCTACTTAATGTCTGATTGTCAAACAATATCTATTCAGTATCATTTTAGGGCCTGCTCTTTTAATGAACTACCAAAAGTTTTCTGAGTCTTAGGACCCACATCTTTCTTCACCCCAATATTATTTTTGGTCTTCTGTTTAAATGAATTGAAAGGGGAAAACAAAGGAACCAAAACCCCTAAGTGGAGTTGCTTCAAGGTTCTCCTTCCAACCTCAATCCTTTGTTGTAAATGCCTCCCTTTATTATATATGTGTGGCTGGAGCAATTAGCTATGGATCTTGGCTTTAAGTATATGTACTCTCTCCTCTTCCCTCTCTGAAAATTTGCAGTCTCTAAGATATCCTGGATCATATAATGCAGTGTACAGAAATTAGTAGACCACATAATTGACAATGTTAGCACAGTTATCTTAACAGTTACCTATAATCATAGCACAGTGCACGTGCAGGTACATGACACATGATATTCACATTAGAATTGCATGCAGATAAAGATGAAAAAAAGATGGAAATAGTCTGTGTTGAAGGGGTTGTGGAAAGATAGTCACACTAATAAGTTGTTGGGGAAGCTGTGATTCAGTACAACCATTATGGAAAGCAATTTGGAATTGTGCAAATAAAGAGGGTAAAAGGTTCATACCCTTTGATCCAGAGGTCCTACTGGTAAACATATACCTCACAGAGGTCACCAATAACAAAGAATGACCTCATATACACCAACATATTTAAAGCAACATTTTTTGTAGTAATGGAGAACTGGAAACAAAGTAGATACCCATCAGATGGGAAATGGCTAAACAATTTGTGATAATGGAATATTACTGTGCTGTAAGAAATTGTGAATATGATAAATATGGAGAAACATGAAAAGATTTGCATTAATTGATGCAAAGTGAAGCAGAGGCAAGAAGCAATATTCTTAATGACTAGAACAATGGGAATGGAAAGAACAACCACAAAATAATTTTTAAAAAATTAATGTTACAAATTACAAAGAACATACTTGGCCCTAAAAGAAGAGATTGTTGTTGTTCAGTTGTTTGGTCATGTTTGACTCTTTGTGATCCTGTGGATCACAGCATGCCAGTACTGTCTGTGGGCTTTTCTTGTCAAAGATAACGGAATGATTTGCCATTTCTTTCTCCAGTGGATTAAAGCAGAGGTTAAGTGATTTCCCCAGGGTCACGCAGCTAGTAAGCATCTGAGGCCCAATTTGAACTTGGGTCTTCCTGACTCCAGGCCCAGTGCTGTATCCACTGAGTCACCTTAGTTTAGAGAGGTAGGAGTTCCATGAATGTAGAATATTATATCCATTTTCAGGTTTTTTAATATATTTTGATCAGTTTTGCTTTTTCCTCTTTTTCTTTACTTAAAAAAAAATACCCCCAAAACTTTGCCATATTGGATGGCTCTTTGGAGGGGAAGGTGAAAGGATAAAGGAGGAAATTTAAGCAACGAAGAACAAAAGACATCAACAAATTTATTTTTTAAGAAAGAATTGTTTATAGGTAGCAATAGTATATAGTAGAAACCCCTTTGGTGACTGTTAGGGAACTGAATTTTAGTGACTAGCTATCCATTCCCCGAATGAACTGGTTGGCTACCACAACTCATCAGAGGAACAACTCTTCTTGGCTGGCCTATAAAAGAGGACAGACACCTCTCTCTCTCTGTTCCTCCCCCCTCCCTTCCTCCTTCCCTCTCTCTCTCTTCATCTTCCTCTCTTTCTAAACCAGGACCTAGTAAGGGTTTGTGGATTCTGGAACATGTTGCTAATGACTACAAGCCTTGACTTCACAATAGGTTTCTTGCCACTGGGACACAGTGGCCCCAGAATCCTATCCTGGCCCTGGTCAGTAGCTTATGAATCTAAGGGTCTAATGAAAAAGGTATATACTTCAGCCTCTGGCTCTTGCTTTCTTTGGTGAGGAAAGAGAGTCCTGTCCATGAAGGTACAGCTGCCAGGGGTTCTAGTCACAGCCTTGATCAATACTTAGGGATCTAAAAAGAAAGCAGGAATTCTCTATTGCTGAAGCAGGAGGTTGAGACCCTTCATTCTTGTTCTGATTGTGAATCATAGCACCATGCTCATTAGGATATCAGAGTGGCTACTGAGGGTCCTAGTTCCATTCTTGGTCAGTGATTTATGGATCTAGTGGGATAGAGAACATCCTTCCATTGGACCACAAGATTCCTCACCTAAGCCCTTGTGCTGGAGTCCTAAATCACAGCACCACGCTCAAGATATGATAGTGACAAAGAAAATTTAAAAAAAGATTATCAGGCAACTGTCTAAGCAGTCCCAGGTTTGGGCAACAGTTTATGAGCTAAGGGGGAGAGATGAATGAGGGTTTCCCTACCATTGAAGCACAGAGTTCATTGACCTAGCCTTACTAGCCACTAGGGCACCTGGTCTCAGCTTTGGTCAGTGATTCATGAAATAAATGGAGGTATCTGTGGTCCAGACTTGACTTGTTATCCATTAAGCTGGTTCAGTTTGATTCTATCAGAAAGGACCAGAATTTAGGAATCATTGCAGGGAACTTTATTGGCGGCGTGTTGACGAACACTGGTAGTTGGTGAGCAGTTTGCGCAACATAGCAAGCAGCATAGCAGCCGTGCGACCTAAAGGGGGGCACAGGCATTCGGAGGAGGACAGAGACTAGAGGAGTTCTGTACATGGGACTGGGTGATCCCTGTGGGATAGGGGAGTGGATCTCTGGCCATTAGCCAAGAGTGGGGAAAAGATCAAATGGTCCCAGGACCGTTAGTGATTGCTCCACTGGATAGAGATTTGAGTGGGGGAGGTTTATAGGGTTTCTCTAGGGCACTCTCTCAACCATCTGACCAAAGATAGGACATTCTTCCCTAGCTTCTGAGCTAGGAAGAGGCTTTACCTCTGACCTCAAAGTGAAAAAGAGGCCTTTCCTCTTGAGAATCTGAATGGTCTTAGGTCTTATCTCTAAATGCAGGGGTGGTAAAAGACCACCCCATGTGTTCTAACTCCACCCATCTTGACAGTGATAGCCTTCTGCCAAGGAACAGGGTAAAGGATAGCACTTTATCAGAATACACAGTGAAGGCCAAGATGTGGGGGATTTCAGCAAGCCAACTAGTAAAATTCCACAACAAATTGAAATTGTGTCTTAAGTCAGAGTGACAAGATAGGCCCCAAGTAAAACAATGGAGTCAGAGAAACATCAAATGATCACAAAGCAAAACATTTCCACTATAGTGGGGGAGGAAGGGAGAAGACTGAGAAAGTTGTGCATACATAATCTTTTCTCTATACCTAGCAATTATCAATGGCTGCCTTGGACAGAAACGCATAGGAATTAATATATTTAACTCACAGACTACTCAACCAGTCAGATCAAGAGGAGAATTCTTGTAGATGGATTTTCCCAACCCAAGAAAAGGACTTCTTACTACTCCCCCACCCCACTCTAGTCAAGACCGTGATGAAGTATCGAGGAGAAGCAAGGAGAAGCTGTATGTCTTTATCCAACATGGCCCAGGATGATTGTCCATGGGTAGTGTTAAATCAATCAATAAACTACCATTCATTGAGCATCTACTACATGCCAAGTATTGTGTTAGGTGCTGGGCATGCAAATACGAAGTATGACGGAGTTAATGTTCTTTTCTTTTTTCTTTTTTTTTTTCCCAAGGCAATTGGGGTTAAGGGAGTTAATGTTCTAATGGAAGTGAGGGGGGAGGCAACAAAAAGTATGTGTGTTTGTGTGTGTGTGTGTGTGTGTGTGTGTGTGTGTACATATATATATATCAGAAGGAATGCAAATAATTCAAGATATTTAAATACAAAGTAGTTGGGGAAGGATACTATCAGTTGAAAAACTGGGAAACACTTTGTGTAAAAGATGATGTGTAAAAGTTTTGAAGGAGGTTAGAGATTCAATGGAGTGGAAGTAAGGAAGGACTACCAAGCATGAGCAATGGCCAGTGCAAAGGCACAGAGAGGGGAGATGAGAGTGTCATGTGTAGGCAGAGCCCAGTTCTGCTGGAACAAGAAAGGGAGTAAAATATGATGAGAAAGGGAAGAGGAACTGGTTAAATAGAAGGGTTTCTATTTTAGCCAAGAAGCCATAGGGAGGCACAGGAGTTTGTTGAGTAGAAAAATGATTGGGTCAAATTTGCACTTAAGGAAAATAACTTTGGCAGCAGTGTGGAGGGTGGTCTGGGGTGGAGATAAGATTGAGGCAATGCCTGTATGAGTAAAGAGGAGGGGTCCTATACAAGATATGTTGTGGAGGTAAAAATGAGAAGATTTGGTAACTGAGAGGGTTATATGGGGTGAAGGTGAGCCAGCAAAGGAGACTGCTAAGAGGTAAAAGAATCAGAAACACTGAAGAGAGTACTCCATAAGGAGAGTACTATTTATTTTTAATAGTATTTTATTTTTTCCAATTACATGTACAGACAATTTTCAACATTCATTGGAAGATTTTGAGTTCCAAATTTTTCTCCTTCCTTCCTGCTCAAGACAGTAAGCAACCTGATATAGGTTATACATGTGCAATAAAGTAAAACATATTTCCGTATTATGTCACATTGTAAAAGAAGAAACAGAACAAAAGGAAAAAGCCACAAACTCCTGCCCCCTGCAAAAGTGAAAATAGTATGCTTTGATCTGCATTCAGACTCCATCAGTTGTTTCTCTGGATGTGGATAGCATTTTCCATTGTGAATCTTTTGGAATTGCCTTGGATCATTGTATTGCTGAGAAGAACCAAGTCAATTATATTTATTCATCACACAGTGTTAGTGTTAACTGTGCACAATGTTCTCCTGGTTCTGCTCACTTTGAGAGTGCTATTTCTGAAAAATTATCTCCTAGTTAGAGGAGGGTCATTTCCTAGGAAGCATGATCATGGCATCCAAATCCCCAGTGCCTAGCTCAGTGTCTGGCACAGAGAAGATATTTAATACTGATTCTTGAGGCATACCAATTGGCCAAGTTTGATTCCAGGATCCGACTGGAGAGAGACCTTTTGAGAGAGGCCCTCAAGATTAGATCCAGTCCCTGTGAACCTAGTCTTGATAGCACATCTGGCAGAATTGCACACAGTAACCATGTATAGATAGATTGTTTTTCAGTCTTGTCACACTCTTCATGACCCTATTTGGGGTTTTATTGGCAAAGATTCTGGACTGGTTTGTCATTTCCTTGTCCAGCTTATTTTACAGATGAGGAAACTCAGGCAAACAGGGTTAAATGACTTGCTCAGGGTCACACAGCTAGTAAGTATCTGAGATCAGATTTGAACTCAGGAAGATGAGTCTTCCTGACTTCAGGCCCAGTGCTTTATCCACTGTGCCAACTGGCATAGATAGACACATAAATACATACACATAGATGTTTATCTACTTACTGTAGAATTCAGGGGTGGGGAACCTGTGGCCTTGAGGCCACATGTAGCCTTCTATGTCCTTGAGTATGGCCTTCTGACTGAGTCCAAGTTTTATAAAACACATCCTTTTATTAAAGGGATTTGTTCTGTGAAGTTTGGATTCACTGAAAGGACTGCACTCGAGGACCCAGATGGCCACACGTGGCCTCGAGGCCACAGGTTCCCCACTCCTTCTAAAGATGAAAACAAATGCTTCCTCCTAAAGTCTTGAGGGAATGGAGAAAAAGAACCCTGAAGTTCAGTTGCTCCAGATAAGTATGATTTCCATTGATATACACACATCAGGTCAGGGAAATGGAATAAGTATTTATTAAGCACCTACAATGTGCACTATGCCAACGCACTATGCTATGTGCTGTGCAAATATTATCTCAATTGATTTTCACATCAACCTTGTGAGATAGGTGCTACTATGAGTCTCATTTTACAACTGAGGAAATTGAGGCAGACAAAGATAGAATGACTTGCTCAGTGTCCACATAGCTAGCAAGTGTCTGAGCCTGGGTTTGAACTCAAGTCTTCCTGACTTCTGGTCCAGTGTTCTATCCATTGTGCTACTGAACTTCCCTTAAATGCTGATTCCCCACGTTAAATCAGGAAAGCTGTTTTAAAAAGGACATCCTTTCCTTATTAGGAAGGGTAAAAGGTGATTTGGCTTCTTTGCTTGAAGCAAAAAGGCCTGCAGAAACTAGAAACTTCTCTCTGGATTACTGACTGCTTATCTTTGTCCTCAGTTATTTATTTTCATAAATGCAACAGGAATTTGGGAAAGGTACTAGATGGAAACCATAAATTAGGATGAGGAAGAATTGTTGAACTGGAGAAGTTCTGCCTCTCCTACTATAAACCCAGGAGGTGATAGAACTTATTGCTTAGGAAGCAGAATTGGAGAAACTTTTGCCAGTCTTTTTTGGGGGGAGGCTACATTTTTGAGTTTTGAATTGTCTCCCTCCCTCCTTCCCTCCCAACTCTGCATTAGAGAAGGCCAACCTTTGATATATTCATGGAACCACACAATACATACTTCCACATGTACTGTATATACTCTTTTTCTGGAGGTGAATAGCATTTTCCTTCATGAATCCTTCTTAGTTGATTTGAATGATCATATTGCTCAGAATAGCTTAGTTCCTCTTTGAACAATATAGTTGTTATTCTATACAATGTTTTCTGGGTTCTGCTCCTTTCACTTTTGTGTTATTTCATGAGCTTCTGTCAGTCTTAGGTTGAGTCTTTGCCCTTTTTTTTTGGCTAGGTAATGGGGTTAAGTGACTTGTCCAGTGTCACACAGCTGGTAAGTGTTATGTGTCTGAGGTCAGATTTGAACCCAGGTCCTCCTGAATCCAGGGCGATGCTCTATTCATTGTGCCACCTAGCTGTCCCTTCTTTGCCCTTTCTTGAGAGAGCACAAAAGCACTCCTGCTGAAAGAGCCCAGCAGTGCCCTGCTGATCCCCGGGTGATGAAAGCTGCAGAAATCCATTGAAGATCCAGGTGAAGTAGTCTAACACATAGACCTCATTTGCAGACACCGTGCCAGTGAGGAGCCAGCCTGGCAACTGAGTAACCTGCCTAGTTTTGCCCAGAACAGATTGACTTGTGTAGTGGTGATATCACGGGAAGCCATGCCACAGTATCAGTAGAGTAATTTATCTATCAACAACATGATCTCTTTTTTTTTTTTTTTTGGTGAGGCAATCGGGGTTAAGTGACTTGCCCAGGGTCACACAGCAAGTGATTATCATGTGTCTGAGGCCGGATTTGAACTCAGGTCCTCCTGACTCCAGGGCTAGCTAGTGTTCTATCCACTGTGCCACCTAGCTGCCCCCAACAACACTATTTCTTTAGTGAACTTTGTGAGGACTCTTCAGAGAAAGGACAACTAGGCCATACAGTTCCAGAGTTCTTAGTTGCCTTGACCATATGTGTTCCCCAGAAGTGAGTCTAACTCTATTTTACTTGTAAATTCGCACCCACTGTCCTTATCCCCTGGACTATGTATATTTGTAGGAGAACTGTTTGGGGGGGTGCCTGCTTTGTAACTATTTTTCTATTATGTTGTTTGAGTAAATATATTTTCTAAGTGCTAATTGAGTCCACTGGTTGATTGTTAATGGGAAATGTACCAGTAGATCTTCACATTAGGAATAAAGAATTCACCCACAGGGTTATACAGAACCTGAGATAGCAATTGCCCCTCTAGGGACTGCATCCCATTGAAATTAGAGCCATAAGGCAGGAGAATAAGAGTGGATATGAGGAAGAGGCTTGGGACCAACTCTGAGTGGTAAGACAGCCTATTACTGTACCACAAAAGGTGTCACATTCATCATAGAGGATGGAATGCTAAAAGTAGGAAATCAAAAGATAATTGGAATAACAGGCAAGTTTGACCCGGGAGTACAAAAGGAAGCAGGGTGGAGACTAATAGAGTTTTGTCAAGACAATTCACTGGTCATAACAAACCCTCTTTTTCAACAACCCAAAAGGCAACTCTACACATGGACATTGGCAGATGATCAATACAGAAATCAGATTGATTATATACTTTGCAGTCAAAGATGGAGAAGCATTATGCAGTCAGTTAAAACAAGACCTGGGGCTGACTGTGGCTCAGATCATGAACTTCTTATTGCAAAATTCAGACTTAAATTGAAGACGGTCAGGAAAACCCTCAGACCATATGACTTAAATAACATCCCTTAAGAATATGAAGTGGAGGTGATGAATAAATTCAAGGGATTAGATCTGGTAGATAGAGTGCCTGAAGAACTACGGACAGAGGTTTGCAATATTGTACGGGAAGGAGCAACAAAAAAATATTCCAAAGAAAAAGAAGAGCAAGAAAACAAAATGACTGTCTGAGGAGACTTTACAAATAGCTGAGGAAAGAAGGAAAGTGAAAGGGAAAGGAGAAAGAGAAAGATATACTCAACTGAATGCAGAATTCCAGAGAATAGCAAGGAGAGACAAGACGGTTTTCTTAAATGAACAATGCAAATAAATAGAAGAAAACAATAAAATGAGAAAGACAAGAGATCTCTTCAAGAAAGGTAGAGCCATCAAGGGAAAGTTTCATGCAAAAACAGGCATGACAAGAGACAAAAATGATAGGAATTTAACAGAAGCAGAAGAGATTAAGAAGAGGTGGTCAGAATACATAAAAGAACTATACAAGAAAGATCTTAACATCACCTATAACCATGGTGGTGTGGTTACTGATCTAGAGCCTGGAGAATGAAGTCAAGTGGACCTTAGGAAGCATTGCTAACAATAAGGCTAGTGGAAGTGATAGGAATTCTAGCTGAACTATTTAAAACCCTAAAAGATGATGCTGTTAAAACATTGCATTCAATATGCCAGCAAATTTGAAAAACACAACAGTGGCCACTGGATTGGAAAATATCAGTTTATGTCCCAGTCCTAAAGAAGGGCAACACCAAGGAATGTTCAGATTACCGAACAATTGAATTCATTTCACATTTCACTTAAGAATGAGCAAGCGAGGCTGCAGCAATATTTGAACCAGGTTTTTTAAGAAGGCGGAGGAACTAGAAACCAAGTTGCCAACATTAGTCAGATTATGGAGAAAGCAAGAAAGTTCCAGAAAAACATCTACTTCTGCGACATTGACTACACTACAACCTTTGACGGTGTGGATCACAACAAAATGTGGCAAGTCCTCAAAGAGATGGGAGTACTAGATCATCTTACTTGTCTCCTGAGGCACCTGTATGCAGGCCAAGAAGCAACAGTTAGAACTGAACATGGAACAACAAAGATTGGAAAAGGAGTATGACAAGATTATATATAGTTACCTTATTTATTTAACTTACGTGCAAGTACATCATGTGCAATGCCAGGCTCAATGAATAAAAAACTGGAATTAAGGTTGCTAGGAGAGATATCAACAATCTCAGTTATGCAGAGGATATCACTGTGATGGCACAAAATGAAGAGGAATTAAGAAGGCTCTTGATGAGGATGAAAGAGGAGAGTTTACAAAGCTTAACATCAAAAAAACTAAGATCAGGGGCAGCTAGGTGATACAATGGATAGAGCACCAGCCCTGGAATCAGGAGGACCTGAGCTCAAATATGATCTCAGACACATAATACTTACTAGCTGTGTGACTCTGGGCAAGTCACTTAACCCCAATTGCCTTGCAAAAAACCCCAAAAAACAACAATAACAACAAAAAACAAACAAAAAAACCCCAAAACTAAGACCTTAGCAACTGGTCCCATCGCTTCCTGACAAAAAGAGAGAGAAGAAACGGAAGGAGTGTCAGATTTTATGTTCTTGGGCTTAAAGATCACTGCAGTGACTGCAGCCATGAAAATAAGACACTTGCTCCCTGGAAGGAAAGCTATGGCAAATCTGGACAGCATACTAAAAAGCAGAAACATCACCTTGCCAACAAAGGTCCATTTAATCAAAGATACGTTTTTTTCCAGTAGCAATGTATGACTGTGAGAATAGGATTATAAGGAAAGCTGAGCACTGCAGAATTAATGCTTTCAAATTGTGGTGCTGCAGAAAACTTTTGAGAGTTCCTTGGACAGTAAGGAGGTCAAATCAGTCAATGCTTAAAGAAATTAATTGAGGCTATTCACTGGAAGGTCAAATACTGAAGATGAAACTTAAATACTTTGGCTACATAATGGGAAGATGGGACTCACTGGAAAATACCCTGTTATTGAAAAAGATTGAAGGCAAAAGGAAAAGGGGATGGCAGAGGATGAGATGGATATATAGTATCATGGAAACAATAAACATGAACTTGGACAGACTTCAAGAGACAGTGGAGGATAGAAGGGCCTTGTGTGCTTTGGTCCGTGGGGTCACAAAGAGTCTGACTCGACTGAACGACAAGTGATTTCCTCCACTGATGGAGCATTGGTGAGCCAGCTTTCATCACCAAGTAAGGGGGTAAAAGGGGTGTTACTGGAGAATCAAACAGCAACCAGCTGTCACATTGGCTTCTGAGGGCATAGTCTAATGGAACCAATGTGGAGGATGTCTCTGCAGCAGAATTCTATAGGTCTGGACATCTGAATATTTATTTCTAAAGAATCAGCTAAGTCAATTAGCTGATGGTATTGCCTTTTTTTTTTTTT